>NC_057805.1:248113928-248447977 GCF_018294505.1 Triticum aestivum
CACTGCTCGTCTTCGCGATAAGTTTGCCCTGAAGGACCTGGGGCCCCTGCACTACTTCCTTGGCATTGAGGTGGTTCGACGGCCAGATGGGTTCTTCCTGCACCCGCAGTGCTACGCCCATGAGCTTCTCGATCGAGCAGGTATGCTTAACTGCAAGCCCGCTCCCATGCCTGTCGATACCAAGGCCAAGGTTTCTGCTCTGGAGGGTTCTCCCGCATCCGATGCGGCCTTCTATCGCTCCATTGTGGGTGCTTTGCAGTACCTGACCCTGACGCGCCCGGACTTGCAGTATGCTGTTCAGCAGTTCTGTCTTCACATGCATGCTCCGGGTGACTCTCACTAGACCATGGTGAAGCGTGTCCTCCATTGCATACGCGGCACCCCCTCCATGGGACTTACGCTGATGGCCTCCACCTCCACCGACCTCGTCGCCTACTCTGATGCGGACTGGACTGGCTGCCCAGATACACGGCGCTCCACTTCATGGTACTATGTCTACATTGGGCCGTCTCTGATCTCTTGGTCCTCCAAGGGACAGCCCACCATCTCCCATTCGAGTGCCGAGGCAGAGTATCGGGCAGTGGCTAATGCCGTTGCCGAATGATCCTGGCTTCGTCAGCTGCTCCAGGAGTTGCTTTGTGATGTCCACAAGGCCACACTTGTCTACTACGACAACGTCTCCATCGTGTACCTCTCCGCCAACCCGGTCCACCATCATCGAACGAAACATATTGAGATCGACATACACTTTGTTCGTGAGCAGGTGGCTCTTGGGTGCATCTGGATCCTCCAAGTCTCGACGGCGCAACAACTCGCCGATGTCATGACAAAAGGACTGCCTACTTCTGTTTCCAAGGAGTTCAGGTCCAGTATTTGCGTCTCCGGTGACGCTTCGACGGCGAGGGGGTGTTGAACATATGGTTTGTGCATGTATATTGTATAGCCCGGCCCACCTCCTAGTCATTGTATAGTTGAGGTTGTGGCCCACCTTGTACTCCATATGTACGTCGCTATGCACCGATCAATACATCATTAAGCATTGCCAAAACACTCGTTTCCAACACCTCCACCATGAGCGCCTTCCCCTGGGTCCGGAGAGTCTTCCTATGCTCGTTCTCCTCCTCATCCCCCACCACATCATCTACCCTGCCGACAGCCGAAGCCCTGCTCCACCGCGGACGCTACTGCGTCCTCCACAGAGCTCCTCAGCGTCAGCTCTCGCCGCCATACGATCCGCCTTCTCCCTCTGATCATCTGGATAGGTCGGCCGCCCCAAGCCGTGGTCGGGAATGCCGGCAATCGCCGTCGAGGCGAGCCACTCCCTCGGCCAGGTGCACGCCCGAGTGGGAGGAAGAAGAAAGTAAGGGCCGGGCGGGCCCCACTCCGCGCGACCCCACATGTCGGCGAGTCAAGAGCGCCACGTCAGATAAGTGAAGATGCCTCGGCCTTTTTACGTTTTCTGTACTCTGAAGACGTATTGTCTGAAATATGTTTTCTCTGCTCCAAAAACGTATTCTGAGCTTTACGCTTTCTTATTTTCAGCCAGCTGGCCGAAGCGACTAATTTGTGAACGTTCACCCGTTAAGGCCAGAAATGAATAGATTTTTATTCGATTTCTGCTTAACGAAGGAACGGCCACAACTTTGTACTCGTAACTCCGATCGAGGTGATTCCAGCGCTCACGTTCTCTATTCGTCGAGCTCTTTCCGTTGGTATCATTTTCATTATGTTTTCACACAGTGAAAATGACCACTTTGCCCTTGCCCGTAAACAGCCTCCTCCGAGAGAAAACTATTTCCGGCAAATCCTTCCGCGATCATTTCTCACTTCTTCCCGGAGTATTTGTCGACCCCAGGCATGCCAACCACTTATCATGAGCCCCGAACTTACGTGTTGACTTTGCTTGCACCTTGTGTGTGTGTAGTTGCAGTTGTTTCTTATCGTTTTCGTCTGCAGTTATTCTGTTATGATTATCATGCATGCTTTTGTTTTCATGATCTCTTTTTCCATGCTAATTAGGATGTTGCTACTGATAATGCCATGTCACTACTCTACATTATTTTCATGTCATTGTTATAAAATGTTATGATGATTGTAATACACCGTTGATATGCTAGTACTTGGTAGTGTCATGTTCTTTATGCTATAGTTGTTCACTGGAGAAGCTTGGTATTTTGTTAAAGCATTTGTATGATGCATGCTCATTGTTGCATTCATGTTAAATATGTTCATGATGATGGAGGATAATAATATGACTTAATAATAACAAACCTCCTCCGTCATTGATGGGATCGAGTCATAGCGCCACCAAATCTAACTTCTTCAGTGCAGCCACATTTTGCCATTTTGGGAAGGCCTTAATGCGATCTATTGTCATGCCTCTTGCCGGTGCCTCCAAAGAGGGAAGGTTATGGGCGCGCGCTACCCTTATCAGGTAGGCGGACATAAGCCTTGTATGCCCGGGCTTGTTTTTGAGCTCATGTCCCCGTTTGGGACCGTTTATGGTTTTGCCACGACGGTGGCCATTGGTGTCTTTGGTAGGCACGGGGCCAACCAGGACTGAACCCAAAAGGGGGTGTTGGTCGGAGTGGCCGGGAGAGTGTCATGGCAGTAGTTCGGTTTCGTCGGAATGCCGTTGGTCCACCCGAATGGGATGACGAGGCCATGGATTCTGTGCTGAGGATAAAGTGCGCTACCTCTGCAGAGTGTTTATAAAGTCTATTGATAGCCGCACAGTTCGTAGTAGGTCACACTATCGTGTCTTGGTCGAAATGGAGGATAAACCTGAAATAATTAAGTTGATTAATGTATAACTAATAATGTGGTGACTTGGACTATGAGACAGTCGTGAGTAGTCATGATGATGTTTTGATATGGTTACGAGACGAGGTCTCGGTGAAGTGTTGAACCAAGTAAGGTTCCATTTGTGATCCGTGAGTGATCACCGTTTGGTTACTAGGTAACCCATTGAACCGAGTATGGTTCTGTTTGTGATTCGTCATGATCACCGTTCGGTTGCGAGGCAACCCGTTGGTAAGAGAGTCCGAGAGACTCGGTGCACAAGTTTGGTTGCATTGCATGAGTAATATGTTGTTATTTGCATTTAAAGAACCATGGTAAAATAGAAGATGTTTGCATAAACTTAACATATTATGTCTGCATTGGATATGACCGGTAGTTTATTTTCAGCAAAGTTTCATGATGCCATGCCATGCTTTGATTGATATGTTAAATTATGCCATGAGATGATATGCTATGTCATGTTATTAATATGTTAGAAGCATGTTTTATGCCATGTTATTGCCATGTTAGTAGATGCTATGATTTTGTTCAAGCATAGTTGATCTATATCATTACATGATTAGTAATTCATATGAGATAGGTCGTTGCATGTGCTTGGTTCTTGCTTGGTCTTCTGCTCGTTTGGATGCTATGTATTTGGTTGTCTTGCAAGTACATTCAATGTACTGACCTGGCGTGTCATGCGAGTTTGTTGGAGGTGCATGGATTGTTTTCTTGATTGGTCGCGCTAGGCCGTAACCCTGCCAGTCCTGTGAGTTGTGGAGCCCAGCCAGAGTTGATGAGCCGCCAAACCAAGACTTCCGCCGCCTTTTAAATAGCCTTAGGGCTATGCCAGATAATTGTATTCATCAATGATGTAACCATATACACATGTATTTGATGAATATTATTGTACCTAGAATGTTGTATCGTGGACCTGTCATGCATCAGGTGTTATCCTGGGCTGACATGCGAACGCCCCCTGCTCCATGCGGATCGGGGTGCCACACAAGGCCTTGTGGCTAGGTAGTAGTGGTAGATGAGGATGTCATGTCGCACGCACAACTGGGCGACGGCAACCTTCTGATCGTGCCCGACACGACCGATAGTCTACTCGAGGTCGAAGCCCACCACTTGGTACCTGTCCTCGGCAAGGAACTGCTCCATAGTTTGGATGGAGCTCTCCACTGAGACCGGATCGTTCGTGTACACCATCGAGAGGGCCTTCCCTCTCATGTGGGTGTCCACTATGTCATGCGTGCTAAACTGCCTGCCGTTGTCGTCGTCGGCCGCTGGGAGCGCCATTGGAGCCACAGGGATCGCCGTTGGAACCGTTGGATGTCCTCTGTGTATGTGTCGTCGTCGGTGTGCTTATTGAGTCATGTGACACGAGAGATGAAGGTAAATGGCCACAGGAATAAATGGGGGCCGAGCGGCCTAGATTCTCTGCGCGTCCGCATGGCAGTCTTTGCAGCGGGTAACTGCATTGTCGCACCGCGCCCGGTGCAACCGCATGCACACGAATGTGCGTGATCGTGTGCTGGCCCCAAACACTGATAGCGCGCGTGGAGGGACGAGGGCAGAGCACCCGGAGGGACGCGAGAGCAAAGCGTGCGCGGCGGGACGTGAGCACAGTGTGCCGCGGCCGCCTCAACCGCAAGCAACCACACGCATAGGGTAGTTGAACATGCAGGAAATGGTAACCTACAAGCCGGCCGACAGTTGCGTCGCTGCGTAGACAGCAGCTGTGTGCTACTACCTCTGTCTTGGTCTATAGTCCCCTTTATATTCTGTGCCGTACCATGCCCTCAAATTTAACCAACAAAATGTTAATGCATGTTATAAAAATTATATAATTGGAAACTATGTTCAAATACGAATCCAACTATATAGTCTTTGGCGACATGCATTCATATTTTATTAGTTAAATCCTACTTATAAACCAGGACGGGGGTATAGTAGGTAATTAAATCACAAACGTTTTTTTATTAACCATATGTGTACGTGACCTTTCGTCCTCCTCTCGCACGTCTTGTCACCCCGCTGCCGCAGACGGCTTACAACGCAAGCTTGCGTAGCGCGCGGGGGCGTTCTTTTGGCCAAACGGTGGCTCGAAGTAAGGCTAATAAATCGTCGGTGAGCCCGTTCCCGCACAACCTCGCAGGTTCCCGTGCAAGCTTCCCGCACGACTCGGTGAAATCCCCCAACATCCCAGTGCTTACCGGCCTGCTATACAAACCCTCATGGCGGGCTAGTCCCGCGTCGCATTTTCCCCTTCCTCCCTGTACCTTATCTCGTCTGCTTCTCCCACAATCACCAATGGCACTGGTCCGTCGTCGTCGCTCAGCCACTCCGCCGTCATCAGAGGACAGCTCCAGCTGGGAGGCTACACCGCAGCGGTGCCGCAGTCCCCGACATAGTGTAGTGCTCGTGGCGTCCCTGTTGGGTGTGCGCGGAACACCCACCACAAGCTCCGCCGCCGCTGCCCGTCGGCAGTTCTTGCTGGTGGCCGTTGCTGCGACACCACTGTCAAAAGCAAAGGCCATCGCCCACTCCGCCACCGTGACCCGAAGGCGGGAGGTGGCCGTCGTGGTCGTCACCCCACTGGCGGCCATCGTGGCCATCACCCGCTCCGCCACCATGGCCCGAAGGTGGGAGGTGGTGGTTGTGGCCGCCAGCCCACCATCGACTGCCGGGGTCATCACCCGCTCCGCCACCGCCGCCCGAAGGCGGGAGGCGGAGGAGGATGCCCGCACGTGCGTCAGCGACCTTGCGCGCTACACCGAGTTCCTGCGAGAGGAGGAGGAGTGCCTCGTCGAGCATGCAAAGAGCCTTACCGCCGCCGTGGCTGCGGCACACACCGCCTCAGAGGCGAGGAATTAGGAGATCTACAAGGAGAACCACCGCTTCGAGAGGGGCCATCTGGAGCGGCAGAGGGTGTTCGAGGTGAGCATGGCTGAAGCTGTAGCAGCGGCAGGCACCGTATTGCAGTTGTCCAGCTCGTTGGTAGGCTCCTCCTCCTCTGCCTCTTAATGAGCGCGCTTGGCAGAGGAGAGGCTGTCGGAGGTAGTACAAAGCCCCTCTTTAGTAGTAGTAGTCCTATTTAGGGGCTATTTTCTTCAGTTCATGTGACTACAGATGTGGTGGAACTGTACAACGTACTTAAAATTAGCTAGTACATAAAGTAGAACGAGCTATTTCAGTACGTGGTTGGCAACAATTGCTGAAAAGTTTGGTCGGTTCAGCTGTCGAGTTGAACTGTTTGTATAAAGAATGACTGCTTAATCTATGAATGAAATCTATGCTTAATTACTGAATTTTAGTTGCAAAATTAGATACTGCTAGTGATTTTTAGCTTCATATTTTGACAAATCGCAGTGTTACAAGGTCGACAAATGGCAATGTTACTAGATCAACAAATGTCAATCTTTCCAGTTTGACAAATGGCAACATACCCAATATGACAGATGCAAATCTTACCAAATTGCTTGTAAGTGGTTGCACACAGGTCATCCAAAAGAACTGTTTGCGTTGAAGACATGCACAAATCCTGCTCTCACTTTCCATACGGGTGTTCTATCTAAAACGTTTGCGATCAAGAGCTGCACAAATCCTGCTCGGCACATTTTCCCTTGGCTTCCCGAGGAAGCTGTCGGTTTGCATACAGGTGTTCTAACTAAAACGTTTGTGATGAGTGTTTTATATTTAAAAACCATTGAAGTTTTTTTCAAAAGAAAATCGTTTGATAAGTCTGTACATTAAGAGAGAAAAACACAAGTTCGGTCAAACCATATCTTTCAGTTAGTCATACTGTGAATTTATATTCATATAATCGAGATACAGTATTAAACCCAAGAAAAAAAATCCGGCGGCGGCGGAGGCGGCGTGCCGCGGTGTGGCACCCTGGCTCAAAGAAACCGGAACGCCTCGTATTCCAGCCCAGAGATCGAGAAGTCTTCTAGAATACGACACTGCTTAGCATAGAACAAATCAGCTCTTTATTACAATCTATATGGTTACAAGGGGGTTACATCGGCACGGCGAAACTACGCGTGCCACGGTTGCTCCATGCAAGCAGTAGAACAACACGAAGTAGCGGAATAACTCTAGCAGCGGAACAGCAACGACGGTGATGAACTCCACTCCGCAGGGACTATGAATGGAACGCTTATCCTAGCTCACAAACAAGGGATCCACGGCAAACAAGCAATCAAATCCGGCATGACCTGCAAACTGGCATGACATGCCAGGTCAGTACATTGAATGTACTTGCAAGCTCACAGCAACCAAAGCAATCAAGACAAACAATAGCATGGCAATTATAGATTATTAAGCAATGTTGAACACGCTACTATCAGAAAAAAATGCCATGTACAACACGATACAGCTAGAGCAATACGAGCATGGCATAAACATATGAACATGATGAGACTAGCATGCAACATGATGAAACTATCATGCACCAACTTACTCTGCTCGTGTTACATCGTAACCATCACATGCATCACTTACCATCACGGACATCACATGATCATCTCAGGATCCAATCAAGCTTGGTATTAACAATACCGAAGTAATCATTTATGACCACAAGGAGCTTGACCTTTACCCTTGAATCTCGCATAACACAACAAATATCCATCAACACGGTATCCACGATACCACAGTGATCCTCTCACGATCACATAAATATCAACCAACTTCTTTCATCATCGAACCGGGGTTGTTATTACTCAAGTTATTATGATTACTGTTGACCCATAGTGTGACCGACTACGAACTGGGCCCATATCCGCGGGCGCGGCTATCGATAGATTTAATAAACACTCTGCAGAGGTTAGCACACTTTACCCACACCACGGAAACCATGGCCTCACACTCCCATTCAGGTGGACCAACGGCGTTCCAACAAAACCGATCTACTGCCATGACACTCTCCCGGCCACTCCGACAAACTCCCCTTTGGGCTAAGTCCTGGGTGGCCCCGTGCCTACCGAAGGCACCAATGGCCACCGTTGTGGCAAAATATAAACGGTCCCAAACGGGGACATTGGATCCATACTCAACAACGGGCACACAAGGCTAATGCCATCCTACCCGGACAAGGTAGCGCCCACGCATAAACTTCCCTCGTTGGAGGCACCGGCGAGAGGCATGACAATAGACCCAGCTAGGACCCCCCATAGGGCAAGTGTGGTTGCACTGGTCAGCTCGATTTTGTGGCACCATGACTCAGCCAACAGTTGTTCAAGTTCAATTTAATCTGGTTAAACTTGAATGCAATATGCTAAGCCATGATAAAAATAACATGATGCAACTACAATGCTTGAACATGATATCAACATAAGCATGGGGGTGCATCACAATCAACGAGCATAACAACAACATTTGACCATTTATCCAGATGAGCATGGCATACTGACGAGCATGAATATCACAAATAGAACACTACCCATAGCATAACATGACCACTAGCATCAACAATAAATAACATGCAATAACATAATGATGAAACTACCATGCAAGAATTTAACCAACTGGGTGCAAAAGAACATGCATAACAACTGTAGTCGGAACAGACAATAGTCATGCACCGAAGACCATCACCAACATGTACTACTACCAAGCATGGCCAATATTAAAGTAATACTATCATGAAGAACAAAATAACAAAGTGCAAGAAAACATATCATGACGCTAACCACCGACCCATAAGCATAACCGAAATAACGACAGTGGTAGCAAAACAAACAGACAGTTATTAAAGATTCAAGTTGAAAACAAATGCTTTTGCATGGCTATCATGAAAATGGTGGTTGTCGCTTGCCTGGGGATGAAGAAGGCTCCGGGGAGAAGTGCAGAACGATCACGGAAAGAATCGCCGGAAAGGTGTCAGGACCCCGATTCCAAGTCACATCGATCTAGCCGGTAACACCTCATATCACTTTGCGGCCTCATATCACTTTGCGGCCTCACGCACGGTATTCCCATGGGTGTCTCCTTACCATGTCCAGGGACCGTTTGCGCCTTTTGGCTCACGTATATGATAGTGTCGGTAGCATCCATATGATAGAGAACCCGGTCCGACATGACTAGTCGTGAACCCAAAGTGGCACTAACGTACGGGGACAACCATACATGAATCAACATCGAGCATGTCGGTCAGCAGCGTGCGAATCCGGGCTGTAGCACTGGGCTAACAGGAATCCGGTGAACCGGGCTGTAGCAGGCTAGGCAGGACTCTGGATGTCACCACGTGACATTTCCCCGAAGGGACAGACACAGGAACGAAGTGAATCACATGCCGGCCAGTCAAGTGTTCCGGAGCAGTAGTGCTGGGCTAGCAGGACTCCGGTGAACCGGGCTGTAGCGGACTACTATGGCTCATGGAAGCACAAGACTACATTTCGCCATAAGAGAGGTTACCAAGGATAAACAACTATTGTTGGATCCCACAAATACCAAGCATTTCAATCATACACACAATATGCTTGATATGTGTAAATACAACATGGCATCACAACAAAACTCTACGAATCCAAGTATTTATTAATTAGGCTCCGAGGAGCGAGATGTTACAAACATGGGTCTCATGACCCAACATTCAGAGCATACAAGTCAAAGCACATGCGGAAGCTTAACATGTCTCAGTACAGACATCTACAAATGAAAAAGGCTGAGAAGCCTGACTATCTACCAAATCTTGCTGAGGGCACAAGATCGTAGCTGAGGTATCAAGCTAAACGTCGAAGTCCACACGGAACTACTAGCGAGACTGACTTCTCTCTGCAAAACATAAAATAGGCAAACGTGAGTACAAATGTACCCAACAAGACTTACATCAGAACTAGCTACATATGCATTAGTATCAACAAAGGGGGGTGGTGGAGTTTGACTGCAGCAAGCCAGCTTGACTCAGTGGCTATCCTAAACTATGACTGCAAGTAACTCTTTTGAGGTGGCGCACGCGAGTCCACATATTCACAATTTCAATACACCACTATGGATCCGATCTCGTCTCCCTATGAGAAGGCCATCCATAGCACTCACGCTTATCTTGCGAGTTTTAGAGTATCCACTTTCACTTGTCTATGAACTGTACAAGCAACCCAGAAGTCCTTTACCATGGACACGGCTATTCGAATAGATCATTTATAACCCTGCAGGGATGTACTTCTTCACACACGCTCTCGCCACTTACCACCATGTACACGTCGTGTATGTAGGCAACTTTCAAGCGGAAGCCTGGCGAGGGAGTCGGCCACGACCTGACTAACCACAAAAGTCTCTAGTCCAGGTTTATCGCCTATTTGGGTTCCATCCGCGAGGAGATCCGACCGGGGTTTCGCTCACAGCCCCAAACGATATGTGCAGGGTTCCCGAGACACCAAACGGGCACCCGGTACACCGTGCCACGGTGTATCTACCACATCATAGCCCACCCCTAGGGTCAGCGCTACGCACGGGCTCCAACACATATCCTACAAACACCAGAAACTAGTTGTAACTCCTGGACAGAGATCAAGGCGATTAATAAGTCGAGAGAGTTAATTAAGGATCCCAATGTGTGGTAGTAGCTGTTCATGGATCACAAACACATAACTTAGTTCCTGAGGACGGTTTAAATGAGACAACCCACCATGTACTCCTACATGGCCTCTCACCACTACCTTTACCAAATCGTGTTCACACACTTAGCTCTCAACGGTAAGACATGTTCATCACCATTCCAATTCATTCCCGGTGAATCAGACCCGACTCAACTCTAAGGAGTAGCAGGCATGACAAACAAGCATGAATGAGTAGGCACATCAGGGCTCAAACAACTCCTACTCATGCTAGTGGGTTTCATCTATTTACTGTGGCAATGACAGGTCATGCAGAGGAAAGGGGTTCAACTACCACAGCATGTAACAGTTGAATCGTTGTTGTCCTAGTGCAGTAAAAGAGAGCAGAAGCGAGAGAGTGGGATTGTATCGGAATGAGCAAGGGGGTTTTGCTTGCCTGATGGAGTGGTAGTAGGATACGGCCCTTCAGTCGGATATTCGTGGGTATCCTCGGAGGCAGAACCTGCCACGAAAGACACATCGGAACACAATCATCACATGGCAATATGCAAAAATATGATGCATGCTATGACATGGCAATATGGGTGTGTTTTGGCTAATGCATTCTAAAATAGGTTAGTTTGAGTCCATGATATGAAGTCATATTAATGCATTAGCTTGTTTCACTTAAACAGCAAGGTTAAAGTGTTGACATGCATGAGACTGTTACAGATGGAAAGATTGGATTTTTCTGATCAAATTTCATATATAAATCTTTGCATTTGGAGTTACAGATTAATTTCTATGAATTTTTGAAGTTTATAACATTTTCTGGAATTTCCAGTATAAGAATAAATCCAGTAAATGATTTATTGCGTCAGCATTGCGTCAGGGTGACGTCAGCAGTCAACGGGGATGGTCCAGGTCAAACCTGACTAGTCGGTCCCGCGTGTCAGTGTCATTAGACTAACTAGTTTTTGTTAGTCCTAATCCTAGGTTAATTAGCAGGGCGGGGCCCGCATGTCAGTGGTTCATCTAATTAGCTAAGTTAATTAACAGTAACTAAACCTAACACTAATTAAACATGCGCCTGGGCCCACACGTCAGTGAGGTCAAACCCCTGGTCAACCAGGGCTAAACCACCGGCGTTTAGCCGCCGGCGATGACCCGTTCGCAGCGTGGTTGGGCTCGTTCGAGAGGCCAGGCCAGCGCGCGTCGAATGGTGGCGCCAGCCGGGCATGGGGCGGCCTGAGGCGATGGCGGGGAGCTCGGCCGCGGTGGAGATGGCGGCTAGGGGGCGCAACCGAGGCGTAGAGGAGGGGGTTAGAGGCAGGGGCTCACGGTGGATGTAGTAGAGTGGACGGCGAGCTCGGAGGAGGTCGGAGCGGAACGGGGCGGCGAGAGGGATCTCCGGCGACGAGAGGTCGAGGACGAGGTCGGTGAGGGCAGAGGAGCGCGTCCGGCGACGTGTGGCGACGCGAGGAGGTCGAAGACGTCGAGGCGGGGCTCGAAGGCATGGCGAGGGGTCGGGGGGGAGGCGGTGCCGTCAACTACGGCGGCGGCGGCTTACGGGTGCGTCGGCCATAGCGGGAGAGGACGAGGGAGAGAGCGAAGGGGGGGAGAGTGGTGTCCAGGGGGGTCGAAATAGCGCTGGGGAGAAGAAGCGAGGCGTCGCGGTGGCCAGGCGGCGCAGGCAGGCAGCCTGGTGGCGTGGCACCCCCGCGCGCGCCGTGTGCTGTCCCTCCTCTGCCTACTGGCAGAGGTGGGTGACGACTGGCATAGGCCAGGTGGGCCTGCCCAGCCGGGTAAGTGGACCTGGGGTCCTTCCTCTCTCTCTCTTTTCTGTTTTGTTTCTGTTTTCTATTCTTTCCTCTGTTTTGATTTAGTAATAAAAATACCAAACCATTTTGTAAAATGCTGAAAATATTTGTGGGCACTTTTCAAATTATTTCCAACAGCCCTCAACTAGTTTCACCATTATTAGAACATTTAAACTATTTATAGAGTTTAAATGCTCCAATTCAAATACAATATGATTTAACTCAAAAATCGATAAATGGCCAAGAAATATGCTCATCATTTTGGCAGAGGTTTTCACCTTTATCAGAAATCATGAACATTTCCAGAGGCATGTTGGGATCTTTGAAAAAGATTTTATTTGAACCTATTTGCTTTCTTTTTGGTGCTAGGGTTTGATCAATCCCCATTTCAATTTTCACATAAATTTAGGCATGATGCATGGAAACAAAGCCACTATCTGCATTCAAGTTCTAGGGCTGTGACAACTCACCCCCACTAAACAAGAATCTCGTCCCGAGATTCAAGATATGAGGTAAGAGGAAAGGAGGTCACAAAACTATCGCAATCTTCATGATCCAATTGCCCTCTCGAGATGTAGATTCGTTGCATCACATTGATCTTGATGTCTTTGCTTTCGAGGTCCTCACCCAACACGATGACGACAGAAAGAAATTCTATCGGAAAGGATCAATGAAGCTCTTCATACCAGGATAATGCCAATTCACAAACGATCGTTTGAAGGAATTCAAAGAAATGGCATACCCTGTTTTGGAATGGAATTCTGGGTATAGAACAATCGTCAAACGGAAGGCGCACTTCAATTGGTACCGAGGATACAATCTAGTGCCCGAGCGTGCTCTCAAGAACTTGAGCATTTCCATACTCATCAAGGTCTTACCAACATCCGTGTCGGGGATCCTGGAAACACATCTTACTACCTTGACGAATAGTGATGGACAATGCAGATGCATAGAAAGACAACCCTTTCTCAGATTTCACCTTAGCGGGGCCAAGGGAACGAAATCTGGATGATCGACCGAGAGACATTTAGCACTCCGCTTCTAATGTTCTCCTTGATGTAATGGTTACCACGTTCATGCTTAAAGCATCAACATAGCCATCAAGTAATGGTCGGACTTTGGAATGCAAAGGATCCATAAAGAACAACTTCTGGAGTAAATCCTACGAAATCCTTACGGGGAGGTGGCCAACTTCCTCAATCAAGATACCACAATAATAGGTCTTCCGGCTGGGTGTGTTGGCTATGACATCCACGTTACCGGGTTACAGAGACCATTAATATAGTTCTTGGGAAAATGTTCCAACCATCATATCTGCCTGAGATTCAGATCTGGTTAGAAACAGGATACTTCACACTCACATGTCTGAAAAAGAGGAGTTGCAACACAAATTGATGAGATAACGTTGCGAGACTCTCGGGAGATGAACTACGATAGAAAGCTCCAAAACATGAGCTGGTTCTGCTACACACATGTGAACACGCTGTCCCAGACAAGCATGATCACATGGTAGTCTTGCAATAAAACACTACCGAGTTCTGATTGGGAACCATCATTGAGATAACGAAGTCTTGTGCATATCCGTCCGGGCCCTTCAGGATTAGCGCATGAACTTCTTTTCTTTGAACAAATCAATCAGTGGCTTGGTGTGCTAGGGAATACATATGGAGTCGAGGTAATTAATCTACCAAACCATAGAATACATTCGCACATGCATAACTGACTTGGGATGGTACTAGAGGAAACAAAACCAATCTTTCTCGAACTCATGACGGCAACTTGCACCAAATGCACACGAATTTGAGGAATTCACTTCTTCCATCCAAGCATAAGCTTCATGAACGGAACACGAAGGCATTGCTTACAAAGTTATCAACACTAGGTTGATGTTCAACATGAATCATGGGGGAGACAAAATGCTGTTGATGGACTCAACAACAACTCATCGGAATTCCCATATCACTGGACTTCCACCATCATGTGAACACGGTGATAGCATTGGTCAGACCAAAAGATGTAATGGTGTATGCTCGAGGGATCAACCAAGAGTAAGACAACATTACGAACATCGTTGATTCTGATTTGACTTGACGATAGCCCATACTCAAGTCAAAGTTTTGACAAGGCAATAGATCCAACAACTGATCACGAGGACCAACTGGTGAAGATATCATCTTTCTTCAACACACACAAACCCAAAGATATCCCTTCTGAAAGAACCAAATTCGGCAAAGCCTTTTATCTTCCAACTCTCCAAGTTGTTGTTTAGCTTAACCAACTAGCTCAGGGGTATCCAACACAGATTCTTGGAGAAAAGGTGGTTTAGGGGAAAGCCAACTTGATCACGAACTCAACATAGCGGTCAGGTGACAAATTGGTAACACTTCCGAGAAGATATTCGAAAAATCACGAACCACCGATAGGTTACTAAGCTCGAGAACAATCTTGCTTTTCAAGGCAAGACGATATGATCAAATAAGCAAGGGATTGAATAATCCTAACTCATTGATCGAAGAGTGCACCAGAAATAAGGACTAGGTAGCACAATTTATCTTAGAATGATGACTCAATAACCAACACGCGAAGAATGAGAAATATTGTCCATTTACTACCAAGCAACTAGTTGCTAGGAGTATTGATTTCACACATCAGGGTTCACTTGTCGGTATTCCGGTTGCAACAACACGGAACCGAGGAGCGAATGATGATGGCGAAAAGTATCACTGCATCAAGTATTCATAAGAGTTGGTGCAATTATCATGTCATTCCTAACATCAAGAGGGCAATACTTCAGGGTAGAACAAAATCAAAAGTTGGGTTGCATTTTGATCTGCGGAATACAACTGCTTTGACCCAATCCTAGATATGGATGAGGTACTGGAGGTTGTTTCTCCTAGTCATTCTGAAATAGAACGGCTCGACGGACCACAAGGATAATAGACACTGACGAACACGAGAGCACCACTATTCCTGACTATCACTTGATAGACGGAGGTCAGGATATAACTAAAGAGGGACAACTCAAAGGAACATATAATTTTCTTAGTTGTGGACGCATAGATTAGTATGTCGAACAAGTTCAGCATATTTCTTCCGGATAACCCATGCAGAAAGGTAGGACTTACAGAGCCATGAACACAAATGGAGAACTCATTAGGGGCACTCTTATCATGATCCTTCCGTTCAGAGAACGTCTGCCTTGGCTTGTTCATGGTATTGGAAGAAGGAAATACCACAAACCTCGAGGACTATCGCAAAGGTTACAAATATCCTAAAGGAACTAGCAACACTATCAACATGAGGTGAGTAGGGTGAATCTCGGGTTCAAGAACCCAGGAATAGAATACCTACTAACTAATAACATCACGGGATGCTTTCGAGAATGATGGCCAGAATCATCACACGGGCAACACAAAACATGGCTAGTTTACTAAGTAATCTTCTAAGACACCCAGGGTCGTAATAATAACTCCAACATATATGTCGAGGCAATAAATTACCTCAATGCACCGGTTAGTGTGCTTATTCTGGCCATAAAGGACGTCGGGAACGGAAAGAAAGGATTTGCAAATGCATCAGACTATTTAGAGACCTGGGATGACTCGGACAGCATAACGGTTGTAAATGCTCAGAAAAAGAATTAAGACATTCACAACGATTTGCATAGTCACTTAACAACATCATATCAAGGTTCTGGTTCAACTGACAACATACTAAAAATAGTAGAAACTGAATTGAGGCCTGGAACCAACAATCCTATAAGTCTCTATCATAGTAACTCATCATCCTAATAGATAGATGAGAAGGCCTAGTTGTTAATCCCCGTAGAAAAGAAGAGGTTGACTCAGATCAGAAGGGCATAAGGTAAAGGAGTAAAGAGTGCCTTACATTCCCTTCCACAATCAATTCCCCTATATATAACTAAAGCATTTCTAGACTCAACTTCGACCAGTTTGGCTTGGTAATCCTATAGGCAGTCAGGCTCTGATACCAAAGCTGTCAGGACCCCGATTCCAAGTCACATCGATCTAGCCAGTAACACCTCATATCACTTTGCGGCCTCACGCACGGTATTCCCACGGGTGCCGCCTTACCATGGCCTGGGACCGTTTGTGCCTTTTGGCTCATGTATATGATAGTGTCGCTAGCATCCATATGACAGAGAACCCGGGCCAACATGACTAGTCGGGAACCCAAAGTTGCACTAACTTACGGGGACAGGCATACATGAATCAACATCGAGCATGTCGGTCATCAGCGTGCGAATCCGGGCTGTAGCACTGGGCTAACAGGACTCCGGTGAACCAGGCTACAGCAGGCTAGGCAGGACTCCGGATGTCACCGCGTGACATTTCCCCGAAGGGACAGACACACGAACGAAGTGAATCACATGCCGGCCAGTCAAGTGTTCCAGAGCAGTAGTGCTGGGCTAGCAGAACTCCGCTGAACCGGGCTGTAGCAGACTACTATGGCTCATGGAAGCACAAGACTACATTTCCCCATAAGAGAGGCTACCAAGGATAAAAAACTAGGTTGTCGGATCCCACACATACCAAGCATTTCAATCATACACACAATATGCTCGATATGTGTAAATACAACATGGCATCACAACAAAACTCTACGACTCCAAGTATTTATTCATTAGGCTCCCAGGAGCGAGATATTACAAACATGGGTCTCATGACCCAACATTCAGAGCATACAAGTCAAAGCACATGCAGAAGCTTAACATGTCTGAGTACAGACATCTACAAATGAAAAAGGCTGAGAAGCCTGACTATCTACCAGATCCTGCCGAGGGCACAAGATCGTAGCTGAGGTATCAAGCTAAACGTCGAAGTCCACACAGAACTAATAGCGAGACTAACGTCTCTATGCAAAACATATGATAGGGAAACGTGAGTACAAATGTACCCAGCAAGACTTACATCAGAACTAGCTACATATGCATCAGTATCAACAAAGGGGGGTGGTGGAGTTTGACTACAGCAAGCCAGCTTGACTCAGTGGCTATCCTAAACTATGACTGCAAGTAACTCTTTTGAGGTGGCGCACGCGAGTCCACATATTCACCATATCAATACAACACTATGGATCCGCTCTCGTCTCCCTACGAGAAGGCCATCCATAGCACTCACGCTTATCTTGCGAGTTTTAGAGTATCCACTTTCACTTGTCTATGAACTATACAGGCAACCCATAAGTCCTTTATCGTGGATACGGCTATTCGAATAGATCATTTATAACCCTGCATGGGTGTACTTCTTCACACACACGCTCTCGCCACTTACCACCATGTACACGTCGTGTATCTCGGCAACCTTCAAGCGGAAGCCTGGCGAGGGAGTCGGCCACGACCTGACTAACCACACCAGTCTCTAGTCCAGGTTTATCGCCTATTCGGGTTCCATCCGCGAGGAGATCCGGCCGGGGTTTCGCTCACAGCCCCAAACGATGTGTGCAGGGTTCCCGAGACACCAAAAGGGCACCCGGTACACCGTGCCACGGTGTAGCTACCGCATCATAGCCCACCCCTAGGGTCAGCGCTACGCACGGCCTCTAACACATATCCTACAAACACCAGAAACTAGTTGCACCTCCTGGACAGAGATCAAGGCGATTAATAAGTCGAGAGAGTCAATTAAGGATCCCAATGTGTGGTAGTAGTTGTTCATGGATCAGAAACACAGAACTCAGTTCCTGAGGATGGTTTCAATGAGACAACCCACCATGTACTCCTACATGGCCTCTCACCGCTGCTTTTACCAAATCGTGTTCACACACTTAGCTCTCAACGGTAAGACATGTTCATCACCATTCCAATTCATTCCCGATGAATCAGACCCGACTCAACTCTAAGCAGTAGCAAGCATGACAAAGAAGCATGAATGAGTAGGCACATCAGGGCTCAAACAACTCCTACTCATGCTAGTGGGTTTCATCTATTTACTGTGGTAATGACAGGTCATGCAGATGAAAGGGGTTCAATTACCGCAGCATGTAACAGTTGAATCGTTGTTGTCCTAATGCAGTAAAAGAGAGCAGAAGCGAGAGAGTGGGATTGTATCGGAATGAGCAATGGAGTTTTGCTTGCCTGATGGAGTGGTAGTAGGATACTCCCCTTCAGTCGGATATTCGTGGGTATCCTCAGAGGCAGAACCTACCATGAAAGACACATCGGAACACAATCCTCACATGGCAATATGCAACAATATGATGCATGCTATGACATGGCAATATGGGTGTGTTTTGGCTAATGCATTCTAAAATAGGTTGGTTTGAGTCCATTTGAATCAAAGATTCAAATGAAAGCCAATGATATGAAATCATATTAATGCATTAGCTTGTTTCACTTAAACAGCAAGGTTAAGGTGTTCTGACATGCATGAAACCATTAAAGGTGGAAAGATTGAATTTTTCTGATCAAATTTCATATATAAATCTTTGCATTTGGAGTTACAGATTAATTTCTACGAATTTTTGAAGTTTATAACATTTTCTGGAATTTCTTGTATAAGAATAGATCCAGTAAATGATTTATTGCGTCAGCATTGCATCATTATTGCGACAGGGTGACGTCAGCAGTCAACGGGGAGGGTCCAGGTCAAACCTAACCAGTGGGTCCCGCGTGTCAGTGTCATTAGACTAACTAATTTTTGTTAGTCCTAATCCTAGGTTAATTAGCAGGGCGGGGCCCGCATGTCAGTGGCTCATCTAATTAGCTAAGCTAATTAACAGTAACTAAACCTAACACTAATTAAACAGGCACCTGGGCCCACACGTCAGGGGAGGTCAAACCCCTGGTCAACCGGGGCTAAACCACTGGCGCTTAGCCGCCGGCGTTGACCAGACGCGGCGGAGGGCCACGGGAACGGGCTCTGGGGCCCCGTTTGCAGCGTGGTTGGGCTCGTTCGAGAGCCCAGGCCAGCGCGCGTCAGACGGTGGTGCCAGCCGGGCCTGGGGCGGCCGGAGGCGACGAAGGGGAGCTCGACCGCGGCGGCCGAAGCTCGGGAGTGCTCGGGTTCGGCGCTGGGATGCACAACAGGGGCGCGGAGATGGGCTATGGCCTCCTAGGAGTGTGTCAAACGCGGTGACGCACTCGGTTTCGAGCTTGCTTGGCTGTGGCCACGACGGCGGCGTCGCCGGCGGAGCAGAGCGCTCGGGCTCGGTGGAGATGCCGGCTAGGGGGCGCAACCGAGGCGTAGAGGAGGGGGGTTAGAGGCAGGGGCTCACGGTGGATGTAGTGGAGCGGACGGCAAGCTCAGAGGAGGTCGGAGCGAAACGGGGCGGCGAGAGGGATCTCCGGCGACGAGAAGTCAAGGACGAGGTCGGTGAGGGCAGAGGAGCGCGTCCGGCGTCATGTGGCGACGCCAGGAGGTCGAAGACGTCGAGGCGCTGCTCGAAGGCACGACGAGGGGTCGGGGGGAAGGCGGTGCCGTCAACTACGGCGGCGGCGGCTTACGGGTGCGTCGGCCATAGCGGGAGAGGACGAGGGAGAGAGCGAAGGGGGGAGAGTGGTGTCTAGGGGGGTCGAGGCGGCACTGGGGAGAAGACGCGAGGCGTCGCGGTGGCCAGGCGACGCAGGCAGGTAGCCTGGTGGCGTGGCGCCCGCGCCCACGCGCGCGCCGTGTGCTGTCCCTCCTCTGCCTATTGGCAGAGGAGGGTGACGACTGGCATAGGCCAGGTGGGCCGGCCCAGCCGGGTAAGTGGACCTGGGGTCCTTTCTCTCTCTCTCTCTTTTCTGTTTTGTTTTTGTTTTCTATTCTTTCCTCTGTTTTGATTTAGTAATAAAAATACCAAACCATTTTGTAAAATGCTGAAAATATTTGTGGGCACTTCTGAAATTATTTCCAAGAGCCCTCAACTAGTTTCACCATTATTAGAACATTTAAACTATTTATAGAATTTAAATGCTCCAATTCAAATACGATATGATTTAACTCAAAAATCCATAAATGGCCAAGAAATGTGCTCATCATTTAGGCAGAGGTTTTCACCTTTATCAGAAATCATGAACATTTCCAGAGGCATGTTGGGATCTTTGAAAATGATTTTATTTGAACCTATTTGCTTTCTTTTTGGTGCTAGTGTTTGATCAATCCCCATTTCAATTTTCACATAAATTTAGGCATGAGTCGTGGAAACAAAGCCACTATCTGCAACCAAGTTCTAGGGCTGTGACAAAAGGGTACTCTCTCGGAGGGGGATGATTAGGGGCAAGGGCAAAATGGTCATTTCCATTATGTCAAACCATAGTGAAAATGGTGGGAACAGAACGGGCTTGATGAGACGAAGAAGTAGGCTTTGGAATCACCTCAATCGGAGTTACGAGTGAAAAGTTGTGGCCGTTCAATTTTTAGGCAGAAAAGGGGCTAAACAGTGAACGTTCACAATATAATCACTTCGGTCGGCTGGGCTGAAAAACAGAAAGCGTATTTTGAGGAACACGCCTTGGTAGAAGAGAAAGCGTAAAGTGCAACGAAGAAGCACAGAAGTACGCTTACATGAAGGGAAGGAATATTCGTAGGAATACGTCTCCACTTATCCACGTCACCGGGTCCAAGTCAACGCTCGGAGAGACTAACATGCGAGGCCCGCGTGGTCCACTGGCCAGCTGGCGGGGCGACATCGTTGTCTCCATCTCGCCCGTGCCTAGCCGCGGGAGGAGCAGACTCCGGCGAGGCTTGCCGGCGACTCCGGCCACCGTAGGCGGTGCTCGACCTACCAACGTGCTCAGGGCGACAAGGCCGACCCATTCCATGGCAGCGCGGTCACCGGGAAGCTTGGGAACGGTGGTGGGGAAGGCTGCGGCGGATGATGGCTCGTCCGGAGTTGGGGTCGAGGCCCTGGTCGTTCCGCCGACGAACTAAGGGAAGGGGGAGGTGCGCCGACGAGTGGGTGAAGCTCTGGTGGTGGAACAGAGGAGGGAGGGAGCGTGGCTTGACCGAATTTAAGAGGAGAAGGCCAGCTGCCGAGGCGGCCATAGCGACCACAGAGAGCTCCTCGAGCTCGAGGGGCTGGCTAGGCGGTGCTCAGGGAGTGAGAGAGGGCTGCTAGTGTGCTCGAAAGGCGAGGGGGGGGGCCGAGAGGAGGGGTGCCCGAGCTGTCGTCGCCGCGGACGCGTGGCCGGCACTGCGGACGCGTGCGCGCGCGCATGGGCTTGGAGGTTGGTGACGAACGAGGAACGGGGGGCTCACGGGGCAGAGTTGGCCAAGGGAGCACGGGGAGGATGACGACGACGAACTGAGCGAAACAGCCACTGTGCTCTCGTGGGCGCTCGACGGCGAGCGTCGGTGAGGAAACGGACGGAGGGGACGACGTGTGCTAGCTGTTAGACATGCTCACGCGCGCGAAGACGACGAGGGGAGGAGGGGCCCGAAGCAAACGACACTCAGCTCGCGTCCATGACGTTCCAGGGCGGTGGTCACCGCGTGCACACGACGCTAACCCATGCTCGGATCGGCCAAATCTTGTCTGGGAGACAAGGTGTGCAGAGGGTGATGCCAAGGAGGAGAGAAACAAGCATAGTGATCCCTGGTGTGGTCACAGGTAGTAAGAATACAAGTGCACAGAAAGGTGTTTGGAGTTTGCTGTGGCTCACATGCTTGGCTATCATTGCTGATCTTTGACTGGGGTTTATCACTCACTAAGGTGATTATGATGGCTAGGTTTCGGATCAAGGGGAGGGGTTTAGCTTGTAGTGAAGGAAATATGCCCTAGAGGCAATAATAAAGTTATTATTTATTTCCTTATTTCATGATAAATGTTTATTATTCATGCTAGAATTGTATTAACCGGAAACATAATACATGTGTGAATACATAGACAAACATAGTGTCACTGGTATGCCTCTACTTGACTAGCTCGTTAATCAAAGATGGTTAAGTTTCCTAACCATAGACATGAGTTCTCATTTGATTAACAGGATCACATCATTAGAAGAATGATGTGATTGACTTGACCCATTCCGTTAGCTTAGGACTTGATCGTTTAGTATGTTGCTATTGCTTTCTTCATGACTTATACATGTTCCTATGACTATGAGATTATGCAACTCCCGTTACCAGAGGAACACTTTGTGTGGTACCAAACGTCACAACGTAACTGGGTGATTATAAAGGTGCTCTACAGGTGTCTCCGAAGGTACTTGTTGAGTTGGCGTATTTTGAGATTAGGATTTGTCACTCCGATTGTCGGAGAGGTATCTCTGGGCCCACTCGGTAATACACATCACTATAAGCCTTGCAAGCATTGTAACTAATGAGTTAGTTGCAGGATGATGTATTACGGAACGAGTAAAGAGACTTGCCGGTAACGAGATTGAACTAGGTATTGAGATACCGACGATCGAATCTCGGGCAAGTAACATACCGATGACAAAGGGAACAACGTATGTTGTTATGCGGTTTGACCGATAAAGATATTCGTACAATATGTAGGAGCCAATATGAGCATCCAGGTTCCGCTATTGGTTATTGACCGGAGACGTGTCTCGGTCATGTCTACATAGTTCTCGAACCTGTAGGGTCCGCACGCTTAATTTTCAGTGACGATTTGTATTATGAGTTTATGTGTTTTGATGTACCGAAGGTAGTTCGGAGTACCGGAGAGTTACGGGAATTCTCCGGGGAGTATGTGGGCCTTATTGGGCTTTAGGGGAAAGAGAGAGGAGAGGCTGCGCGCCCCCAAGGCCTAGTCCGAATTGGACTAGGGGGAGGGGTTGCACCCCCTCCTTCCTTCTTTTCTCTTTTCCCTTTCCTTGACTCCTACTGCTACTACTTGGAAGTGGGGAATCCTACTCCCGCTGGGAGTAGGACTCCTCCAGGGCGCGCCATAGGGGCCAGCCCTCTCCCCCCCTCCTCCACTCCTTTATATACGTGGCCAGGGGGCACTCCATAGACACAACAATTGTTCCCTTGGATCTCTTAGCCGTGTGCGGTGCCCCCCTCCACCATCATCCACCTCGATAATATCGTAGCGGTGCTTAGGCGAAGCCCTACGTCGGTAGAACATCATCATCGTCACCACGCCGTCGTGCTGACGGAACTCTCCCTCAAAGCTCAGCTGGATCGGAGTTCGAGGGACATCATCGAGTTTAACGTGTGCAGAACTCGGAGGTGTCGTGCGTTTGGTACTTGATCGGTCGGATCGTGAAGACGTACGACTACATCAACCGCGTTGTGCTAACGCTTCCGCTTTCGGTCTACGAGGGTACGTGAAACATTTGGGTTTATGCATTAGAGACGACTGCATTCACATTAAATAGGGCACCATCTAAATCCGTTGAGACGACACCTTATGAACTATGGTTTGGCACCATCTAAATTCTTAAAGTTTGGGGCTGCGATGCTTATGTGAAAAAGTTTCATCCTGATAAGCTCAAACCTAAATCGGAGAAATGTGTCTTCATAGGATACCCAAAGGAGACAGTTGGGTACACCTTCTATCACAGATCCGAAGGCAAGACATTCATTGCTAAGAATGGATCCTTTCTAGAGAAGGAGTTTCTCTCGAAAGAAGTGAGTGGGAGGAAAGTAGAACTTGATGAGGTAACTGTACCTGCTCCCTTATTGGAAAGTCGTTCATCATAGAAATCTGTTCCTGTGACTCCTACACCAATTAGTGAGGAAGCTAGTGATGATGATCATGTAACTTCAGATCAAGTTACTACCGAACATCGTAGGTCAACCAGAGTGAGATCCGCACCAGAGTGGTACGGTAATCCTGTTCTGGAGGTCATGTTACTTGACCATGACGAACCTACGAACTATGAGGAATCGATGATGAGCCCATATTCCGCGAAATGGTTTGAGGCCATGAAATCTGAGATGGGATCCATGTATGAGAACAAAGTATGGACATTGGTTGACTTGCCCGATGATCGGCAATCTATAGAAAATAAATGGATCTTCAAGGGGAAGACGGACGCTGATAGTAGTGTTACTATCTACAAAGCTAGACTTGTCGAAAAAGGTTTTTGACAAAGTTCAAGGTGTTGACTATGATGAGATTATCTCACTCGTATCGATGCTTAAAGTCAGTCCGAATCATGTTAGCAATTGCCGCATTTTATGAAATCTGGCAAATGGATAACAAAACTGCAATCCTTAATGGATTTATTAAGAAGAGTTGTACATGATGCAACCATAAGGTTTTGTCAATCCTAAAGGTGCTAACAAAATGTGTAGGCTCCAGCGATCCATCTATGGAATGGTGCAAGCATCTCGGAGTTGGAATATACGCTTTGATGAGTTGATTAAAGCATATAATTTTACACAGACTTGCGGTGAAGCCTGTATTTACAAGAAAGTGAGTGGGAGCACTACAGCCTGTTTATCAGAAATGATGCAGAATTTTCTGGAAAGCATAAAGGAGTATTTGAAAGGAGTTCTTCAAAGAAAGACCTCGGTGAAGTTGCTTACATGTTGAGCATCAAGATCTATAGAGATAGATCAAGACGCTTGATAAAGATTTTCAATGAGTATGTACCTTGAGAAGATTTTGAATTAGTTCAAAATGGAACAGTCAAAGAAAGAGTTCTTGCCTGTGTTGCAAGGTGTGAAGTTGAGTAAGACTCAAAGCCCGACCACGCCAGAAGATAGAAAGAGAATGAAAGACATTCCCTATGCCTCAGCCATAGGTTCTATAAAGTATGCCATGTTGTGTACCAGATCTATTGTATACCCTACCACTGAGTTTGGCAAGGTAGTACAATAGTGATCTAGGAGTAGATCACTGGACAACGGTCAAAATTATCCTTAGTGGAATAAGGATATGTTTCTCGATTATGGAAGTGACAAAAGGTCCGTCGTAAAGGGTTACGTCGATGCAAGTTTTGGCACTGATCCAGATGACTCTAAGTATCAATCTGGATACATATTGAAAGTGGGAGCTATTAGCTAGAGTACCTCCCTGCAGAGCATTGTAGACAAAGAAATTTGCAAAATACTTACGGATCTGAATGTGACAGACCCGTTGACTAAAATTATCTCACAAGCAAAACATGATCACACCTTAGTACTCTTTGGGTGTTAATCACATAGAGATGTGAACTAGATTACTGACTCTAGTAAACCCTTTGGGTGTTGCCACATATCGATGTGAACTATGGGTGTTAACCACATAAAGATGTGAACTATTGATGTTAAATCACATGGCGATGTGAACTAGATTATTGACTCTAGTGCAAGTGGAAGACTGAAGGAAATATGCCGTAGAGGCAATAATAAAGTTATTATTTATTTCCTTATTTCATGATAAATGTTTATTATTTATGCTAGAATTGTATTAACCGGAAACATAATACATGTGTGAATACATAGACAAACATAGTGTCACTAGTATGCCTCTACTTGACTAGCTCGTTAATCAAAGATGGTTAAGTTTCCTAACCATAGACATGAGTTGTCATTTGATTAACGGGATCACATCATTAGAAGAATGATGTGATTGACTTGACCCATTCTGTTAGCTTAGCACTTGATCGTTTAGTATGTTGCTATTGCTTTCTTCATGACTTATATATGTTCCTGTGACTATGAGATTATGCAACTCCCGTTTACCAGAGGAACACTTTGTGTGCTACCAAACGTCACAACGTAACTAGGTGATTATAAAGGTGCTCTACAGGTGTCTCTGAAGGTACTTGTTGAGTTGGCGTATTTCGAGATTAGGATTTGTCACTCCGATTGTCAGAGAGGTATCTCTGGGCCCACTCGGTAATACACATCACTATAAGCCTTGCAAGCACTGTAACTAATGAGTTAGTTGCGGGATAATGTATTACGAAACGAGTAAAGACACTTGTCGGTAACAAGATTGAAGTAGGTATTGAGATACCGACGATCGAATCTCGGGCAAGTAACATACCGATGACAAAGAGAACAACGTATGTTGTTATGCGGTTTGACCGATAAAGATCTTCGTAGCATATGTAGGAGCCAATCTGAGCATCCAGGTTCCGCTATTGGTTATTGACTGGAGACGTGTCTCGGTCATGTCTAGATAGTTCTCGAACCCGTAGGGTCCGCACGCTTAACGTTCGGTGACGATTTGTATTATGAGTTTATGTGTTTTGATGTACCGAAGGTAGTTCGGAGTCCCGGATGAGATTGGGGACATGACGAGGAGTCTCAAAATGGTCGAGACGTAAAGATCGATATATTGGATGACTATATTCGGACATTGGAAAGGTTCCGAGTGATTCGGGTATTTTTCGGAGTACCGGAGAGTCACGGGAATTCGCCGGGGAGTATATGGGCCTTATTGGGCTTTAGGGGAAAGAGAGAGGAGAGGCTGCGCGCGCCCCAAGGCCTGGTCCGAATTGGACTAGGGGGAGGGGCTGCGCCCCCTCCTTCCTTCTCTTCTCTCTTCCCTTTCCTTGACTCCAACTCCTACTACTTGGAAGGGGGGGAGTCCTACTCCCGGTGGGAGTAGGACTCCTCCAGTGCGCGCCATAGGGGCCGGCCCTCTCCCCCCTCCACCACTCCTTTATATACGTGGCCAGGGGGCAGCCCATAGACACAACAATTGATCCCTTGGATCTCTTAGCCCTGTGCGGTGCCCCCCTCCACCATAATCCACCTCGATAATATCGTAGCGGTGCTTAGGCGAAGCCCTGCGTCGCTAGAACATCATCATCGTCACCACGCCGTCGTGCTGACGGAACTCTCCCTCAAAGCTCAGCTAGATCGGAGTTCGAGGGACGTCATCGAGTTGAACGTGTGGAGAACTCGGAGGTGCCGTGCGTTCGGTACTTGATCGGTCGGATCGTGAAGACGTACGACTACGTCAACCGCGTTGTGCTAACGCTTCCGCTTTCGGTCTACGAGGGTACGTGGACACACTCTCCCCTCTCGTTGCTATGCATCACCATGATCTTGCATGTGCGTAGGAATTTTTTTGAAATTATTACGTTCCCCAATAAGTAGTTGCTGTAGAAACCACCAGACTGTACATAAATACAAAACATGAAGTAGCACTCACTAGGAGTAATGGATTGGGCTGAAAATGGACATGGCAGAATGATTTGATCATATGAAGGTGACATAAAAATTTCAGACCATTTGGACAAGCCAAAGTGGTACTTCCTTCATAATGGTCCTCTCTGAATAGGAACTTGAGAAAATTCATGAGGAAAATTGGCTATATGAAATGAGCCCAAATTTTGTGGAGCTAGGTTATATAGATAGGAGAAGGCCTAGGAAAATTTTCAGACATAATGGAGCAAGATAAAATATACTTGCTTCGCTAACTGAAAATTTGGACAGAAATAAAGATTTGAAGCTGTGCTCACATGGATGCATTGCATGAGCTCAAATCTTGAGGAGGTCTTTGATTTGATAAAATGAAAGACCATGCAAAAATTCAACTTAATTGGATTAACCTAGCTAGTACTTCCTTCACAACTAATTCCCTCAGACAGGAACTTCGAAAAATTGCTCCGGAATATTTACTAGGCAAATTAAGTTGAATGTTGTCATGAGGCAATTATTTAGACATGAAAAGGTGTCCAAAAAGTTTGGGGTCAATTGGGCAAAGATAATGGCACTTGCTTCACAATCTGCCATTCAGGACCGAATAGGAAAGTAATTAATTGAGCATGATGAGAAACATGGCCAATGAAATATTTTGCCATATTTGAGAAAGATATGACCCAAACAATTTATGAGAATTATTTGGGAATTTTAGGAGTGATGGAAATATAGGTTGCTTCACAACCTAGGGCAGACAGGGTTATTCCTTTAATAGAAAAAGGAAATCTTCCCAAGCAAAAGAATATTGGGGTTGGGCTAGGATAAAAATGGCAAGGTCTTGGGAAGGGTTTGAGGATGACAAGCCACTCTGGAAATAAAGAAGTAGAAGGCATCTTCTTTAGTTTCCAGACCACAAAGCCACGGAAAAAGAAAACTCAAGCAAAAAGCTCAGAAAAAGAAAAGAAAAAGAAAGGGCCAAAAATCAGGCTGTGACACGCGGCATCGTTCTGATTGTCGTCCCCCGGGATGCCGTTGTTGAAGTCTTCAATGCAACACGGAATGTTCTTCACTTGTAAAACAAACATCATGTCATCGCACGATCGACAGGCGGGGCGCGGGAGGACGGCAGCTGGCAGCGCTGAGAGGTAGCGGTCGACGGCGGCGTCCCATGTCGCTGAGGGGGTTGTGCGCGGTAGGAGCAGCCAAATGCACGGGGACCGGCGCCGCGGTGTGTGGAGGGGTGCGCACGGGCATGGGCACGGGCGCTGGCGCTGGCATGTACACGAGCTCGCGCGTGTCCGCGGAGTCCTCGCTGACGCCCACGGCTTCTAGCTCTGCGATAGTGCTCTGCGACAAGCCCGTCAATGCTACGGGGATGGTCGCGAGCGTGGGCACGGGGATGGGAGCTAGAATGGGAGTGGGGGCAGCAACCGCCGCGACCAGCTCGTTCTGGGCCATGTACATGAGGCCCCATTCCTCCTTATTTTCTATCTCCTCTAGCTCGGAGTCGACTTCACCAAACTTGAAGACTAGTGGCAGATGATCCTTCTGCGCCATGGCGTTGGTGAAGGTCTGTGGGAGGGAGGGGAGGGAATGGGGGGCGAACTATAAGGCCGCCCGTATTAAGCAGCGGCTTGGGCACTGATAACCCACAAGTATAGGGTATCGCAACAGTTTTCGTGGGTAGAGTATTCAACCCAAATTTATTGATTCGACACAAGGGGAGCCAAAGAATATTCTCAAGTATTAGCAGTTGAGTTGTCAATTCAACAACACCTGGATAACTTAATATCTGCAGCAAAGTATTTAGTAGCAAAATAGTATGGAAGTAACGGTAACGGTAGCAAAAGTAATATTTTTGGGTTTTGTAGTGATTCTAATAGTAGAAACGGAAAAGTAAATAAGCGGAGAACAATATGTGAAAAGCTCGTAAGCATTGGATCAGTGATGGAGAATTATGCCGGATGCGGTTCATCTTGTAACAGTCATAACATAGGGTGACACAGAACTAGCTCCAACTCATCAATGTAATGTAGGCATGTATTCCGAATATAGTCATGCGTGCTTATGGAAAAGAACTTGCATGACATCTTTTGTCCTACCCTCCTGTGGCAGCGGGGTCCTAATGGAAACTAAGGGATATTAAGGCCTCCTATTAGTAGAGTACCCGACCAAAGCATTAACACATAGTGAATACAGGAACTCCTCAAACTATGGTCATCACCGGGTCCCGATTATTGTCACTTCGGGGTTGCCGGATCATAACACATAGTAGGTGACTATAGACTTGCAAGATAGGATCAAGAACTCACATATATTCATGAAAGCATAATAGGTTCAGATTTGAAATCATGGCACTCGGGCCCTAGTGACAAGCATTAAGCATAGCAAATTCATAGCAACATCAATCTCAGAACATACTGGATACTAGGGATCAAACCCTAACAAAACTAACTCGATTACATGATAAATCTCATCCAACCCATCACCGTCCAGCAAGCCAATGATGGAATTACTCACACACGGCGGTAAGCATCATGAAATTGGTGATGGAGGATGGTTGATGATGACGACGGTGACGGATTCCCCTCTCCGGAGCCCCGAACGGAGTCCAGATCATCCCTCCCGAGAGGTTTTAGGGCTTGCCGGTGGCTCCGTATTGTAAAACATGATGAATCCTTCTCTCTGATATTTTTCTCCCCGAACACGAATATATGGAGTTGGAGTTGAGGTCGGTGGAGCGTTAGGGGGCCCACGAGGCAGGGGGCGCGCCCAGGGGTGCAGGCGCGCCCCCCACCCTCGTGGACAGGTGGAGGCCCCCCTGACGTGGATTCTTCTTCCAGTATTTTTTATATTTTCCAAAAATATGTTCCGTGGAGTTTCAGGTCATTCCGAGAACTTTTGTTTCTGCACATAATAACACCATGGCATTTCTACTGAAAACAGCGTCAGTCTGGGTTAGTTCCATTCAAATCATGCAAGTTAGAGTCCAAAACAAGGGCAAAAGTGTTTGGAAAAGTAGATACGACGGAGACGTATCAACTCCCCCAAGCTTAAACCTTTGCTTGTCCTCAAGTAATTCAGTTGATAAACTGAAACTGATAAAGAAAAACTTTTACAAACTCTGTTTGCTCTTGTTGTTGTTAATATGTAAAGCCAGCATTCAAGTTTTCAGCAAAGATTATAACTAACCTCATTCACAATAACTCTTAGGTCTCATGTTTACTCATGTCAATGGCATAATCAACTAGCGAGCAATAATAATAAATCTCGGATGACAACACTTTCTCAAAACAATCATGATATGATATAACAAGATGGTATCTCGCTAGCCCTTTCTGAGACCGCAAAACAAAAATGCAGAGCACCTTTAAAGATCAAGTACTGACTAGACATTGTAATTCATGGTAAAAGAGATCCAGTCATAGTCATACCCAATATAAATTAATAGTAATGGATGCAAATGACAGCAGTGCTCTCCAGCTGGTGCTTTTTAATGAGAGGGTGATGACTCAACATAAAAGTAAATAGATAGGCCCTTCGCAGAGGGAAGCAGGGATTTGTAGAGGTGCCAGAGCTCGATTTTGAAATAGAGATAAATAATATTTTGAGCGGCATACTTTCATTGTCAACATAACAACCAAGAGATGGCGATATCTTCCATGCTACACACATTATAGGCGGTTCCCAAACAGAATGGTAATGTTTATACTCCCCCTCCACCAACAAGCATCAATACTTGGCGTGCTCAAAACAACGAGTGCCTCCAACTAACAACAGCCCCAGGAGGAGTTTTGTTTGCAAATATTTTGATTTAGTTTGCATAAAGCATGGGACTGGGCATCCCGGTGACCAGCCATTTTCTCGTGAGTGAGGAGCGGAGTCCACTCCTCTTGAGAATAACCCGCCTATCATGGAAGATACGGACATCCCTAGTTGATACATGAGCTATTCGAGCATACAAAACAGAATTTCATTTGAAGGTTTAGAGTTTGGCACATACAAATTTACTTGGAACGGCAGGTAGATACCGCATATAGGAAGGTATAGTGGACTCATATGGAATAACTTTGGGGTTTATGGGATTGGATGCACAAGCAGTATTCCCGCTTAGTACAAGTGAAGGCTAGCAAAAGACTGGGAAGCGACCAACTAGAGAGCGACGACAGTCATGAACATGCATTAAAATTAATAAACATTGAGTGCAAGCATGAGTAGGATATAATCCACCATGAACATAAATATCGTGAAGGCTATGTTGATTTGTTTCAACTACATGCGTGAACATGTGCCAAGTCAAGTCACTTAAATCATTCAAAGGAGGATACCAACCCACTATACCACATCACAACCATTTTAATAGCATGTTGGCACGCAAGGTAAACCATTATAACTCATAGCTAATCAAGCATGGCACAAGAAACTACAATCTCTAATTGTCATTGCAAACATGTTTATTCATAATAGGCTGAATCAGGAACGATGAACTAATCATATTTACGAAAACAAGAGAGGTCGAGTTCATACCAGCTTTTCTCATCTCAATCAGTCCACCATATATCGTCATTATTGCCTTTCACTTACATGACCGAACGATGTGAATGTTAATAAGAGTGCACGTGCATTGGACTAAGCTGGAATCTGCAGGCATTCAATAAACAGGAGAAGACAAGGCAATACAGGCTCTTGGTTAAATCAACAATAATGCATATAAGAGCCACTTCAACAATTTAATCATGGTCTTCTCCTATCAACCCCCAAAGAAAAGAAAATAAATAAAACTATTTACACGGGAAAGCTCCCAACAAGCAAAAGAAGAACGGGAAATCTTTTTGGGTTTTCTTTTTAATTATTACTACTACAGCAAGAAAGGTAAACTAGCTAAAAGCTACACTAATTGTTTTATTTTCTTAAGGTTTTTCAAACACACAAGAAGAAAGCAAGAAAAAGAAAATAAACTCGCATGGATATTACAGTGAAAAAGTATGAGCACCGACATCTAGCAATGAGTGTGTAAACATGAATGTAATGTCGGTGGGAAATACGTACTCCCCCAAGCTTAGGCTTTTGGCCTAAGTTGGTTTATTGCCACGGATGGCCCGGCGGATATCCATAGTTGTAGCCGGGGTTGTACTGAGATGAAGAAGACTCTGATTGCCACTGGTTGGCAATCGTCTCCGATTACAACTGGTAATTAGACTGTCGTGGAGGTTCAAATTGTGGTTCCGGCTCCGTGGCTGGTGTAGGGTTCCGGTAGGCGTGAATTCCCGCCAGCGGAACGAGATACGGGCCTGCAGATAAATCAAACAAGGAAGGAGCAGGCAAGGTAATAGTCTCAGGGTGATGTTTATCAAAGAACAATTTGTATTTAAGCGCCCCTTCCCTATTCTTAACAATAAAGTCATGCGCTACCATACTCTTATAATCTAAATAAGCAGTGGGCAGCAATTTTTCTTCTTTTTCATAGTGCCTAATAGGTATGTTATAATGCGCAACAAGGCGTGAAGCGTAAATACCTCCAAAGATGGGGCCCTTTGTACGGTTAAAACTTTACCGTTTAGCAATAATACCGCCCATACTAACAGTGTTATCGCGGAATAAACCATGGAATAAAATGATAATATCAGGAACACTATGGTTTCCACAGTTTCCGCGACCAATTAAGCCACGACTAGCAAATATGGCAAAGTAGCGTAAAACAGGAAAATGTATGCTAGTGATTCTTGCATCGGAAACCTTCCTAGTTTCCCCTACAGTAATAGTGTCAATAAACCCGTCCACATCTTTACGATGTGGTTCCTCTAAACTACCCTCGAAAGGTATTTTGCAAATCCTCCAAAATTCATATAGTGATATCTTCTTAAACAAATCATATAAATGAAACTCTACTGAAGGAGGTGATTCCTTAGGATAATAGTAGAAGTTTTGCAAAAAAGTATTGGTGAGTAAGAGATACTGTTCATGTTGGTCGCGGAGGAAGTCGGTGAGGCCAGCATTCTCAGCCAATTCATAAAAATCATCATAAATCCCGGCTGCTCTCAAGAAATCATCGGAAGGCCATTCACACGGCCGAACCTCCGCGGTGCGAGGCAAATTATATTTGGGCCTCTCTGCTTCCTCACTATGCTTTTCCTTCGAGCTTCGGCTCGATGAGCCCCTCAAAAATCTCTTCATTATTTTCTGAAAAATTCTGAAATTTTTAGTAACTTCAAATAAAAGTGAACCAAGCTCAACAAAATTGATAGCAACTACTCCTACAAGTGCCTAGAGCCTATATCATGCATTAGAACTACTTGGAACCATATAAATTTGACATGCAAGCTCAAGAACATGGTCACCTAGGCAGCACAAATTTGCAATGAATGAAGCACTAGAACAAAAACTAATTGGACCAATGGAGGAGTCACATACCAAGGAACAATCCCCCCAAGCAGTTTTGTGAGAGGTGCTTTGAGCAAGGAGATCAAAAATCGCAGCAAAATGAGCTAGAACTCGTGCTTGAGCTGGATGGTGATTTTTTTGGGAGGAAGAGGAAGTGTGTGGGTGCAGGAATAAGTGGAGGGGAGCCACCATGGGCCCACGAGGCAGGGAGGTGCGCCCCGTAGGGGTGGGCGCGCCCTGGACCCTCGTGGCCAGGTGCTTGCTCCCCCTGTTGTGTTCTCAGTGCCAGATATTCTCAAATATTCCAGAAAAAATCATATTAAATTGGCAGGGTATTTGGAGAACTTTTATTTTCGGGGTATTTTTTAATGCACGGATAATTCAGAAATCAGACAGGAAAATACTATTTTTGCTTTATTTCAACTAAATAACAGACAGTAGAAAGAGGGTACAGAAGGTTGTGCCTTCTAACTTCATCCATCTCATGCTCATCAAAAGGAATCCACTAACAAGGTTGATCAGGTCTTGTTAACAAACTCATTTCGAATAACATGGAACCGGAGAAATTTTGAATAACACTATGTTACCTCAACGGGGATATGCACATCCCCAATAATAAGAATATCATATTTCTTCTTGACAGTATGAAGAGGAAATTCAAAACCTCCAAAAATAATCGATGGAATTTTTCCAATGGAGTTGATACTACGAACTTGAGGTTGTTTCCTCGGAAAGTGTACCGTATGCTCATTACCATTAACATGAAAAGTGACATTGCCTTTGTTGCAATCAATAACAGCCCCTGCAGTATTCAAAAAGGGTCTTCCAAGAATAATGGACATACTATCGTCCTCGGAAATATCAAGAATAACAAAGTCCATTAAAATAGTAACGTTTGCAACCACAACAGGCACATCATCACAAATACCGACATGTATAGCAGTTGATTTATCAGCCATTTGCAAAGATATTTCAGTAGGTGTCAACTTATTCAAATCAAGTCTATGATATAAAGAGAGAGGCATAACACTAACCCCGGCTCTAAGATCACATAAAGCAGTTTTAACATAGTTTCTTTTAATGGAGCATGATATTAGTTGGTACTCATGGATCTCCTAGTTTCTTTGGTAACCCACCCTTAAAAGTATAATTAGCAAGCATGGTGGAGATTTCATCTTCCAGTATCTTTCTTTTATTTGTGACAATTTCTTTAATATACTTAGCATAAGGATTCATTTTGAGCATATCAGTTAATCGCATACGCAAAAAGATAGGTCTAATCATTTCAGCAAAGCGCTCAAAATCCTCATCAACCTTTTTCATGGATGGTTTAGGAGGAAAAGGCGTGGGTTTCTGAACCCATGGTTCCTTTCTTTACCGTGTTTCCTAGCAACAAAGGCTCTCTTATCATAGCATTGATTCTTTGATTGTGGGTTATCAAAATCAACAGCAGGTTCAATTTCTACATCATTATCATTACTAGGTTGAGCATCATCATGAACATCATCATTAAAATTTTCATTAGGTTCATGTTCATTACCAGATTGTGTTTCAGCATCAGAAATAGAGATATCATTTGGATTCTTAGGGGGTTCAGCAATAGGTTCACTAGAAGTATGCAAAAGTCCTATCATTTTTCTTTTTCTTCTTTTTAGAAGGACTAGGTGCATCAATATTATTTCTCTGAGAATCTTGTTCAATTCTCTTATGGTGGCCTTCAGGATACAAAGGTTCCTGAGTCATCGTACCAGTTCTAGTAGCCACTCTAACAGCATAGTCATTATTCTTACTATTTAATTCACTAAGCAAAATCATGCTGAGCCTTAAGTACTTGTTTGACTTGAGTGGTAACCATAGAAGCATGTTTACTAATGAGTTTAACTTCACCTATAACTCTAGGTATATAATCACCCAAGTATTCAAGCATATCGGAGTTGTATTTCAATTATCTACCAAAATAAGCATTGAAGTTTTCTTGTTTGACAATAAAATTATCAAACTCTTCTAAGCATTGTCTAGCAGACTTATAGTGAGGAATATCACCTTCATCAAATCTATAGAGAGAATTTACCTTTATTACCTGTGTCGGGTTATCAAGACGATGAGTTTCTTCAATAGGTGATGGATTAAGATCATATGTTTCTTCAACAGGCGGTAAATTAAGACCATGTATTTCTTCAATAGGAGGTAAATTCTTAACATCTTCAGCTTTAATACCTTTTTCTTTCATAGATTTCTTTGCCTCTTGCATATCTTCAGGACTGAGAAATAGAACACCCCTATTCTTCGGAGTTGGTTAAAGAATAGGCTCAGGAATTGGCTCAGGAAGTGTCCAATTATTTTCATTTGTCAACATATTATTCAATAGAATTTCAGCTTCATCCGGTGTTCTTTCCCTGAAAACAAAACCAGCACAACTATCCAGGTAATCTCTAGAAGCATTGGTTAGTCCATTATAAAAGATATCAAGTATTTCATTTTTCTTAAGAGGATGATCAGGCAAAGCATTAAGTAATTGGACAAGCCTCCCCCAAGCTTGTGGCAGACTCTCTTCTTCAATTTTCACAAAATTATATATATCCCTTAAAGCAGGTTGTTTCTTATGAGCAGGGAAATATTTAGTAGAGAAGTAATAAATCATATCCTGGGGACTACGCACACAACCAGGATCAAGAGAATTAAACCATATCTTAGGATCACCCTTTAATGAGAACGGAAATATTTTAAGGATATAAAGGTAGCGAGATTTCTCATCATTAGTGAACAGGGTGGCTATATCATTTAATTTAGTAAGATGTGCCACAACAGTTTCAGATGCATAGCCATAAAAAGGATCGTATTCAACCAAAGTAATTATATCAGGATCAACAGAGAATTCATAATCCTTATCAGTAACACATATAGGTGAAGTAGCAAATGCAGGGTCAGGTTTCATTCTAGCATTAAGAGATTGCTGCTTCCATTTAGCTAATAACCTCTTTAGATCATATCTATCATTGCAAGCTAAAATAGCTCTAGCAGCTTCTTCATCCATAACATAACCCTCAGGAACAACAGGTAATTCATATTTATTAGGGGGAGAGTCTTCATCATCACTATCTTCAATATTATCAGTTTCAATGATTTCATTCTCTCTAGCCCTAGCAAGTTGTTCATCAAGAAATTCACCAAGTGGCACAATAGTATCAAGCATAGAAGTAGTTTCATCATAAGTATCATGCATAGCAGAAGTGGCATCATCAATAACATGCGACATATCAGAATGAATAGCAGAAGCAGGTTTAGGTGTCGCAAGCTTACTCAAAACAGAAGGTGAATCAAGTACAGAGGTAGATGGCAGTTCCTTACCTCCCCTCGTAGTTGAGGGATAAATTTTTGTTTTCTCGTCTTTCAAGTTCTTCATAGTGACCAGCAGATATAAATCCCAAGTGACTCAAAGAATAGAGTTATGCTCCCCGTCAACGGCGCCAGAAAATAGTCTTGATAACCCACAAGTATAGGGGATCACAACAGTTTTCAAGGGTAGATTATTCAACCCAAATTTATTGATTCGACACAAGGGGAGCCAAAGAATATTCTCAAGTATTAGCAGTTGAGTTGTCAATTCAACCACACCTGGATTACTTAATATCTGCAGCAAAGTATTTAGTAGCAAAGTAGTATGGAAGTAACGGTAACGGTACCAAAAGTAATATTTTTGGGTTTTGTAGTGATTGTAACAGTAGCAACAGAAAAATAAATAAGCGGAGAACAATATGTGAAAAGCTCGTGAGCATTGGATCGGTGATGGAGAATTATGCTGGATGCGGTTCATCATGTAACAGTCATAACATAGGGTGACACAGAACTAGCTCCAATTCATCAATGTGATGTAGGCATGTATTCCTAATATAGTCATACGTGCTCATGGAAAAGAACTTGCATGACATCTTTTGTCCTACCCTCCCGTGGCAGCGGGGACCTAATGGAAACTAAGGGATATTAAGGCCTCCTTTTAATAGAGTGCCGGACCAAAGCATTAACTAATAGTAAATACATGAACTCCTCAAACTATGGTCATCACCGAGAGTGGTCCCAATTATTGTCACTTCGGGGTTGCCGGCTCATAACACATAGTAGGTGACCATAGACTTGCAAGATAGGATCAAGAACTCACATATATTCATGAAAACATAATAGGTTCGGATCTGAAATCATGGCACTCGGGGCCTAGTGAAAAGCATTAAGCATAGCAAAGTCATAGCAACATCAATCTCAGAACATAGTGGATACTAGGGATCAAACCCTAACAAAACTAACTCGATTACATGATAAATCTCATCCAACAGATCACCATCCAGCAAGCCTTCGATGGAATTACTCACGCACGGCGGTAAGCATCATGAAATTGGTGATGGAGGATGGTTGATGATGACGACGGCGACGGATTCCCCTCTCCGGAGCCCCAAACGGACTCCAGATCAGCCATCCCGAGAGGTTTTTGGGCTTGGTGGCGGCTCCGTATCGTAAAACGCGATGAATCCTTCTCTTCGATTTTTTTCTCCCCGAACACAAATATATGGAGTTGGAGTTGAGGTCGGTGGAGCGTCAGGGGGCCCACGAGGCAGGGGGCGCTCCCAGGGGGCAGGCGCGCCCCACACCCTCGTGGACAGGTGGCGGCCCCCCGATGTGGATTCTTCTTCCAGTATTTTTTATATTTTCCAAAAATATGTTCCGTGGAGTTTCAGGTCATTCCGAGAACTTTTGTTTCTGCACATAAATAACACCATGGCAATTGTGCTGAAAACAGCGTCAGTCCGGGTTAGTTCCATTCAAATCATCCAAGTTAGAGTCTAAAACAAGGGCAAAAGTGTTTGGAAAAGTAGATACGATGGAGACGTATCAGGCACCAATAATGGAGAGGAAGGCAGGCGGCCATGGAAGTCAAAGGGCTCGCTTCCCAGTGAGCCTGCGCAGCGTAGAGCTCGAACGCTTCCCGGTGAGCCTGCGCATTGGAGGTGCATGCCTCTCAGTCAGCCTGCGCTCTGGACTGCGCTTGCACGCCCCCCGTTCAGTCAAGGAGCTGTCCGCACGGCACCTCCTATAGCCATTACGACAAAGACACGTGGCGTCACGTGAATGGTTAACATAACGCACATAATTTGAATTATACAAACATTCGCGATGTTAGAGTGGCAGATATTTGTTTCAAAATGTCTTTGTTGGCTGTTATTCGAGTGCGCCTTCTCCCAAAATGGACACAAAAATACCACAGCATGTCGGATGCCATTGCATGATAGCATGCCAAGTTTCATGAATTTCAGACGAGTTTTGGATTTGCTAGAATTTAAAAACTTAGTATCTCAATGTTTTGCCAGCAATCAACGGTGCCCTATTGTTTGAAATTCATTCCCATTTCTTGCAAGGGACCTAAGCATGCACCCAAGAACAAAGACTTGATTTTTCAACCAATTTATATGCACTGGAGCATGTGCATGTAGTTCAAATTTGAATTATGCACATAAATGCATTGAAAACTCAGTTAATGCATAAAAATGTCCAAACGAACCCTGAAAAATCCCAAAAATTGACACAACACTCCTGTTGTTCTATGTTGACACGAGAAAATATTTGAAAGCAATAAGAGGCAATGGATATCGTTTCGTCCCTAAAGGTGGTGAAGGAAATATGCCGTAGAGGCAATAATAAAGTTATTATTTATTTCCTTATATCATCATAAATGTTTCTTATTCATGCTAGAATTGTATTAACCAGAAACATAATACATGTGTGAATACATAGACAAACAGAGTGTCACTAGTATGCCTCTACTTGACTAGCTCGTTGATCAAAGATGGTTGTGTTTCCTGGCCATAGACATGAGTTGTCATTTGATTAATGGGATCACATCATTAGGAGAATGATGTGATTCACTTAAACCATTCCGTTAGCTTAGCACTCGATCATTTAGTATGTTTCTATTGCTTTCTTCATGACTTATACATGTTCCTATGACTATGAGATTATGCAACTCCGTTTACCGGAGGAACACTTTGTGTGCTACCAAACGTCACAACGTAACTGGGTGATTATAAAGGTGCTCTACAGGTGTCTCCAAAGGTACTTGTTGGGTTGGCGTATTTCAAGATTAGGATTTGTCACTCCGATTGTCGGAGAGGTATCTCTGGGCCCACTCAGTAATACACATCACTATAAGCCTTGCAACCATTGTGACTAATGAGTTAGTTGCGGGAAGATGTATTATGGAACGAGTAAAGAGACTTGCCGGTAACGAGAATGAACTAGGTATCGAGATACCGATGATCGAATCTCTGGCAAGTAAGATACCGATGACAAAGGGAACAACGTATGTTGTTATGCGGTCTGACCGATAAAGATCTTCGTAGAGTATGTGGGACCCAATATGAGCATCCAGGTTGCGCTATTGGTTATTGACCGGAGAGGTGTCTCGGTCATGTCTACATAGTTCTCGAACCCGTAGGGTCCGCACGCTTAACGTTACGATGACAGTTATATTATGAGTTTATATGTTTTGATGTACTGAAGGTTGTTCGGAGACCCGGATGTGATCACGGACATGACGAGGAGTCTCGAAATGGTCGAGACATAAAGATTGATATATTGGAAGCCTATGTTTGGACATCGGAAGTGTTCCGGGTGACATCGGGATTTTTCCGGAGTACCGGGAGGTTACCGGAACCCCCCCCCCCCGGTAACTTAATGGGCCTTATTGGGCCTAGGTGGAAGAGAGGAGAGGAAGCCAGGGCAGGGACGCACGCCCCTCCCCCCAGTCCGAATAGGACAAGGAGAGGGGGGTGGCGCCCCCCCTTCCTTCCTCCCCTCCACCTTTTCCCCCTTCCTCTCCTAGTCCAACATGGAAAGGGGGGAGTCCTACTCCCAGTAGGAGTAGGACTCCTCCTGGCGCGCCTCTCCTCCCTTGGCCGGCGGCCTCCCCCTTGCTCCTTTATATACGGGGGCAGGGGGCACCTCTCTACACACAATTGATCAACGATCTTTTAGCCATGTGCGGTGCCCCCCTCCACCATATTACACCTCGATAATATCATAGCGGAGCTTAGGCGAAGCCCTGCATCGGTAGAACATCATCATGGTCACCACGCTGTCGTGCTGACGAAACTCTCCCTCAACACTCGGCTGGATCAGAGTTCGAGGGACGTCATCGAGCTGAATGTGTGCTGAACTCGGAGGTGCCGTGCGTTCGGTACTTGATCGGTCGGATCGTGAAGACGTATGACTACATCAACCGCGTTGTGTTAACGCTTCCGCTTTCGGTCTACGAGGGTACATGGACAACACTCTCCCCTCTCATTGCTATTCATCACCATGATCTTGCGTGCGCGTAGAATTTTTTTTAAATTACTACGTTACCCAACAGTGGTATTAGAGCCTGGTTTTATGCATTCATGTAATATGCACGAGTAGAACACAAGTGATTTGTGGGCGATATAAGTCATACTGCTTAACAGCATGTCATATTTTGGTTCAGCGGTATTGTGAGATGAAGCGGCCCGGACCAACATTACGCGTACGCGAGACTGGTTTCACCGTTGCGAGCACTCGTTGCTTAAAGGTGACTGGCGGGTGTCTGTCTCTCTCACTTTAGTTGAACCGAGTATGGCTACGCCCGGTCCTTGCGAAGGTTAAAACAACACCAACTTGACAAACTATCATTGTGGTTTAGATGCGTAGGTAAGAACGGTTCTTGCTAAGCCCGTAGCAGCCACGTAAAACTTGCAACAACAAAGTAGAGGACGTCTAACTTGTTTTTGTAGGGCATGTTGTGATGTGATATGGTCAAGACGTGATGCTATATTTTATTGTATGAGATGATCATGTTTTGTAAACCAAGTTATCGGCAACTGGCAGGAGCCATATGGTTGTCGCTTTATTGTATGGAATGCAATCGCCATGTAATTGTTTTACTTTATCACTAAGCGGTAGCGATAGTCGTAAAAGCAATAGTTGGCGAGACGACAACGATGCTACGATGGAGATCATGGTGTCGCGCCGGTGATGATGGTGATCATGACGGTGTTTCGGAGATGGAGATCACAAGCACAAGATGATGATGGCCATATCATATCACTTATATTGATTGCATGTGATGTTTATCTTTTATGCATCTTATCTTGCTTTGATTGACGGTAGCATTATAAGATGATCTCTCACTAAAATTTCAAGATAAAAGTGTTCTCCCTGAGTATGCACCGTTGCGAAAGTTCTTCGTGCTGAGACACCACGTGATGATCGGGTGTGATAGGCTCTACGTTCAAATACAACGGGTGCAAAACAGTTGCACACGCGGAATACTCAGGTTAAACTTGACGAGCCTAGCATATGCAGATATGGCCTCGGAACACGGAGACCGAAAGGTCGAGCGTGAATCATATAGTAGATATGATCAACATAGTGATGTTCACCATTGAAACTACTCCATCTCACGTGATGATCGGACATGGTTTAGTTGATTTGGATCACGTAATCACTTAGATGATTAGAGGGATGTCTATCTAAGTGGGAGTTCTTAAGTAATATGATTAATAGAACTTAAATTTATCATGAACTTAGTACCTGATAGTATCTTGCTTGTCTATGTTAATTGTAGATAAATGGCCCGTGTTGTTGTTCCGTTGAATTTTAATGCGTTCCTTGAGAAAGCAAAGTTGAAAGATGATGGTAGCAATTACACGGACTGGGTCCGTAACTTGAGGATTATCCTCATTACTGCACAGAAGAATTATGTCCTGGAAGCACCGCTAGGTGCCAGGCCTCCTGCAAGAGCAACACCAGAAGTTATGAATATTTGGCAGAGCAAAGCTGATGACTACTCGATAGTTCAGTGTGCCATGCTTTACGGCTTAGAACCGGGTCTTCAACGACGTTTTGAACGTCATGGAGCATATGAGATGTTCCAGGAGTTGAAGTTAATATTTCAAGCAAATGCCCGGATTGAGAGATATGAAGTCTCCAATAAGTTCTACAGCTGCAAGATGGAAGAGAATAGTTCTGTCAGTGAGCATATACTCAAAATGTCTGGGTATAATAATCACTTGATTCAACTGGGAGTTAATCTTCCGGATGATAGCGTCATTGACAGAATTCTTCAATCACTGCCACCAAGCTACAAGAGCTTCGTGATGAACTATAACATGCAAGGGATGAATAAGACAATTCCCGAGCTCTTCGCAATGCTAAAGGCAGCGGAGGTAGAAATCAAAAAGGAGCATCAAGTGTTGATGGTCAATAAGACCACTAGTTTCAAGAAAAAGGGCAAAGGGAAGAAGAAGGGGAACTTCAAGAAGAACAGCAAGCAAGTTGCTGTTCAGGAGAAGAAACCCAAGTCTGGACCTAAGCCTGAAACTGAGTGCTTCTACTGCAAGCAGACTGGTCACTGGAAGCGGAACTGCCCCATGTATTTGGCGGATAAGAAGGATGGCAAGGTTAACAAAGGTATATGTGATATACATGTTATTGATGTGTACCTTACTAATGCTCGCAGTAGCACCTGGGTATTTGATACTGGTTCTGTTGCTAATATTTGCAACTCGAAACAGGGGCTACGGATTAAGCGAAGATTGGCTAAGGACGAGGTGACGATGCGCGTGGGAAATGGTTCCAAAGTCGATGTGATCGCAGTCGGCACGCTACCTCTACATCTACCTTCGGGATTAGTATTAGACCTAAATAATTGTTATTTGGTGCCAGCGTTGAGCATGAACATTATATCTGGATCTTGTTTGATGCGAGACAATTATTCATTTAAATCAGAGAATAATGGTTGTTCTATTTATATGAATAATATCTTTTATGGTCATGCACCCTTGAAGAGTGGTCTATTTTTGTTGAATCTCGATAGTAGTGATACACATATTCATAATATTGAAGCCAAAAGATGCAGAGTTGATAATGATAGTGCAACTTATTTGTGGCACTGCCGTTTAGGTCATATCGGTGTAAAGCGCATGAAGAAACTCCATAATGATGGACTTTTGGAATCACTTGATTATGAATCACTTGGTACTTGCGAACCGTGTCTCATGGGCAAGATGACTAAAACACCGTTCTCCGGAACTATGGAGAGAGCAACTGATTTGTTGGAAATCATACATACAGATGTATGTGGTCCGATGAATATTGAGGCTCGTGGCGGATATCGTTATTTTCTCACCTTCACAGATGATTTGAGCAGATATGGGTATATCTACTTAATGAAACATAAGTCTGAAACATTTGAAAAGTTCAAAGAATTTCAGAGCGAAGTTGAAAATCATCGTAACAAGAAAATAAAGTTTCTACGATCAGATCGTGGAGGAGAATATTTGAGTTACGAGTTTGGCCTACATTTGAAACAATGCGGAATAGTTTCGCAACTCACGCCACCCGGAACACCACAACGTAATGGTGTGTCCGAACGTCGTAATCGTACTTTACTAGATATGGTGCGATCTATGATGTCTCTTACTGATTTACCGCTATCGTTTTGGGGTTATGCTTTAGAGACGGCTGCATTCACTCTAAATAGGGCACCATCGAAATCCGTTGAAACGACACCTTATGAACTATGGTTTGGCAAGAAACCAAAGTTGTCGTATCTTAAAGTTTGGGGTTGCGATGCTTATGTGAAGAAACTTCAACCTGATAAGCTCGAACCTAAATCGGAGAAATGTGTCTTCATAGGATACCCAAAGGAGACTGTTGGGTACACCTTCTATCACAGATCCGAAGGCAAGACATTCGTTGCTAAGAATGGATCCTTTTAGAGAAGGAGTTTCTCTCGAAAGAAGTGAGTGGGAGGAAAGTAGAACTTGATGAGGTAAATGTACCTGCTCCCTTATTGGAAAGTAGATCATCACAGAAATCAGTTTCTGCGACACCTACACCAATTAGTGAGGAAGTTAATGATAATGATCATGAAACTTCAGATCAAGTTATTACTGAACCTCGTAGGTCACCAGATTAAGATCCGCACCAGAGTGGTACGGTAATCCTGTTCTGGAGGTTATGTTGCTAGACCATGACGAACCTACGAACTATGAAGAAGCGATGGTGAGCCCAGATTCCGCAAAATGGCTTGAGGCCATGAAATCCGAGATGGGATCCATGTATGAGAACAAAGTATGGACTTTGGTTGACTTGCCCGATGATCGGCAAGCCATTGAAAATAAATGGATCTTCAAGAAGAAGACTGACGCTGACGGTAATGTTACTGTCTATAAAGCTCGACTTGTTGCGAAAGGTTTTCGACAAGTTCAAGGGATTGACTACGATGAGACCTTCTCACCCGTAGCGATGCTTAAGTCTGTCCGAATCATGTTAGCAATTGCCACATTTTATGATTATGAAATTTGGCAAATGGATGTCAAAACTGCATTCCTGAATGGATTTCTGGAAGAAGAGTTGTATATGATGCAACCGGAAGGTTTTGTCGATCCAAAGGGAGCTAACAAAGTGTGCAAGCTCCAGCGATCCATTTATGGACTGGTGCAAGCCTCTCGGAGTTGGAATAAACGCTTTGATAGTGTGATCAAAGCATTTGGTTTTATACAGACTTTTGGAGAAGCCTGTATTTACAAGAAAGTGAGTGGGAGCTCAGTAGCATTTCTGATATTATATGTGGATGACATATTGCTAATTGGAAATGATATAGAATTTCTGGATAGCATAAAGGGATACTTGAATAAGAGTTTTTCAATGAAAGACCTCGGTGAAGCTGCATATATATTAGGCATCAAGATCTATAGAGATAGATCAAGACGCTTAATTGGACTTTCACAAAGCACATACCTTGACAAAGTTTGGAAGAAGTTCAAAATGGATCAAGCAAAGAAAGGGTTCTTGCTTGTACTACAAGGTGTGAGATTGAGTAAGACTCAATGCCCGACCACTGCAGAAGATAGAGAGAAGATGAAAGATGTTCCCTATGCTTCAGCCATAGGCTCTATCATGTATGCAATGTTGTGTACCAGACCTGATGTGTGCCTTGCTATAAGTTTAGCAGGGAGGTACCAAAGTAATCCAGGAGTGGATCACTGGACAACGGTCAAGAACATCCTCAAATACCTGAAAAGGACTAAGGATATGTTTCTCATTTATGGAGGTGACAAAGAGCTCATCGTAAATGGTTACGTTGATGCAAACTTTGACACTGATCCGGACGATTCTAAATCGCAAACCGGATACGTATTTACATTGAACGGTGGAGCTGTCAGTTGGTGCAGTTCTAAGCAAAGTGTCGTGGCGGGATCTACGTGTGAAGCGGAGTACATAGGTGCTTCAGAAGCAGCAAATGAAGGTGTCTGGATGAAGGAGTTCATATCCGATCTAGGTGTCATACCTAGTGCATCGGGACCAATGAAAATCTTTTGTGACAATACTGGTGCAATTGCCTTAGCAAAGGAATCCAGATTTCACAAGAGAACCAAGCACATCAAAAGACGCTTCAATTCCATCCGGGATTTAGTCCAGGTGGGAGACAAAGAAATTTGCAAGATACATACGGATCTGAATGTTGCAGACCCATTGACTAAGCCTCTTCCACGAGCAAAACATGATCAGCACCAAGACTCCATGGGTGTATGAATCATTACCGTGTAATCTAGATTATTGACTCTAGTGCAAGTGGGAGACTGAAGGAAATATGCCCTAGAGGCAATAATAAAGTTATTATTTATTTCCTTATATCATGATAAATGTTTATTATTCATGCTAGAATTGTATTAACCGGAAACATAATACATGTGTGAATACATAAACAAACAGAGTGTCACTAGTATGCCTCTACTTGACTAGCTCGTTGATCAAAGATGGTTGTGTTTCCTGGCCATAGACATGAGTTGTCATTTGATTAACGGGATCACATCATTAAGAGAATGATGTGATTGACTTGACCCATTCCGTTAGCTTAGCACTCGATCGTTTAGTATGTTGTTATTGCTTTCTTCATGACTTATACATGTTCCTATGACTATGAGATTATGCAACTCCCGTTTACCGGAGGAACACTTTGTGTGCTACCAAATGTCACAACGTAACTGGGTGATTATAAAGGTGCTCTATAGGTGTCTCCAAAGGTACTTGTTGGGTTGGCATATTTCGAGATTAGGATTTGTCACTCCGATTGTCGGAGAGGTATCTCTGGGCCCACTCAGTAATACACATCACTATAAGCCTTGCAACCATTGTGACTAATGAGTTACTTGCGGGATGATGTATTACGGAACGAGTAAAGAGACTTGCCGGTAACAAGATTGAACTAGGTATCGAGATACCGACAATCGAATCTCGAGCAAGTAACATACCGATGACAAAGGGAACAACGTATGTTGTTATGCGGTCTGACCGATAAAGATCTTCGTAGAATATGTGGGAGCCAATATGAGCATCCAAGTTCCGCTATTGGTTATTGACCGGAGAGGTGTCTCGGTCATGTCTACATAGTTCTCGAACCCGTAGGGTTCGCACGTTTAACGTTACGATGACAGTTATATTATGAGTTTATATGTTTTGATGTACCGAAGGTTGTTCGGAGTCCTGGATGTGATCACAGACATGACGAGGAGTCTCGAAATGGTCGAGACATAAAGATTGATATATTGGAAGCCTATGTTTGGACATCGGAAGTGTTCCGGGTGAAATCGGGATTTTTCCGGAGTACCGGGAGGTTACCGGAACCCCCCGGTAACTTAATGGGCCTTATTGGGCCTAGGTGGAAGAGAGGAGAGGAGGCCAGGGCAGGGCCGCATGCCCCTCCCCCCCAGTCCGAATAGGACAAGGAGAGGGGGGCGGCGCGCCCCTTCCTTCATCCCCTCCACCTTTTCCCCCTTCCTCTCCTAGTCCAACATGGAAAGGGGGGGAGTCCTACTCCCGGTAGGAGTAGGACTCCTCCTGGCGCGCCTCTCCTCCCTTGGCCGGCAGCCTCCCCCTTGCTCCTTTATATACAGGGGCAGGGGGGCACCTCTCTACACACAATTGATCAACGATCTTTTAGCCGTGTGCGGTGCCCTGCGTCGGTAGAACATCATCATCGTCACCACGCCGTCGTGCTGACGAAACTCTCCCTCAACACTCGGCTGGATCAGAGTTCGAGGGACGTCATCGAGCTGAACGTGTGCTGAACTCGGAGGTGCCGTGCGTTTGGTACTTGATCGGTCGGATCGTGAAGACGTACGACTACATCAACCGCGTTGTGTTAACGCTTCCGCTTTCGGTCTATGAGGGTACGTGGACAACACTCTCCCCTCTCGTTGCTATGCATCACCATGATCTTGCGTGTGCGTAGAATTTTTTTGAAATTACTACGTTACCCAACAGGTGGGACGTTCCCTACCGAAACCATCATGCTTGTTGTGAGAAGCTCTGGTTTGTAAGAAGCACATACCCAAACCTGCCCCAAATGGGACAAAAAATTTACCACGTCATGTTGACGCCGCTCCATGATAGCATGCCAAGTTTCATGAATTTCAGATGGGTTTTGGATTTACTAGAATTTAAAAACCAGGTATCTCAATGTTTGCGGCCGAGTGACGGTGGCAGGGTGTTTCATATTCATTCTCATTTCCTGAATGGGACCTAAGCATGCAACCAAGGGCATGGATTTGAATTTTCAACCAATTTACATGCATTAGAGCATGTGCCTGTAGTTCAAATTTGAATTATGCACATGAATGCATAGAAAACTCAGTTAATGTATAAAAATGTCCAAGCGAACCCACAAAAATCCCAAAAATTGACACAACACTCCTATTGTTCTATGTTGATACTAGGAAAAAAAATTGAAATCGAGAAGAGGCAATGGATATCATTTCGTCTAGAAAGGTTAAACATTCCCTACCGAAACCATCAGGCTTGTTGTGAGAAGCTCTAGTTTGTGAGAAGCATATCCCCAAACCTACCCCAAATGGGACAAAAAAATTACCACGGCATGTTGATGCCGCTCCACGATAGCATGCCAAGTTTCATGAATTCCCGATGAGTTTTGGATTTACTAGAATTTAAAAATGAGGTATCTCAATGTTTGCGGCCGAGTGACGGTGGCAGGGTGTTTGACATTCATTCCCATTTCTTGCATGGGACCTAACCATGCAACCAAGGACACATATTTGAATTTTCAACTAATTTATATGCATTAGAGCATGTGCCTGTAGTTCAAATTTGAATTATGCACATGAATGCATAGAAAACTCAGTTAAGGTATAAAAATGTACAAGCAAACCACGAAAAATCCCAAAAATTGACACAACACTCCTGTTGTTCTATGTTGACACTAGGAAAAAAATTTGAAATAGAGAAGAGGCAACGGATATCGTTTCGTCCAGAAAGGTGAAACTTTCCCTACCGAAACCATCACACTTGGGACAAAATATTTACCACGGCATGTCGATGCCGCTCCATGATAGCATGCCAAGTTTCATGAATTTCGAACGACTTTTGGATTTACTAGAATTACAAAAGCAAGTACGTCGATGTTTGCCGGAGAGCCGCGGTGCCGTGGTGTTCGAAATTCATACCCATTTCTTGCATGGGACGTAAGCATAAACCCATGGACACATATATGATTTTACAACCCATGTTGGTGCACCGGAGCATGTGCATGTAGTTTAATTTTGAATTGTGCACCTGAAATGGCTAGAAAACCAATTTAATGTATAAAATGTCCAAACGAACCCTGAATAATTCCTATTCTTTTACGACACACATATAATTGCATGTTCACTGCAGATAAAAGGTCTAGCAATTCATACACCATCCATTGCTGTTGTGACCCCATTATGTAATTCAAATCAAGATAAAAAATCAAGTAGATCCCACACAGTTTATTGTCACCAATTGTATGAGATGTAGTACAAAATATCCTGGAGCACCGTCGGTGTATAGTACGCCTATGGCTTACGCAAGAAGGTGCGTCGGCTACAGTCCACAGCCGGCGTGTCAAGCAGACTAGCTCGCTCCCCAAATATCATTTCATTGTTCAATCGTCGTTGTTGAAAGATGTGGATCTGGACCCGCATCATGAGGGAAACTTTGGCGGCCCACTCCGATGAGAGCACAGCTGTAGCCTCCATGCGTGTGTTAACAAGGTGCATGAGCGCGGCCGCAATCTGCGACCGGGCGGCCATGGTAGCCCAAACGGCCACTGTTGCTTCTCAGGTGGCTGCAACAACATCTGCCTCGAGATAGCAACTGGCGAGCGCGGCACAGAAGCTGTCCATTCCGCAGCGGCGTCCTTAGCCCTGATGGAGGCCGCCCATGACCATGTCGAGGCCGCCCACACCCAGCTCATGGCGGTCACCGCACAAATCGAACGAAGCTTCTCTAACAACGGTCGGCAACCCACGACCAAAGAGTTGGCAATCGCCAAGAGCGTTCGAGCAGCCATCCGTTCCTCCGCCGCATACCGTGCGACGACGGAACCCGTCCAAGCCTAGATCACGGCCGCCCACGCCCAGCTTGTGGCGTCCTTTTCCAAAGAGATGGCGGACGTGGATGGCGAGATGCTTGTCGAGTATGGTGCGATGGATGCCATGGAGCCCCTTCCCCAGGAGACTGTCAGGCACGAGCTGGACATGGAGGAGGCGGCGGAGATCGACAAGCACCAGCCGTAGTAGTACTCTTTGTTTTGTTTAATTAAGAGCGCCGGTCTTTAATTTGTTAGAGTAAAGTTTAGGCCAGCTAGCTCTGTTTTATTGCTGAACTTGCTCGACTAAGAAGTGTGGGTGTGTTGTAGTCTCCTTTGTGTACCCAAATTTTGCAATGACGTGGATGACCACTGTAACCAGGGAAATTCAAACCAAAATTTTTGACATTCAAACTCATCACACACGGGTTAAGCTATCTGACTCGTTTGTGATGTTCACATATCGTACACAGTTCTGAATAAGGGACCGTGTCTGATGACACTTTGTGCGCCAGATTTTTCGCTGAAGCGATTCCAAATTTTCGGCTTCCACAGAAATATCTACCTCCCCGCCCCTCCCCCTTACCAAAAGCCACATTTCCCCTATTTCCGCCTTCCTTTCCAAGTTGAAACCTTCACTCCTTGCTTGCGGTGCCGCCTCCTCACCGGCGAACCTCCTTCACGCTGCTCGGCCTCGTCTATCCAGGCAGGTAATCCACACCTGACCCCCATCCTCCTTCTCCTTCCACATCCCACATGCCCCGACCGCCAGCGCGACACCTTTGACCCAAATCACTAACCCCTCCACCAAATAAGTGCTGGCCTAAGCCATGGTGCACGCAGTATAGCCAGTAGCTCAAGGAGCATTTCACAGCGGAGAAGCAAATCGCGGTCGCACGCGCGGACGAGGTCACGATGGCTGCCATTCATGCCGACCCCCAGATCTTGGAAGAGCACCTTGCCATTTGCTTGCTATTTTGGTTAAGCATGCTCGGTTTACCCGTTGTGTGTGCTGCTCTTGCCTCTCCTTAACAAATTCCAGTGAATTGTGCTATCTAATTTTACCATGCAATCTGTTGCTCTAGTGTATATGTTCTATATGTCGTGAAGTGTGGTGCTCACTTATTAGCTGTTTGGTTAATTAGTTGTCGTCTTCAGTTAACTATTTTGTTCAATTCTGGAAATGTGATGTTCAATTCTTCAGGCTACAATTTTGTATTGTCTTCCATGTGAGAAATAAATCAAATTTATCTTTACAAAATACATGAGAAAGAAATACAGTTGCTATATTTCCAAGTTGTCAAGCATGCTTGGTTTGGTTATACATTGTGCAATGTGGTTCTCAGTTAATGTTTGGTTCATTTGTGTTGTGGTGTTTAGTTAACTGTTTGGTTCAATTCTACAATGTGATGTTCAATAGTTGTGGGTGCATTCTGTTATTGTATACCATGTAAGAAGTAAATCGAATTTGGCTATACTAAAAACATGAGAAACAAATACAATTGCTACATTTTCCAAGTTGTTAAGCATGCTAGGCTTGGTTAACTGTCCGATCTTCTATTAGGAGTTTGTTATATTGTGCAATGTGGTGCTCAGTTAATGTTTGGTTCATTTGTTGTGGTGTTTAGTTAACTGTTTGGTTCAATTCTGCAATGTGATGTTCAATTGTTGTGGGTGCATTCTGTTATTGTATACCATGTGAGGAGTAAATTGAATTTGGTTGTAGTAAATGCATGAGAAATAAATACAATTATTATATTTCCAAGTTGTTAAGCATGCTTGGCTTGGTTAACTATCTGATCTTCTATTAGGTGTATGTTATATTGTGCAATCTGGTGCTAAGTTAATGTTTGGTTCATTTGTTGTGGTGTTTAGTTAACTGCATGGTTCAATTTTGCAATGTGATGTCCAATTGTCGTGGGTAGAATTTTGTATTGTTGTGCATGTGAGGACTAAATCAAATCTGGCTGCACTTAATACATGAGAAACATATACAAGTGCTATATTTCCTAGTTCTTAATCATGATTGGTTTGGATAAATGGGTTTTCAATGTGCCTTGAATTAATCTGATGAATCTGCAATGTGCTTATTTTTCGTCAACATATTTTACTGATAGCATGCGAACCCTTACTTAACCTGATGACTAACTACCTTATATGTGTTGCAGGGAAACAATGGGAAGCACCGAGGTTTACAATCGAGGTTAGCACGTGCATGGTCCGTTGTCTAATAGCACATTATTGTCACTACTAGGGAAATGCTTATACACGGGAGCTCACCATTAGCGCTTTTACAAAAGAAGCACTACTCCTAAATAGCAGTAGCGCTTGGGCAGTACGAACGCTGCTAATATGAGCATAGCAGTAGCGCTGAAGGTAGAAAACGCGCTACTACTAAAACTGACAGGCCGTTCTAGGTATGCTAGTGTGGCGCCCAAGATGCGATTCTATCCCAATCACGTGATGAATTCATGATCGGGGCACAATCATATTTCGAGCACATAGCAAGGTGGATGTCATTACACATAGCACGCGCTACTACTATTGATCTGAGCAACAGCGCTTTTTCCCTGACCGGCGCTACTGATATATTCAGTCCCCTCCTAATAAGACCAAAGTTTAGTCCCACCTCGCTCCGCGAACAGAATTTTTACCACCTTAAACATGGTGCTTCTCAAACCATCACAACCACTTGCTCTTCATTGAACTCTATGTGTACGATCTGTGGCCGCAATAGGAATCTTCGCTAGTTCCTAAACCGGAGAAGATTCCTATTGACAATTTAGATTCTACAAAAAAAAATTGATGACCAATGGATTTTTGAAATTTTTTACATGCTTAGTGTTAGCAGTAGCGCGTTTTTATAGAGAGCACTACTGCTATAGATTTTAGCAGTAGCGCATTTCTACATAGAGCGCTACTGCTATAGATTTTAGCAGTAGCGCTTTTTACGGCAAGCGCTAACACTAAGGGCCCTTATCCAAATCGGCCCGCGCGCATCCTCTCACGCTCCCCCTCACACTCTCTCATCGCCTCTGTCGCCCTCGCTGCCCTCGCCGTCCTCCTCCTCCACCCCAAGGTCGATCCTACCCTCCTACTCCCTCTCCGGCACCGGCGGCCCCCTCCTCCTCCTCCCCCTCCTCCTCCTCCCTCCTCCCTCTCCTGCTCTCTCCTCCTCCCTCCCTCCTCCTATCTCCTCCTCCTCCCCCTCCTGCTCTCTCCTCCTCCTCCCTCCTCCTTCCCCTCGTCCTCCCTCCTCCTCCTCCTTCCTCCTCCTCCTGGTCTCCTCCCACCTCCTCCTCCCCCTTTCTGTACATAGGTTTTAGTTTTTGTTAAATGTAGGTTTTTGGTTTTAGTAAATGTAGATTTTTAGTATATTTTGTTTTTAGAAAATTTGAATAAGTAACTTGAAAATAATAAGTAAATTTAGGTCTTTTTAATATAATATGAAATTTTTAGAAATTTTGAATACGTAAGTTTGAATAGAATAAAATATGAAATTGAAAAAAAAATAAGTAAATGTGGGTCTTTTGAATATAATAGGAAATTTTTAGAAAATTTGAATAGAATAGGAAATTATAAATAAATTTGAATAGAATAAGTAAATGTAGCTTATGGAGTTTCACTAAGTCCTAAGATGACGATAATAATGTTTTTGTTCATATTTTGTTTTTGCAGAAATCGAGGAGCCCCTACATCATCCCGGCCGTCGTCCCCGTCACCGACCCCCTCCGACCTCGATCAAGGTGAGACCAGCCACCCCATGTTGTTAATTTAACTTAGGTATTTTAGGTGTTTAATCTTAGAATAATGTAGTAGACGCCCCAAGACCGGCGCTCTAGATGCCTTCCAGGTTTTGCGTGTAAGCTCTGTTATTTATTTGTTTGTTGCATTCATCATCGCATCATTCGCATTGCATCGGCACTCCGTTGCCGTCATTTTTTTCAAAAACTTTCTTTTGCTCATTGTTGCCGTTTCTCCCTTTGCCTTCATCACCTTCCCTCGGACCGCTTTGCCTTCATTGACCGTTTCAGACCAATCGGGTTTTCGCTTCCCTCTTGACCGTGACCGCCTAACCCACTTTACGTGTGTATCCGAAACTTCCCGGACCCGACCCGGGCAGTCATCACCGTTGGATCCGAATCATCCCCAAACATCCCTAAATCATCATCGGTTTCTCGTTGGACTCTCCTAAGCTATTCATTCTCGACCATCCGATTAAAAATTGGAGGGACCAAATGCCCCTAAACTTAGCCCACTTTCTATATATAGATCAACCACTAGCCTATTTTGCACAAACCCTAAAATCTAGGGACCTTGTCCCATCCACTCGTCGTCGCCGCCACTCCACTGAATCCACATCGGGATCCCACTGGCCCAAACCACCGCCGCCATCTTCCCCTTGTTTTCAGCGCCATGGCCGCCCCTCGCCTCCTCACTTTGTTACTAGACCCCTGCGCCCCATCACCCGTGTCCAGCGCCGTCATGGATTCGCGTCAAGACCTCCTCGTCAGGCCGACCCGTCCCCTCCTGTTCGTCTCGAGCGTCAAGCGCCGCTTCCTCCTCTGCCGACTTGAACCCCGCCGGATCCGGTGGCTCGTAGCACCACCGCCGCCGTCGCCAAGTACCTCGCCGGAGAACGACGTCCCGCACCTGGGCCCGCTTGTCTCCACTGCATGCTGCCGCTCTGAACCTCGCTTCTCCGCAGCCTCTGCATCTCGTGTGCGTGCGTGCGCGCGCCTGTGCCCGCGCGAGGACCGCATCGCTGTTGACCGCGCCGCCGGAGCCCTGCATCACGCCAAGCGTCGCCGGCGCCCCCAAGTTCTGTCGCGCAACTGCATCCCCTGCTTCCCCTGCTTTGAGCGCGTTGACCACGCCCTCCCCATCGTGCACCTGGCCTGCCTCCAGCGACAAGTCCCCCAGCCGCCGTATCTTCTTTTCTTGCGCTGCTCGAGAACAAGCCACTGCATCATGCGCTGCCTCCCCTGTTTCTGCTCACGAACGAGGAGGACGATGAGCCCCTCCTGCCTGCGTTGACCGAGGCCGCGCTAGGCCCAGATCCCGCCAGCGCCCGCCACGCGCGTGGGCCTCCTTGCCTCCCCTGCCACCTCACCGACCTTGGCCTTTGCCCGTGGTGAGCAACCCAGATCCATCAGTTTCGGCCCATGCATGCTTTTCCCTTGCTGCGAACTTATCTAATTATCCAGTGAACTTCTGTTCTACAGAAAAACCAATGTTCTTCATGCATTTAATAACTTCACAACCCTGCATCGGATTGAAACAAATTATATATGAAAAATTCTTAGAATTTCATCTAGTTTCATAATATCCAACTTTCATCCATGTTTTAAATGTTTAAATTGCTTTTTGCATTTAGTTTGCATAAATGACATGTTAAAATGGATTTTTTCATAACTAATTAACCGTAGCTCCGAATTTAATAATCTTTATATGTAAATGGGGTAGAAAAATTCATAGTTTAACATGATGGCATCATCTTGCATGTTTCACAACTGTAAAATATGGTTTAGGGTAGAACAGTACCAATTCCAAAATATTCATATGAGGATTTTCCGGAATTGTTGTTTGTTGTTCCGGCCTCATTTTATCTTGCCTAAATAGTTAGTTTACTTATGCTTCACCTCTTGCCATGTTAATCAACAGTTAATGTTGTTGGGTACATAAACGAGAGCGAACTAAATAACTTGAATGTGGTGTTTCGTCAATATGCAACTCGTTGCATATTGAGCCGCACTTAATTTGTAGTGTTGTTTGTTGCACTTTGCCATGCCATGGAAATTTAAACTAGACATTCATCATACTTGTTTGTGCATCATGCCATGCTTATGTGATGGTTGTTTACCATGTTGTTTTCTTCTTTCCGGTTGTGCTCCTTCCCGACAGTTCTGGTTATGTTGCGATTGTGAGGATCCGTTCGACTACGTTGCTTCGTCTACTTCTTGGACTCGTTCTTCTTCCTTGTGGGATCTCAAGCAAGATGACCATTACCCTCAATATCACTTCTATCTTTGCTTGCTAGTTGTTCGCTCTATCGTTATGTCGCGCTACCTACCACTTGTTTATCATGCCTCCCATATTGCCATGTCAAGCCTCTAACCCACCTTCCTAGCAAACAGTTGTTTGGCTATGTTACCGCTTTGCTCAGCCCCTCTTGTAGCATTGTTAGTTGCAGGTGAAGTTGAAGATTGCTCCATGTTGGAACATGTCTATGTTGGGATATCAGAATATCTCTTATTTAATTAATGCATCTATATATTTGGCAAAGGGTGGAAGGCTCGGTCTTATGCCTGGTGTTTTGTTCCACTCTTGCCAACTTAGTTTCCGTCATACCGGTGTTATGTTCCTCGATTTTGTGTTCCTTACGCGGTTGGGGTTATGGGACCCCCTTGACAGTTCGCTTTGAATAAAACTCCTCCAGCAAGGCCCAACCTTGGTTTTACATTGCCTAACAACCTATAACTTTCCCTTGGGGTTGCAAACCCGAGGGTCATCTTTATTTTAACCCCCCCGGGGGGCCACTGCTCCTCTGAGTGTTGGTCCGAACAGGGCGATGTCCGGCGCCCCCTTGGCAACCGGGGTCTCAGCCAACCCGAGGCCTTGCCCATCTGGTGTGCCCTGAGAACGAGATACGTGTGACTCCTACCGGGATTTGTCAGCACATCGGGCAGTCTTGCTGGTCTTGTTTTACCATTGTCGAAATGTCTTGTAATCGGGATTCCGAGTCTGAAAAGTTGTTTCGGGAGAAGTAATATCCTTCATTGATCGTGAGAGCTTGTGATGGGCTAAGTTGGGACACCCCTGTAGGGTATAAACTTTCGAAAGCCGTACCCGCGGTTATGTGGCAGATGGGAATTTGTTAATATCCGGTTGTAGAGAACAGGACACTTGACTTAATTAAAATGCATCAACCGCGTGTGTAGCCGTAATGGTCTCTTTTCGGCGGAGTCCAGGAAGTGAACACGGTTTGGGTTATGTTTGAACGTAAGTAGTTTCAGGATCACTTCTTGATCACTTCTAGCTTCACACCGTTGCGTAGCTTCTCATCTTACTCTTATTTGCGTATGTCAGCCACCATATTTGCTTAGTGCTTGCTGCAACTCCACCTCATTACCTTATCCTACCCATAAGCTTAAATAGTCTTGATCTCGCGGGTGTGAGATTGCTAAGTCCTCGTGACTCGCAGATACTACCAAACAGTTGCAGGTGCCGATGATACCAGTGCACGTGATGCTACCGAACTCAAGTGGGAGTTCGACGAGGACCTTGGTCGTTACTATGTGTTTTTTCCTGATGATCAGTAGTGGAGCCCAGTTGGGACGATCGGGGATCTAGCATTTGGGGTTATCTTCTTTTCATTTGGTTTGACCGTAGTCGGTCTATGTGTGAACTTGGATGATGTATGATTTACTTAAGTATTGTGTGAGGTGGCGATTGTAAGCCAACTCTCTTTATCCCTTTCTTGTTCATTACATGGGATTGTGTGAAGATGACCCATCTTGCGACAAAACCACAATGCGGTTATGTCTCTAAGTCGTGCCTCGACACGTGGGCGATAGAGCCGCATCGTGGGCGTTACAAGTTGGTAATCAGAGCCATCCCCGACTTAGGAGCCCCCTGCTTGATCGAATCGCTGACGTTCTTGAGTCTAGAACAAAAATGTTTTGATTCTTACGATTATATATGTCGGAGAGTAGGATTCTTTTTACTCCTCAGTCCCTTCGTCGCTCTCGTGAGGCCTCCTGACGTAGATGTTTTGTCTTTACTCTCCTCAAATTTCATGAATTTTTTTTAGGATCACGCGGGTATCTTGGGATCGTTCCGATATTCTTGTGACAAGAACATTGTTCTTGGTGCCTCCTGACATTTAGGGGTTGTGGCAGTGTCCCGGGGAGTTGAGCTCCGAGGTGTCGTCGTCACAATTTTATCGTTGCAATTTCTGGAATACCTGAGTTCGCCGACATCGAAAATCTCTTTTATGCAGTTGTTGGTGAGATAACCTCGACGCCACCTAGTACTGGGATGGGAGTTCGGGAGTATTGCCATAACTCGTATAACAGATGCTTTTCAAAGGTTGAGGTACACGATTTCTGGAGTTTTCTTGGTTATGTGTTCACGGATGGATACAACTGGATGTAGGGATTGTTAGTTTGGGTGAGATATTGTGCTTCCCCTGTATCCCCAACACCAGATTGCATAACCAGAAAGTCTTGGGAGTTTTTAGGTGGGAATTCAAGTAGCTCCGAGAATATCTTTCCGACAAATGCATCATATGGAATGGGGTAAATCTCTATCGTATGTTTTTTTCCGGCTTATTTCCTAAGCCAATCCTTTGTTTTGTTTTGATTTGTGGTATCTGAGTTGCTTCAATGTCAAGTGTTGATTCCACACCTTTTCCAAGTGGTGTTCTCATGTTTCTATGTGAGTGCTAATCCTTCTTGGTCATCAAGATTGTCATCCAAATTCTATGTCCAACCGGTGCGCTTCTCTTCGAGATGATCCCATCATTCTTCCCATTCGCAAGATCACCTCTCAGTTTTCCCAATGTTGTTCGTTTCATCCGTCCCCAAGTTGCTTTGTTTTCCCGCCCTCCCACCCTTTTCTTCAAGGACTCATATATCTTAATCAAGTTTCCATTTTTATTCAAGTGAAGTCTCTTCATTCTTTTCCTCCATGTTCTTACTTGGTGATTCTCATGAAGATGCTAAGGAAGTTACAAGTTCATCATTCTTCGTTCTTTTTCTTCCCCGGTGGATTCAATGCAAGTTTTCGGTGTTGATCATATCCCTTTCCTTGTTTCAAATGCTTCCCCATGCCGGTGCACCTCTTCGTCATTCACCTCTGTCTATTCGTATCTGAAGTGCTGAAGATATCTCGGAAGATTCATTTCCATTCTCAATCCGTTCAAGGTATTCTGAGGTTGTTATCTCATACAAGCCATTCTTCCGGTGCATTATTGCCTCCTAAGCAATCTTTTCCAACCGTGTTTCTTTTGAGTGGACCCTAACCCACAAGTCCTTTCCCAGGATCTTACCTGACTCTTCTAATTTTTCCGGAGTTATTCTCATTTTTTTTCAAGTTTGACGTAAGAATGAATTATCATCGGTCATATTCCTTCTCCAAGATCGCTTTTAAAACATTTTCATCGTGGTTCAACAATTCTATTATTCATTGTTCCGGTGTGTCTCATCAATTGTCATGGTGGTTCTCATCATCATTCTCAACATTGGAAGACCGAAGATGAATTTTTCCTAAATCTTGGTCCGTTCTCTTGAAGATTCGTGGTTCTAGCTTCATGCCATCCTCTCAAATCATTTCCAGTCATGAGAATTCTTCTCATACCCATCCGAAGCATTTCATGAGTTCTTTCCATTTTATTCCTACGAAGGCCATCATTTCGGGTTTATTCATTCTCAACGTTCAGCTCTGTTTCCCCAATTCTACCGGTGCATCGTTCTAATATCCTCTAACAATTCATGATCTATTCATTCTCTCGTATCTGAATTACCTCAAGTATCTTTATTCGTTTTCTAATTCTTCCTGGCGATTCATTCTCTCTCTTCGTTCATTTTCAATTCTTACGGCGGTTTGTTCAAGATTCCTCTTCCTATGTTCCCATATTAATTTATTCGTTGTTTCAATCCTACCGGTGGTTCGTTGAAGAACAAGCTTGCGCTATCTCTCTCTTAATCCTTTCTATGGGAATAAGTAGTATGCCAAATCCGTTGCTTATCATTAATCTAAATTGGTGAAGGATACGCATAACGTAATTCTTATTATTGGTTCATCCAAGTGATCTAATTTCTTCTTTCCAGAGTTGTTCATCATGTCACATTCTCGTTTCGAGACGCTTCATCTTTTCTTATCCGGAGTTCCAAGTTTTCTACATTATCTCGTCACGAAGCTCCATCTAAATCATTGCAAGGCTTCACCTTGTGTTTTCAAGTTCTCTTCCTTTTATCATCCTTTTATTACCGGAGTTCTTCATGGAGGCTCTACAAGGTGGTTCGTCAAGGATTCTTTTAATTCTTCAATTGTTATTCAAGATTTCTCTCGAAGTTATGATCCGCCAAGCTATTATCTAAAATAAAAATGGTGCTCAACACATGTTTTTGTTTTGAGGAGATCAATCATTCTTGATCGTGCATTCTGAAATGCAATTCTTTCTACATTATCCTTTGAGGTGGTGTTATGTCATTTTTGACAATTTCCTTCATGTTTCGTGATTCACATGTTGTCAAGGATGAGGTATTTTAAATCCTTTAATCTCTTCATTGGAGTTATCTTGTGTCATATTTCACCTAAAGCCTTCCCTAAGGAATGTTGCTATTGTGGTGCTTATCAATGATCCAAGTTATCTCTTTATCATTTTGGTGGAAGAAGTTTTTCATCTCGTTGGTATTATCAATTATATTATTTGTTTCTGTAGTGGCGAAATTTCGCCTCAATTTTGAGAAGTTTTCCATAAGCCCACTACAAGCTTATTCTTTTGGTTGTTGGGCTTCCAACAAATCCGTTCTAACCTTCTTGCAAGGATGCTTTCCAGATTCAATGGTGGTAGAAGTTGTCATCATCTTCTCCGTTCTTTTCTTCCAACCATCTAACTTTCATTCTTTCGTTCCGGAGGCATTGTGTTGTTTTCTTCGACCCATCATCTCATTTTGGAGGTCATGCTCTTTTCCTTGCTTATCCATTTAGCAAGAGTGTCGTGTCCTCTTTTCAATTTCTTTTCATCTTACCAAGTTTTCCTTCTCTTTTCTACCGGAGTGCTGTCCAAATTCTATCATTCTTGTTCCTTGGCTATCTCATTATACCGGTGTGGTCATATTCCTTTGGTTCGTGAAGCTCTTATCTCATGTCTTTCAACCTACAAGGTTCTCGTAATGTTCCTTGTTCCTCTTTGCTAAAGGAGTGTTTTCAACTTCATTCATCTCTGGTGTATTCTTTCCTTGAAATTGTTTAACTTCTCCAGGTCCGTGGTTTCACTCATTTGTCAAAGAAGCAACTTTGTTTGACCTCTTCCTCTTCGGCTTTTCTCCGGTTCCGTCCTTAGATCTCGGGCCGAGATCTCTTGTATGTGGAGGAGAGTTGTGACGCACCAAGACCGGCGCTCCAGATGCCTTCCATGTTTTGCGTGTCAGCTCTGTTATTTATTTGTTTGTTGCATTCATCATCGCATCATTCGCATTGCATCGGCACTCTGTTGCCGTCATTTTTTTCAAAAACTTCATTTTGCTCGTCGTTGCCGTTTCTCCCTTTGCCTTCATCACCTTCCCTCAGACCGCTTTGCCTTCGTTTACCGTTTCAGACCAATTGGGTTTTCGCTTCCCTCTTGATCGTGACCGCCTAACCCCCTTTGCATGCGTGTCCGAAACTTCCCAGACCCGACCCGGGCAGTCATCACCGTTGGATCCGGATCATCCCCAAACATCCCGAAATCATCATCGGTTTCTCGTTGGACTATCCTAAGCTATTCATTCTCGACCGTCCGATTAAAAATCGGAGGGACCAAATGTCCCTAAACTTAATCCACTTGCTATATATAGATCAACCACTAGCCTATTTTGCACAAACCTAAAATCTAGGCACCTTGCCGCCACTCCACCGAATCCACATCGGAATCCCATCTGCCCAAACCACCGCCGCCATCTTCCCCTTGTTTTCAGCGCCACCCAATCAGCAGCAGCGCCCGAGCGCTCCTCTCCATGCCGGCATCCCCGTCCCGAACATCATCGTCGCCGCGCACCCTCCCTTGATCCATCACCCGGGGCCGTTTCCCCACTGGACGAACACCAGGCCAGCCACCGTGCCCCTCTCCTAGATCTCGCTCCTCTGCTCATCTCTCTCTGTCACCCGGAGCTCTCAAATCCCCTCCTTCTGCTTCTTATCGCAGGAACCGGACGCAGCCGCCGAACGCCATGGCCGCCGCTCGCCTCCTCACTTTGTTCCTGGACCACTGCGCCCCGTCACCCGCCTGCAGCGCCGCCATGGATTCGCGCCAAGACCTCCTCGTCAGGCCGACCCCGTCCCCTCCTGTTCGTCTCGAGCGCCAAGCGTCGCTGCCTCCTCTGCCAATTTGAACCCCATCAGATCTGGTGGCTCGTAGCACCACCGCTGCCGTCCCCAAGTACCTCGCCGGAGAACGACATCCCGCACTAGGACCCGGTCGTCTCCACTTCCTGCTGCCGCTCTGAACCTCGCTTCTCCGCAGCCTCTCCATCTCGTGTGCGTGCGAGCGCGCTCCTGTGCCCGCGTGAGGACCGCATCGCCATTGATCGCGCCACCGGAGCCCTGCATCGCACCAAGCGTCGCCGGCACCCCCAAGTTCCGCCGCGCAGCTGCATCCCCTGCTTTGCCTGCTTTGAGCGCGTTGACCACGTCCTCCCCGTCGTGCACCTGGCCTGCCTCCAGCGCCAAGTCCCCCAGCCGCAGACGCCGCTGCGTCTTCTTTCCCTGCGCTGCTCGAGAACGATCCACTGCATCGTGCGCTGCCTCCCCTGTTTCTGCTCACGAACGAGGAGTAAGACGCGCCCCTCCTGCCTGCGTTGACCGAGGCCGCGCCAGGCCCAGATCCCGCCAGCGCGCCACGCGCCTTGCCTCCCCTGCCACCTCACCGACCTGGGCCTCAGCCCGTGGTGAGCAGCCCAGATCCATCAGTTTCGGCCCGTGTATGTTTTTTCCCTTGCTGCGAATTTATCTAATTATCCAGTGAACTTCTGTTTTACAGAAAAACCCCTGTTCTTCAAGCATTTAATAACTTCACAACCATGCATCGGATTAAAACAAATTATATATGAAAAAGGCTTAGAATTTCATCTAGTTTCATAATATCCAACTTTCATCCATGTTTTAAATGTTTAAATTGCTTTTTGCATTTAGTTTGCATAAATGACATGTTAAAATAGTTTTTTCCATAACTAATTAACCGTAGCTCCGAATTTAATAATCTTTATATGTAAATGGGGTAGAAAAATGCATAGTTTAACATGGTGGTATCATCTTGCATGTTTAACAACTCTAAAATATGGTTTAGGGCAGAACAGTACCAATATGAGGATTTTTCGGGATTGTTGTTTGTTGTTCCGGCCTCATTTAAACTTGCCTAAATAGTTAGTTTACTTATGCCTCACCTCTTACCATGTTAATCAACATTTAATATTGTTGGGTACATAAACAAGAGCGAACTAAATAACTTGAATGTGGTGTTTCATCAATATGCAACTCGTTGCATATTAAGCAGCCCTTAATATGTAGTGTTGTTTGTTGCACTTTGTCATGCCATGCCTATTTAAACCGGACATGCATCATACTTGTTTGTGCATCATGCCATGCTTATGTGATGGTTGTTTACCATGTTGTTTGCTTCTTTCCGGTTGTGCTCCTTCTTGATAGTTCCGGTTACGTTGCGATTGTGAGGATCCGTTCGACTACGGTGCTTCGTCTACTTCTTGGACTCGTTCTTCTTCCTTGCGAGATCTCAGGCAAGATGACCATTACCCTCGATATCACTTCTATCTTTGCTTGCTAGTTGTTTGCTCTATCCTTATATCGCGCTACCTACCACTTGTTTATCATGCCTCCCATATTGCCATGTCAAGCCTCTAACCCACCTTCCTAACAAACCGTTGTTTGGCTATGTTACCGCTTTGCTCAGCCCCTCTTATAGCATTGTTAGTTGCAGGTGAAGTTGAAGATTGCTCCATGTTGGAACATGTTTATGTTGGGATATCACAATATATCTTACTTAATTAATGCATCTATATACTTGGCAAAGGGTGGAAGGCTCGGCCTTATGCCTGGTGTTTTGTTCCACTCTTGCCGCCTTAGTTTCCGTCATACCGGTGTTATGTTCCTTGATTTTGCGTTCCTTACGCGCTTGGGGTTATGGGACCCCCCTTGACAGTTCACTTTGAATAAAACTCCTCCAGCAAGGCCCATCCTTGGTTTTACATTTGCCTAACAACCTATACCTTTCCCTTGGGGTTGCAAACCCGAGGGTCATCATTATTCTAACCCCCTCCCGGGCTAGTGCTCCTCTAAGTGTTGGTCTGAACTGGGCAATGTCCGGCGCCCCCTGGGCAACCGGTGTCTCAGCCAACCCAACGTCTTGCCCATCCGGTGTGCCATAAGAACGAGATACGTGCGACTCCTATCGGGATTTGTCGGCACATCGGGCAGTCTTGCTGGTGTTGTTTTACAATTGTCGAAATGTCCTGTAACCAGTATTCCGAGTCTGATCGGTTGTTCCGGGAGAAGGAATATCCTTCGTTGATCGTGAGAGCTTGTGATGGGCTAGTTGGGACACCCCTGCAGGGTATAAACTTTCGAGAGCCGTACCCGTGGTTATGTGGCAGATGGGAATTTGTTAATATCCGGTTGTAGAGAACTTGACACTTGACTTAATTAAAATGCATCAACCGCATGTGTAGCCGTGATGGTCTCTTTTCGGCGGAGTCCGGGAAGTGAACACGGTTTGGGTTATGTTTGAACGTAAGTAGTTTCAGGATCACTTCTTGATCACTTCTAGCTTCACGACTGTTGCATAGCTTCTCATCTTACTCTTATTTGCGTATGTTAGCCACCATATTTGCTTAGTGCTTGCTGCAACTCCACCTCATTACCTTATCCTACCCATAAGCTTAAATAGTCTTGATCTCGCAGGTGTGAGGTTGTTGTGTCTTCGTGACTCACAGATACTACCAAACAGTTGCAGGTGCCGATGATACCAGTGCATGTGATGCTACCGAACTCAAGTGGGAGTTCGACAAGGACCATGGTTGTTACTACATGTTTTTTCCTGATGATCAGTAGTGGAGCCCAGTTGGGACGATTGGGGATCTAGCATTTGGGGTTATCTTCTTTTCATTTGGATTTGACCGTAGTCGGTCTATGTGTGTACATGGATGATGTATGATTTACTTAAGTATTGTGTGAAGTGGCGATTGTAAGCCAACTCTCTTTATCCCTTTCTTGTTCATTACATGAGATTGTGTGAAGATGACCCTTCTTGCGACAAAACCAGAATGCGGTTATGCCTCTATGTCGTGCCTAGACACGTGGGAGATATAGCTGCATCGTGGGCATTACAGAACCCTAGTTATGATCGAATCATGTTCAAAATGTAGGTTTTTAATTAGGTGTAGTTAATAGAATTTAGGTGTTTTAGGTGTATTTAACAGAATTCTAGGTTGATTTGTTTTGAAGTGGACATGTCATATTTTGAACATGTCACATTTGTTGTTATTTTTTTAGTTAAAGCAATTATTCCTGCATCGACATCGACGATGCCTATCCCGCATCCTCGTCGTCGACTCGGCGGAGGAGGCCTGCTTGATCAGAGGGACCATGTCCGGGACTGGGCTCCGTCGGGCTGGTACTGGGAGGTGCTACCTTCCGAGGGGCGTAGCTTGGTGAGGAGCCAGCCCGTCGTTGACCCGAACCTTCTTTGGTGGCGGTCGCGTATGCCAGTGACGGTGCGGAGGCTTGGGGACCCCGCGGAGGTGGTACGTCACCGTGTCAGCGAGGAGGACGAGCATGTCCGTCGCTACATAGTTGCGTTGGAGGGCATGTTCTCCAACATCTGGGAGGTTCTTCAGGGATCTCACTGGAGCTATGACCTGTGATGGTTCCTTCTCTTTGGGTGTCCACCGCCCGCGCCGATACCCGTCGTTTGCTAGGGTTTTAGCTGTAGTTGTGATGTTATATGTATGATACTATTCGAGATGTATTAGTGATAATATTCGACGATGTATGGACGAAAGAGATGGTTTAGTTTTTCTTATTGAATGCATGCTAATTTGAATACTAATTTATTTTACGATTTGGTTTTGCTTATTGAATGCTCACATTGGGAAACTACTCCAACTTTGAATGCTCAAATTGGAGAGCGCTATGCTTATAGGGTTTTTGTTTTTGCAGAAATCAAGGATCCCCTCCATCATCACCACCGTCGTCCCCGTCACCGACCCCCTCCGACCTCGAGGTGAGACCTGCCAAATCTCCATGTCAATATGAGTCCTATAAGACATTTTGAAATGTTTTCTTTTATATTTTGAACCATTGAAATGCAATGACCATCAAGTTTGAATGCTCATATCATGTAGATATAAACATGTATATCTTGTGTTGCTCAAATAGGATATGTGCTTGCTCAAGTGGCCGGCCATGTTTGCAGGTTACACCTCCGAGTGGCCTATGTTTTGCCAGAGTGTTGATTAATTTCCATCCCGGCAAATTTCAGGCGCTCGATATGTCCTTTTTTAGCAAAGGTCATGCCGGATTTTTTTGTTAATTCTGGCATGACTTGTGCTAGAATACAATGTTCAAGAAAGCGGTAAGCGTAAGCGGAGCGGAAGGCCACACCTTAGAGCAATGGCCGCTTAAGCGCAGCTTAACGGGGATTAAGCGTTTTTTAAAATTGGCCAGAATTTGGCTGTTTTTGAATAATATGCACAAGAAAACAGGGAATATAGCACATAGGGAACTGAAAATCTGTAATAGCATATAAGGTTGAGGTTCAGTGGTTCACAAACCACAACAAACAGCCAAATAACACATAAGGATAAGGTTGAGGTTCAGCAGTTCACAAACCACAACAAACAGCACAGTATAGTCTTAGTCTCTTAGAGCATATAAGATAAATGAGCATTAGCCAAGCAGCAGCAGCAGCCAAGCAACAACATCAGCAGCCAAGCAGCAGCAGCAACAACCAAACAACAACAGCCAAGTAGCAGTTCATGACTTCATGGATCAGTCCTCATCCCCATAAGTGCGCCCAGTCACCACTTCATCTTCATCATCCTCGTACTCTATGTCCTCCTCCTCTGAATCTGTCTCCTCTACTTCTTCTTCGTCTGACTCAAACTCTTCATCATGGAGATCTCTAACCCTTGCACTTCGATGAAGCTCAAGTTGTTCACTGGTTCCCATAGCATCTCCAACCACACTCCAAGGTATGCCATCTACTCCCTCATCTCCATCTGGAAACACCATGAAAGCATGATCATCTCCTCCCTCAAACAAGAATCCTTGTGCTTCGGATGCATCAGTACTGAGGAGAACATCAATGTTCTTCCTCTGCTTGATCTTTTTCTTCTTGGATAACAGTCTTGAGTTGAACAGGATGTACACAAGCTGATTGAGGCGATCTGTTGTAAGTATATTTCTCCTCTTGGTGTGTATCTACAAGTGCCAATGCTACTTGTCAGGAGCTAGTTAATAACTCAATATGAACTTTACAAAGCAATGGAACAAATTCAGCTTTGGAAACTAACCGACTCAAAACAACTCCAATTTCTCTCACAGCCGGAAGAACTTGAGGTCAAAGAAAGGATCTTCATAGCCATGTCCTTCAGCCCTGGTGTCTCACCTCCATACATTCTCCACCAAGCCACTAGGAAGAGGAATTTTTTCATAGTCAGGACCAATAATACTATAGGAACTTGAGTACTGGACAAAATATGCAGCTAAGTGAAAGTTTTGCAAGTAATGACTAACCAGGATTGTAGTCAAAGTTTTGGCAAGTCCTAGCAAGCTTCTTTGCAAAGGAACCCTCTCTGCTTTGGAACTTGCCTATTTCATAGTTCACAACTTTGTCTTGCATGTTTTCATCACCATGATAGAACGTCTCCACACAAGAATAGAAGGCTGTATTGATGTCAACAAAATCAAATATGTTGTCATCTGCATAGCTATAGTGTGGATTCAGCAAATATGTAGTCAACTGCAGTGGGGCATCAAGCCTATCTTTCATCTTCTTTTGAACTATAGCTAACACATCTTTGTACCGCGCCTCGATGTTACCAAAGGCCTCTTTGATTTCTTTCTTTGCCTTCACAATCTCTCCATATAGAAAGCCCATTGAGGGTCGTGCATCACCATCAACCAACCAGAGGACCTTCACCAATGGCTCGAACACCTTGATGCAAAGATTCACACCCTTCCAGAAGGGCTTGTTAAGAATTATGGCTGTAGCATCCTTTCCTTTCTTTGAGTGCACATCCTTGATCTTATCCCACTTAGAGGAAACCACCATCTTTCTTAGTGAATCAGCCTTGTCTGCAAGGCTTTGCAAAGTGAGGAATTGGGAAGCAAATCTAGTTACTCCTGGCCTTATGATTTCTCTCTTCTTGGTGAAGGATCTCATGCACTCTAAGGTGCGATGGTGCCCATACACAAATATTGTGAAAGCCTTGGCTTGATCAATTATCTTCTTGAACTTAGCTAAGTTGCCATTCCCTTGGAGCATCAAATTGACAGTGTGAGTCGCACATGTGCTCCAAAATATCTTCGACCTCTTCACTTTCAAGAGATCCTTAGCCCCCATGTTGTTTGAAGCATTGTCAGTCACAACCTGCACCACATGTTCAGCACCTAATTCTTCAATTGTCTTGTCAACTAGATTGAAGATCATCTCACTTGTATGCGGTGTGTCTGATGTTTCCTTTGACTTGATGAAGCTAACACTTTCCGAGCAATGTGTGACCAGATTCATAATGCTTCTCCTCTTCATGTCAGTCCAAGCATCAGTCATGAGAGAGCAACCATGCTTGCCCTTCTCAACCTCTCGTTCCTTGAGTTCACTCTTGGTTCTTGCATACTCAGACTTCAGCAAAGTCTCCCGGAGATCATATTGACTAGGTGGATCTAGATCTGGGCCAAATTGACCAATGGCTTGAACCAACTACCTAAACTCATCATTATCAATTGCATTGAACGATATTGCTGCATTGCATATAAGGGAGACACATCTTAGCATAGGAGGGCAGCAAACAATCTACAATTTAATTGGAAAAAACAGGCCAACAAGCTCATACCATGGGTATACACCCATCTTGCAATGTACTCATGTGCTCGAAGTGATCTCTCCTCCCATGCTACCTTGTTAATGTTCATTTGCTTGAGTCTTGCTTCTCCGGATAACTTGGGGTCAATTGTACGTGTCCACTTATCTATAGGACCTAACACATGAGGTTGTGAGCTGCCAATACAAGTGAGTTCATCATCATCTCGAGGTTGACCTTGAGGAGTAGATGATGCATCAATAACAACAGCATCTCTCATAGCCTTCTCGTGCTCATACTTTTTTTTGCTTCTTTGATGCCTTTTCTTCAAAAGCTTTTAAGCAAGCTTCTTTAGCTTCTTGTGGGCACCGCGGGCAGGTCCTCATTGCATTTGAGTTCGCCGCAATGTGTTGCTTTAGCAGGTAAATACCTCCCGTAAAAATCTGACTGCAGAAATTGCACTTCACTCTCTGAAGATTGTTAGGATCAACAAGCTGACCATAAGCCCAACCCATATCATCGGAATTCCTCTTCAGAATCTTTGCTCTCTCTTCTGTTGTTGTTGCTGCAGCAGTAGCACCAGCACCATCTCCTTCTCCTGACTCCATACTAGTACATTAGTACTAGACAATTCCTCTCTAGTGCCTACCTTTGCAGCTTTGCTATTCCTAAACAAACCACTAATCTGTTTCTGCGTGCTCCCTGCTTAAGCAAAGGCCAATGAGGCAATGAATGAAACAAAGAACTGAACTAGAAGTCTAGAACAACAAAGAAACTACTGCTACAATGCTGCATGCCTGCTTATGGATGAGAACTGAAGAAAACATTAGAGGAGGATCTATGGGTCTAAGGAACAGAGGTGGAGAAGAGGAGCTGAGAAGAAGGAGGAGAGGAGAGGTGAAGATCCTCACCTAAACTGGTAGGAGAGGACGTCCAGGAGGAGGACGAGGAGTTGCCGGTTTCCAGAACCAGTGGACTGCCAAGGAGGAGGAGGAAGTACGCTAGGAGCCACTGCTAGATCCACAGCAGGAGCAGCCGCCACAAAACTCTCTTCGTTCCCCTCTTGTGGATCCTATAACCTAACCCTAGCCGAACAGGCCTGTTTTGGGCCAAGCCCTTTATACCGCTTGTGGCCCTCTAGCCCAACCGTTTTCGAAGCCCATCGCTTTTCCATCGAGTAAGAGCGCTCAGCGCATGCTTAACCAGCGCCTAGCGCTGAAAGCGACGCTTAATCGCTGCTAAAAACCGCTAAATGCTAAAATCGCCGCTAAGGTCAGAAGCGAAGCGTTTACTCAGCACTTAAGCGCGAGTAAGCGCCACTTAAAAACGCTTTCCCGAACATTGCTAGAATATGTAGGAAATATCGAGTTGCCTGGATTTTCTAGAAAAATAATTAAACGACATTTCGGGTTGACTTTAAGTCTGTCGAGGCTCCATCACCGACGGTCGAAATATCAGTGAGGGAGTGTATCCACCATATATGAGAGAGGACGAAGAATCCCGACTATTGTCGTGGGGGTCGTTTGTCCTTCTTCTCCGGGTGCTAAACCTTTGTTATGCACTAGGGGAATAAGGAGTAACGACCATCACCGACGGTCGCAAATGTCAGAGAGGAATCAGTGAGTGAGAGTCTCCACCACATATGAGAGGACAAAAAATCCTGACTGTTGTCGTGGGGGTCGCTTCTCCTTCGTGCCCGTGTGCTAGACATTTTGGTGTAATGCACTCGGGGACGAAAGGAGGAGCGATCATCACCAACGGTCGAATGTATATGCCACGCGAGCTGAGAGTTTTCAAGAAAAAGACTCGGCAGACCGATAGTCAACCCGTGATGAATAATAATGATCTAATTTAGTTTTTCTAGTACATATATTGAATTGTACAAGTTTAATCTTTGAATTATGAACCTAGGAAATGTCATTATCGGACGACGAAAGTCTGTCGGGGGAGTGCGACTGGTGCAACGACGACCGGGGTCTGTGCGACAGGCCTCACCTGGAAGAAGGTCGGCGCTTCAGCATTAAGCTCTAGGAGACCTTCGATGTTGAAATGGTACGCAATGACGACAAGTGTTTTTTCGTAATTAAGCATGAATTCAACTATTTCAACGTGTAATTTTCATCTTTTACAATTTGAGTAGCTTATTCCATGCCATGCAAGACGCTATGTCTTAGAGAGGATGGATTTTGAGGACCATGAAAATTTTGAAACAAATAAAATTCACTTAAGGACCCATCATGGTATGGATTTTGAAGTAAATATGTACAATTCTGAGAGCGTAACCCATTTTGGTTGCACAAATTGGGAATAACTTTCAAGATGTATGGTTTTTATGAGGGTATGCTTGTCACCATGGATCTTGGTCATCCTGACATCGACCAATACAATATGGACATTTGGGTCCTTGTTGATACGCTTCCAATTCTACCGCTATGTGAGTTTCTCAAACATAGTTATTAACTAATTTATATTGTTTATTTCAAAATAGTTGGCAGCTTATTTTCATTCTTCAAACAATGTGGGGAAGATGGTAGACAAAACCTACTACACCGATGGCTCTGTGATGAGGACATCAATACCATTGTTACACCCACAGCCCCTGCTGCTATACATACTGGACCAATTACTAGAGCTCGCGCACGCCAATTGAATTATCAGGTACTTTCGTTTCTTGGTAAAGATTCTAATGTTCATGAGAATATGATGCTGCCTAAATTAGATACATTTGTTTTGCTTACAAATGAAGGGCCTAGCTTGGACAAGAAAGATGAACCTTGGAGCAAGTTCAAGCATGGAGATGATGGCATGCGCAAGGGGAACAAGAACGGAGTTATAAGTAATGATTCCAGGACTTTGAAGCCACCATAATGAGTGCATGAAGCCTTCGATGAAATATACAAGATGCCACTTCATAAATTTTGTCTAGAGGCTATTCTAGGTGTTGCGTCACCTTATTTTTGGGCCAGGACCATGTAATTTCGAAATACTTGATTATAGGCAGTTTTTAGAGTCCGTATGTGTGGGGAAACAAGTGTTAGGGTTGGTTTCGGACCCCTCCTCCAAGGGCCACGAAATTCCCCCCTCTCTCCTCCATATATACAGCCCTTAGGGCATCGTTTAGACTTTGGGTTTTGTTTAGATTAAAGTTTGCCATAGCTGCAACTTTGCGTACTTCGTTCGTGTTCAACGACCAGACAAAGGCGTCACAGAACCCCACCTTGATCAATAAAGCATTCCTCTTATATTCGCAATATCCAGATTGCAATCTTAGATTCTTGCTTGTTCTTTGTTTGCCTGCAGGAAACAGACCTTCATGGTCAGGTTGATCGTGCTCCGGCGTGGTCAATAACCTCTCGGAGTTGGTTTAGCGATTGCTAAGGCGCGGCGTCCTTGCACGTTCATAGTCGGATCGTCAACGTCGACTTCCTCCAAAACGATAGCCACCATCTCATCGAAAGACGGGACACCTTTGCCTCTATCAAGTGGTATCAGATTTCCAGGTTGCTCGGTGAGATTTTATAGTTTTTCATAGGTTAGATCGAGTCTGTTCTACATACCTATAGTCCACGAAAAAGCCAAACAAAAAAAAATTAGGGTTAGTTCGTCATATCCTAACCAGTCTGAGCCTTTGCATAGTCTTTTCAGTATTTTGCTTTGTTGAATTTGCAGTTGCATCGTCGTGTCTAGTTGCTAGTCCTAGAGTCTAGTCTTTTAGAGTTTCGAGTTCTGGTCATAAGTTGTCACGCCGCCGCCGCACCATCATCATCGCCCCTGCCATCTACCACCACCGCTTATCCGCCACCGATCCATCTGCATATACCATCACCAATCCGTATCCATATACCACCACCAATCCGTATCCATATACCACCACTACTGCCATATCCTAGAACCATATATCCACCACCAATTCGAGTTCCATTCATATTAGGTTTGTTTTCGAGATCCGTCTAATTTCTGATTCGTGTTTCCTTGCCTGAGTAGGTTTTGAAAAAAAAAGAGTCTGGAGACCCCCGGGCAGTTTTTAGGCCAAAATTTTCGCACGCAAAAATATTTGTCCCCTATCCTATTTTTAGGCTTTTGTGAGTCTTTTGAGCCACATGCCATCATAGTGATTTTTTGTCGCACTTTTTCGTCATCGCTGCCCTGATTTCCGAAAAAAAGTCAAAACAAATTTCGTGCCCATCCTATTAGTTTGATTTGGGAAGAGTTTTGAGACACTCGCCATTATAGTGATTTTTCGCCAAAAAAAGGAGCGCAAAAAAAAGAGGAGCACAAAAAAATAGAGCGAAAACAAATATTCCAGAGTGTGCTTTTCCCTTGATACGTGCAGTGCCGTGATTTTTTTAGTGTTCTAGGCTTGCGTCTCTAGCACGGTCTAGCCTAGGACCAGCACAGTACCGTCATTGAGCGTTTATTCAACTTTGCATCTCTGAATTGATTATTGCTGACCCTTTTTGCTACCATATGATAAGCCTTTCTAGCTCCACATAAATCTACGTCGTGCGTTTGACTCTCCCTGGTAATCGCTCTATCCAAGCTTTGAGAGTTTTGACTACATCGTTTGCCGATCACCGCCTGTTGCTGGGTAAGAACTGGTAAGAAGTTGAGACTTGCTTAACGGATTTGTGAGGCCCGGCACCACCACCACTTGTTAGTATTCTGTAGGATCATATTCTTGTGTGTTTCTATTGCTGCTAACCATGCTAGGATCACAAGCCGACGAGATTGACTGGGAGAACTTAATGAACAAGGAACTTCATGATAAGTTTGAGCAAATGATGAGTGGACTGGTGCAAGATGTGCTAAATAGATTTGAAATGGCCATGGAGAAGATAGATGGCATGGAGAAGACGTTCGAAACAAAGCTCGATAACAATTTTACTGAATTGCTTTCGCGTTTTCCACCACCACCGCCGGCTGCACCTGTCGCACCTCTACAACAACAACAACAATGTCGCCTTCCAAATCAAGTGGGACGAGCACAGCGCGTTCCCATTGATCCTGGGCAAAATTCTGGTGCTGCTGTTGATGCTTCTCTAGCTCCTGCTGCTACTGCAGAGGTGGAGGACCATTACGAGGATGAGGTTGATCAAAATCAGAACTACGTGCAACCACCAGCACCACCACCACCAGGTCGTCCTCAGGTATATCATCGCAACGGTAGGGATGCATCACCACCTGAGGTACGAGATCATGACCTTTTTCCTAAACTGAAATTGAATATTCCACCATTTGAGGGTAGATATGTTCCTGATATATATCTTACTGGGGAGTTAGAAACTGAACAATGTTTTACATGTTTACAATATCCCGAGGAGAGACGTGTTCCTGTTGCTGTTTGTGCTTTCACTAGTTTTGCATGTGTTTGGTGGTCTGAACATTGTAGATTATATCCTATTCCAGCTACTTGGGCTGCTTTGAAAACTGCTATGCGTACTCATTGGGTTCCACAATATTATCAACGTGAATTACTTCAAAAATTGTAGCGCTTAAGGCAAGGAAAAAATACTGTAGAAAAATATTATCAGGAATTACAAACTGGCATGGTTAGATGTGGTATTGTTGAGGAGAATGAAGCTATGCTTGCACATTTTATGGGTGGATTAAATAGAGAGATTCAGACCATTCTAGAGTATAAGGAGTATAATAATATCACTCGTTTATTCCATCTTGCTTTTAAAGCTGAACGTGAAGTGCAGGATCGACAGGCATTGGCGCGGACTAACTTTTTTGCAGGTCGACCTTCATCATGGACACCACGTGGATCTTCTACTTCCACACAGTCTACTGCACCGACAGCTCCATCAGCTGTTACCTCCAGCCGTGATACAAGGAAGCAGGCACAACCACCATTATCTGCCAAGAGCACACCTATCGGGCCTGCACAAAGTTCTTCTTCTTCCATGGCATCAACACGGCATACAAGTGATATTATTTGTCGTCGTTGTAAGGGGAGAGGACATTTGGCGAGAGAATGCAAATCTCAGCGTCTGATGATTGCTACTGAGGATGGTGGGTATGAGTCTGCTAGTGACTATGATGAGGAGACTTTGGCTCTTATTACACGTGAAGAACACAATGGAGATGATTCTGATCATGAGACACAATACATGGCTCCTGAAGATACTGACAGGTATGAATGTTTAGTTGCTCAACGTGTTTTGAGTGTGCAGGTCACACAAGCCGAGCAAAATCAGAGGCATAATTTGTTCCATACAAAGGGAGTTGTGAAGGAACGTTATGTTCGCGTCATCATAGATGGAGGGAGCTGCAACAACTTGGCTAGCATGGAGATGGTGGAGAAGCTATCTCTCCCCACAAGACCATATCCACATCCTTACTACATCCAATGGTTCAACAACAGCATCATGGTTAAGGTAACACGTATTGTTCGTGTGCATTTCAGTATCTCTACATATGCTGATTATGGTGATTGTGTTGTCGTACCCATGCAAGCATGTTCCTTGTTACTTGGTAGACCATGGCAATTTGATAAAAAAATTGTACACCATGGTAGAAATAATCATATACTCTTGTTCATAAGGATAGCCATATTACTCTGCTTCCTATGAGTCCTGAATCCATTTTGAAAGATGATATTAATAGAGCTAATAAAGCAAAACATGAGAAAAATAAGAGTGAAAATCAGATTGTGGCAAAAGAATTTGAGCAACAAATGAAACCTAATAATAAAGCATCTAGTGTTGCTTCTGAAATTAAATTGAAAAGTGCATGTTTACTTGCCACAAAATCTGATATTGATGAGCTAGATTTCAGCAAATCTGTTTGGTATGCTTTTGTGTGCAAAGAGGCATTATTTTCATTCGAGCACGTGCCTTCCTCTTTGCCCCCTGCTGTCACTAACATTTTGCAGGAGTTCGTTGACGTCTTCCCACAAGACGTGCCACCGGGATTACTACCTATTCGAGGGATTGAACATCAAATTGACTTAATTCTCGGTACTACCCAACTGTGCACCATACTGTACCAATCCAGAGGAGACGAAAGAGATTATGCATCAAGTATAGGAGCTGCTCGACAAAGGTTACATACGCGAATCTCTTAGTCCTTGTGCTATTCCAATTATACTAGTGCCTAAAAGGATGGTACGTTGCGTATGTGTTTTGATTGTAGAGGCATTAATAATATTACTATTCGTTATCGTCATCCTATTCCTAGGCTAGATGATATGCTTGATGAATTGAGTGGCTCTACAATTTTCTCCAAGGTTGATTTGCGTAGTGGATACCATCAAATTCGTATGAAATTGGGAGATGAATGGAAAACAGCATTTAAAACTAAGTTTGGTTTATATGAGTGGTTAGTCATGCCTTTTGGGTTAACTAATGCACCTAGTACTTTCATGAGACTGATGAACCAAGTTTTAAGTGCTTTCATTGGACAATTTCTGGTAGTCTATTTTTATGATATACTGATTTATAGCAGATCTTTGGAGGAACATTTGGAACATTTACGTGCTGTTTTTATTGCTCTACGTGATGCACGTTTGTTTGGTAACCTTGGGAAGTGCACCTTTTGCACCGACCGAGTATCTTTTCTTGGCTATGTTGTTACTCCACAGGGAATTGAAGTTGATAAAGCCAAGATTGAAGCTATTGAGAGTTGGCCGCAGCCCAAAACGGTCACACAAGTGAGGAGTTTTCTTGGCCTCGCTGGATTCTATAGGCGTTTTGTGAGAGATTTCAGCACCATTGCTGCACCTCTCAATGAGCTTACAAAGAAGGATGTGCCTTTTGTTTGGGGTACCGCACAGGAAGAAGCCTTCACGGTATTGAAAGATAAGTTGACACATGCTCCTTTACTCCAACTTCCTGATTTTAATAAGACTTTTGAGCTTGAATGTGATCCTAGTGGAATTGGATTAGGAGGTGTGTTATTACAAGATGGCAAACCTGTTGCATACTTTTCTGAAAAATTGAGTGGGCCTAGTCTGAATTATTCTACTTATGATAAAAATTATATGCTCTTGTTCGGACTTTAGAAACATGGCAACATTATTTATGGCCCAAAGAATTTGTTATACATTCTGATCATGAATCTTTGAAACATATTAAAAGTCAAGCTAAACCGAATCGTAGACATGATAAATGGGTTGAATTCATTGAGACTTTCCCTTATGTCATTAAACACAAGAAGGGTAAAGAAAATGTTATTGCTGATGCATTGTCTCGTCACTATACTATGCTTTCACAACTTGACTTCAAAATATTTGGTTTGGAGACCATCAAAGATCAATATGTGCATGATGTTGATTTTAAAGATGTAATGCAGAATTGTAAAGAAGGAAGAATGTGGAACAAGTTTGTCATTAATGATGGATTTGTGTTTCGTGCTAACAAGCTATGCATTCCAGCTAGCTCCGTTCGTCTTTTGTAGTTGCAGGAGGCGCATGGAGGAGGATTAATGGGACACTTTGGCGTGAAGAAGACGGAGGATATACTTGCTACACATTTCTTTTGGCCAAAGATGAGGCGTGATGTTAAGTGTTTTCTTGCTCGCTGCACTACATGTCAAAAAGCTAAGTCACGACTAAATCCTCATGGTTTATATATGCCTTTGCTTGTACCTAGTGTTCCTTGGGAGTATATATCTATGGACTTTGTTTTAGGTTTACCTCGAAAAAAGAAGGGGAGGGATAGCATATTTGTTGTCGTGGATAGGTTCTCGAAAATGGCACACTTTATACCATGTCATAAAAGTGATGATGCTGTTAATGTTGCTGATTTGTTCTTTTATGAAATTATTCGCTTGCATGGTGTGCCAAATACTATTTGTTTCAGATCGTGATACTAAATTTCTTATCCACTTTTGGAGATGTTTATGGGCTAAGTTGGGGACTAAACTGCTTTTTAGTACTACTTGTCACCCGCAAACTGATGGACAAACTGAAGTAGTCAATAGAACATTGTCTGCTATGCTTAGGGCTGTTTTAAAGAATAATAAGAAAATGTGGGAAGAATGCTTGCCTCATATTGAATTTGCTTAAAATCGTTCATTGCATTCTACTACTAAGATGTGCCCTTTTGAAATTGTGTATGGTTTCCTACCTCGTGCACCTATTGATTTGTTGCCTCTTCCATCTTCGGAGAAGGTTAATTTTGATGCTAAAGAATGTGCTGAATTGATTTTAAAAATGCGTGAGTTAACTAAGGAAAACATTGAGCGTATGAATGCTAAATATAAACTTGCTGGAGATAAGGGTAGAAAACATGTTGTGTTTGCACCTGGAGATCTTGTTTGGTTACATTTGCGTAAGGATAGATTTCCTAATTAGCACAAATCAAAGCTAATGCCACGTCCCCATGGTCCTTTTAAGGTGTTAGAGAAAATAAATGACAATGCATATAAACTTGAGCTGCCTGCAGATTTTGGGGTTAGTCCCACTTTTAACATTGCAGATTTAAAGCCTTATTTGGGAGAGGAAGATGAGATTTCGTCGAGGACGACTTCATTTCAAGAAGGGGAGGATGATGAGGACATCAATACCATTGTTACACCCACAGCCCCTGCTGCTATACATACTGGACCAATTACTAGAGCTCGCGCACGCCAATTGAATTATCAGGTACTTTCGTTTCTTGGTAAAGATTCTAATGTTCATGAGAATATGATGCTGCCTAAATTAGATACATTTGTTTTGCTTACAAATGAAGGGCCTAGATTGGACAAGAAAGATGAACCTTGGAGCAAGTTCAAGCTTGGAGATGATGGCATGCGCAAGGGGAACAAGAACAGAGTTACAAGTGGTGATTCCAGGACTTTGAAGCCACCATAATGAGTGCATGAAGCCTTGGACGAAATATACAAGATGCCACTTCATAAATTTCGTCCAGAGGCTATTCTAGGTGCTGCATCACCTTATTTTTGGGCCAGGCCCATGTAATTTCGAAATACTTGATTATAGGCACTTTTTAGAGTCCGTATGTGTGGCGACAAGAGTTAGGGTTGGTTTCGGACCCCTCCTCCAAGGGCCACGAAATTCCCCCCTCTCTCCTCCATATATACAGCCGTTAGGGGATTGTTTGGACTTTGGGTTTTGTTTAGATTAAAGTTCGCCGTAGCTGCAACTTTGTGTACTTCATTTGTGTTCAACGACCAGACAAAGGCGTCACAGAACCCCACCTTGATCAATAAAGCTTTCCTCTTATATTCGCAATATCCAGATTGCAATCTTAGTTTCTTTCTTGTTCTTCGTTTGCCTGCAGGAAACAGACCTTCGTGGTCAAGTTGATCGTGCTCCGGCGTGGTCAATAATCTCTCGGAGTTGGTTTAGTGATTGCTAAGGCGCGACGTCCTCGCACGTTCGTAGTCAGATCGGCAACGTCGACTTCCTCGAAAACGATAGCCACCATCTCATCGAAAGATGGGACACCTTTGCCTCTATCACTATGAGTTAACTTATCATGAGAAAAATCATCTGATCGCATTTTGTACTGATCTTGAGAATTACAATATCTATTATCAAACTCCTCCAAATTATGGTCAATACGTGCCAGTAGTGCACGTGTTGAACCACGGTAACATCCATGGAGATGCCATGGTAAGATTTTTTACTATTATGACATCCGTGCATCTTTTGCATAAATTCTTTTAAAACTTAACTACATTGCTAACTACGAAGTTATTACTATGTTTTTGAACAGAAAATCCTGAAGGATTGTGTGCCTCATCTGATGTATGAGAATGGTTGCCTTGATGTTTTGAACATACAGCCAGGTCATCCTATGAATCACACCTGTCCATATCGGATTTCTAAAACCGGTGAAGACATGATAATCAAAGAATGGAAAAAATTTATGGTCAGTCGTAGGGAGGTTCTTGGAAGCAACATTGTGCGAAAGGCAAGAATTGGAGACAGGATAATCTCCATTCTCCATAATGGAGAGTCAGGGGCTATCTTGTTTTATGCTATTTTACCTAAGAGAAGGTAGTAGGTCCTAGCTAATACTCATGATCATGTGCTAAGAATAACTAAGTAGGATTGGGTAGATGACTATGATGATGATGTGGTATCGACTAGAAGTTGTATGATCGATGATGATGAGTATGACTTGTTATTATGATACCAATGATGAGTTATTTATTATTATGATCGATGATGCATGATGCTAAGTTGTTATATGAGCATGATGAGTAATTATATATATATATATATCAATAGGTGAAATGAACATGGATTAGATTCAAGTGGAGACAACATGTGGTGCACATCGAACGTACTACTAATCCAAACTAGATCAAGTTTGGAATAGAGTAGTACTTTCGACATGCACCACATGTTGCCTCCACTTGAATCTACTCCACGTTCATTTCACCCACTGTTATATATAATAACTAATCCTGGTCATAAAATCATATGATTAAAGTACTGTATATAAAACCACAATGAAAATAAGCTGTATTTTTTAAAATACAGGAAAAGTTAGCAGCAGCGTTTTTCAGAAGAAACACTACTGCTACTTACTACTATGAGTAGCGCTTTCCCAACGAAAGCGCTACTGCTAACTAGGTATAGCAGTAGTGCTCCCTTTCCAGCGCTACTGCTACTAGTTAGCTGTAGCGCATTAGTGGTAGCGCATGTACAAGCGCTACCGTTAGCTATGAAATAAGCGCTACGACTAGGGTTTTCCCTACTAGTGTGTGCAATTGCAGGAACCATTCTAATATTTAGGTTTTTAACAATTTGGTCTTGCACATGTAGGTCCTGCTGTCAGAGGTTTTGACCCACTGTTCGACCCTTTTTGCATATGGGAAATGAGTTGTCCATGAATATCAATCAAGTCAAGAAACTCAGAAAGATTGTTAGGATAAAGAAGATAGCGACAAAAAACAACAAGATCTTTGTCTGCACAATGAAGAAGACATCAGTTCACCACAAGGTGGTACTAACTATTATACCTTGACTTTTTTTAATCCTTTGCCCCATTTCTTCCAATATAGAGAAGATATTTATGCACATCCTTGTTTTCAGGCCTTTGCAAAGTAGTTCACTGATGATTACCTCTCAAACGACCTCTATGGCCTGGAGGCGAGGAAGGTTTTCATACAACACCCATGGTTCAATATTGAAGTGTTCCTGATGAGGATGAAGGATGGATGGTCAATCATCCACAGGCACTGGCCTAAAGTTGCAAAGACCTTCAACACGAATGAAGGCTCAATATTCGCCTTCCGCTTCAGCAGTTTTCCAGATGAGATGCATCTGTCTATGTACCCTCTATGATGCTAATTTCGAAAGGTTCTACATGTTGCATCTGAAACTTGGTGCTGGTGCAGTTGTGTAATGGCATAGCTAAGTGCTAAAGCTATATCATGTTGTACTCTGATGTATTTCAATTATGAAATCTTGCTTCCTTAATATGGAAATAAAAATATATTATATGCTTAATATGAATGTCAATTAGATTAATAAATGGATTATTGATAATATCGCAATTAGCATGCTAATGGAGAATTATGCTGCTAATTGGGTTTTGCTATTGCAAACGGTTATTGAGAAAATACCGTGGGCGATGACCTCAGGGAACACACACAGTTTCTAGGAATAAACCCTATTGGATCAATGAAATATCACACGACCTTCTCTTGAAAACTGTTTGCGTTAGGCCACCTTGCGCAAACGTTTACCACATAAAAACTGTGTGTGATGGACAACCTTTGCCACACAGTTTCTTCTACGCACCATGTGTGATGCATTCAATAACGCAAACGATAAAATTGTTAATATCGTGTGCAATGGCTACACTATCACAAACGATTTAATGGGGAAAATTGTTTGTGATGTACCTGTGAATGGAAACGTTTTCCTTGGAGCGACTGTGTGGGATGTACATATGAACGGAAACGTTTAGCGGGGACTGACTGTGTGGGATGTACTTGCGATCGGAAACAATTTCACCTGCATAATTGTATTTTTTTTAGCTCTACTGTATGTATTACAGTATTGGAGCGCTCGCCGGTCGCACACGACCTCATTTTGCCGAGCATATGTGCAAGGAGGGCATATCCCGACGGTTTCTAGGTCGTGTGGGAAGGACCCCCCTATCGCCCACACTCACTTGGCGACGGTTCCAAATGCCGTCGCGAAAAGGGGTTAATACCGTTTGTATAGCACCTTGCTGTACCAGCGACATGTTGTAGATGTATATGTCATCCATTTTTACTTCCCTTGGATTTTCACATATGACACATGTGTACATGAGTAACTTTCATAGTTCATAAAATCTAAAGCCAAAATGTTACCACAAGAAGTAGAAGGCATGAAAATATTGCAAATCAGTTTGCACATATAAGTGAAGCTGTTATTCATTTTAAAAGATTGACAATGTTCATCATTAAACCATCCCAACATTGGTGAATAAACCTTACTTGCATCAAATTTACATGCTACAACATGCTTAAATAAGCAAACATGCAATAAGTCATTTGACACAGAATCATCACCAAGATTAGAGGTCATATCAAAATGGTTAAACATTGCTCTTTTGCATAAATAGTTAATTTAATGGGTGCACTCAAAATTGTTGGTATTTCAGTTGTTTGATCACATGACGCATTCATGACAATAACAGGATTCTTTAAAATAGTTGGTGTGCTCAAATCAATAGGTAACTCAACACATGATGTATTCAAGTTAACTAGGCATGTATCATTCTCATGTGAAGTTATATCATCAATACCTTTACTGTTACCTTGTCGCAAAGACGTAGCTGATGTAGGTACGAACGATGACAATGTACCATACTCTTGAGATGATGTCGCGCTCACAATCTAAGGTGTGGCTGCTCTAGTAGGTGCAACAGTGGAGGAACCAACCGATGGTGGTGAGCATGAACTTGAATAGTAGTTGTTGTAGTCACCCAATGGATCCTCCTATGTCTCTCTCTCAAAGGTACGAGCGCGAACATACATACCAATAATGCAATGAGGAATATACTGAAATCTTGCACGAATATCATGGATCAGACCACCAAAAAATATATTCATTGTATCATCCTCAGATTCTTCTATGTCACAATGATGCATATAAGATTTGAGCTCTTGGTAGTAAGCATGAACAACGTTACTGCCTTGTTTTAATTTCTCCAATTTGTGAAGCAATCGACGATACTAAGGAGGAAAAAATTGTTGTGTGATTACAGCATTCAAATCTTTCCAAGTTTTGGGTTGGTTATCAATGTTTTTCATACAATGCACACTCCAACAAACAGAAGCAAAACCAGTAAAATGCTCCAGTGGCAGCTCATACTCTCTCAAATTCGGAAAAATCATGGTGACTAAAAACGTTTTCTACTTCAAGCTCCCAAGCTAGATAAATAGCAGGATTAAATGTACCCTCAAATGACAGCAAAGAGATAACCTGACCATGTGCTTGTGTATGTTATCCCACCTCTCGTGATGGTGAAGATGTATCCATCGTCCAAGAACCTCTATCTCGGGAACCTGACATGATTAGTAGAAACAAGAAACAAAATTCGAGAATAATGTTCCTATGAACTACTAAGATGTGGTGGTAAAACACTCATAGTAAAGCAAATATCAATATCTTACAAGTTCTTACCATGCAGTAGGTGGTGACTGGCAACCAGTGGTGTCAAATAACTCCAAAGATTGAGCAAAGTGATGCCAGGGGAAAGTGCGTATACATGGTGGAGAAATATGTGGAGCCTGGAGGGTTTAAGTATATGGTAGCAAAAGATTAGCAATAACCAATTCAGAGGTGCAATGTTGAAGAAACGCTCAACGACGGTACTGTGTTGGTCATAGGCCAGACCGTACTAGAGACGCGAGCCTAGAACACTAATAATGTCACAGCGTAGCACAACTAGCATCAATGAAGCATATGAAGTAGCTCTGGACTACAAGATATAAGTGAAGATCACAATAGCAGTAAAGATAATGATGAGAAACAACTGCCAAACAGGATATACCAACAACTCTCTCTCCAACTTTTCTCTGGAAAAGTTTGTGCCAATTTTCTGATAGTTTTTTTACAGAATGCTACTGACTCAAGCTTTCCAACACAAAAATAATCACTCAATTCCAAGTTGATATGACGAGTCAAACAAATCTAAAACTGGCTTGAAAAACTGGAACAAGGTGTGTTCGGGAACTTCGGAAGGCAAAAAGACATATTTAGAAGCCGGTTTTGAGGTGCCACATATTGAACATGCTTCTGCAACTACATAGATGTGGCTCGTCGCTAGCTTTAATTTGAGTACTTGCGGAGTCAAAATGGACTTGGTATGAGGAAGTTATGCATGTTTTACTGAACAGTGCACGAAACAAATTCCAATCCGAATTCAGCTACGAGATTGAGTCCGCATAGATCCAATTTTTTTTTCTTCTCTCTTTTTTTACTTACACCTTTTTTTCTCTTTCTCTTTTTTTCTCTGACATTTTTTTTACTTTTTTCTCTCTTTTTTTTCTCTCTCTTTTTTTCTCTCTCCCTCTTTCCAAAACAAACTAGATAAGATGGAGATTGGATCAAGCGAAAATGTGAACGACCTCAACTATGATTATGACAATGAAGTGTAGCATATCGTGGAAATTGATGGATGGGTGGTGGACAGTGGAAAAGATAACGATGCAGCGGTGGCGTGACTAATATGAACAGAACTATAAACTCTAAACAAACTAGACACTAAGACCAGCAACTCGACACGACAACGCAACCGATAATTCAATAATGCAAACAATGAAAATAAAATTGCAAAGGCTCAGACTGGTTTGTACAACAGATAAATAGATCTAACTTTCTTGTGGCTTTTTCGTGAACAATGGGTAAGGAAATAAATCCCATCTATGGAAAACTAGAAATTCCCACCGAGCAACCTGGCTCTAATACCACTTGATAGAGGCGAGGGTCCCGATCTTTCCATGAGATGATAACAATCGATTTGGTGGAGACGACTTTGATGATCCTACTACAAACATGCACGACGTTGCGTCTTAGCAATCGCGAAACCAACTCAGAGAGGTTATTGACCACGCCGGAGCACGATCAACCTGACCACGAAGATCTATTTCCGCAAGCAATCGAAGAACAAGCAAGAATATGATAAAGCAATCTGAATATTGCGAATATATATGAAGTGTTGATAAAAGTGGGGTTCTAAAAGTGGTCTTGGTCTGGTCGTTGGACACAAACGAAGTACACGAAGTTGCGGCGATGGCTAACTTTTAAGTAAATAAAACCCAAGGAAAAAGCTACTAGATGGATCTACTTATATAGGAGCAAGGGGTGGCGGATAAGGAGGTAGGAGGACGTCCCAAGGCAGCCTAAAACTGACCCTAGGTTGTACAAGGCTCATGGGCCCAAGTGGAGGTGATGCAACACCTTTGTACTTGTAGTTTGACTTGGATTCTATTGCAGCATCAGATTGTTTCATCGATATCTCAGCGCTACGGACGAATTTGAAGGTGAATCCAATTGGGTTGCAAAGAGCACGAAATCTACTTTCCAACAAAAGACGAATCAACCAATTCGGAGTCCGTATAAAAGAGTTCTTATTGTTTAGATTCAGGTATGTCTGTGAAGTCCAAATCTGAATCCAGAACGTGAGACTTGGACTCTATCTTCTCTTGGCCCAAAAGTGACGTGAGAGGACTTTTTGAACAGCACCTAAACTTCTCTTTTTTCCTTATCTTTGTATGTGGATTGTACAAATGTCCCATAAACCTGCAATTAGACATGGCACAAAAGTATGTGAAGTATTTTTGTCCTGGATAACATAAATAAATTATTGCATAGTTTGCATTAGAAATCACCTCACAAATATACATGTATGCAATATTTTTTGTCGTATCGAAGGTAGTCATGTCCTCATCAATTCCTCTGTCCCAATCAGGCCTTCAGTTCATCATCTGAGTGGTAGCCATCATCAACATCTACGTGCAGCGAACATCTGTGTGCTTCTTCATGCCAAGCAGCGACCTGCAAGACTATTGGCAGGACGAACGAAACCGTGATGGTGGGCGCGGCGGACGAAGCCACTAGGACAGGTAGGGCGGGCGATTCCGTGAGGGCGAACGGCACCGCGATGACAGACACTGCCATAGTGGCAGACAAAGCCGCAACGGCAGGCCGAGCGGACAAAGCCGCGAGGACTGGCAGGGCAGACGAAGCCGCGATGGTAGATGGATCTGTGATGGCGGACGCTACCGCAGTGGCGGATGAAGCCACGATGGTAGACAGAGCCACGATGGCGGATGCTACCGCAGTGGCAGACGAAGCCGCAACACCCCCTCCCTGTGGATGGCGTCCACATGCGGAATAGAGGTCTTCTTCGCCGGCAATAGGCGCTTTTGTTGGCGGCGGCGCCCCATCTCCGCCAAACCCTAGCGTACCGCTTCATTAAAAGAACCGTTCTTGCTTGAAGCCCGTAGCAGCCACATAAAACTTGCAACAACAAAGTAGAGAATGTCTAACTTGTTTTTGCAGGGCATGTTGTGATGTGATATGGTCAAGACGTGATGTGATATACTTTATTGTATGATATCATCATGTTTTGTAATATCGACAACTGGCAGGAGCCATAGGGTTGTCTCTTAATTATTGTATGTATTCAAGCGCCATGTAATTGCTTTACTTTATCGCTATGCGTTAGCAATAGTTGTAGAAGCAATAGTTGGCGAGACGAACCCAACGCAACGATGGAGATCAAGGTGTCGAGCCGGTGACGATGGAGATCATGACGATGCTTTGGAGATGGAGATCAAAAGCACAAGATGATGATGGCCATATCATGACACATATTTTGATTGCATGTGATGTTTATCCTTTATGCATCTTATTTTGCTTAGAATGGTGGTAGCATTATAAGATGATCCCTTCACTAAATTTCAAGATAAAATTGTTCTCCCTGATTATGCACCATTGCCAAAGTTCATCATTTCAAAGCACCTCATTATGATCGGGTGTGATAGACTCTACGTTCACATACAACGGGTGTAAGACAGTTTTGCACATGCAAAATACTTGGGTTAAACATGACGAGCCTAGCATGTACAGACATGGTCTCGGAACACTGGAGACCGAAAGGTCGAACGTGAGTCATATAGTAGATATGATCAACATAGAGATGTTCACCATTGATGACTACCCCATCTCACATGATGATCGGATATGTATCACTCATATAACTTGAGGGATGTTTATTTAAGTGGGAGTTCATTAGTAATTTGATTAATTGAACTTAATTTATCATGAACTTAGTCTTAATAGTTTTGCATATCTACATTGTAGATCAATAGCTCCCTTGTTTTTTGATATGTTCCTAGAGAAAACTAAGTTGAAAGACGATGGTAGCTATAAACCGGACTAGGTCCATGATCTGAGGATTATCCTTATTGCTGCACAGAAGAATAATGTCCTTGATGCACCGCTAGGTGACAGACCTATTGCAGGAGCAGATGCAGACGTTATGAATGTTTGGTAAGATAGATATGATGATGATGACCCACAAGTATAGGGGATCAATCGTATTCCTTTCGACAAGTAAGAGTGTCGAACCCAACGAGGAGCAGAAGGAAATGACAAGTGGTTTTCAGCAAGGTATTCTCTGCAAGCACTGAAATTATAAGTAACGAGTAGTTTGATAGCAAGATAATGTGTAACGAGCAAGCAACGATCATAGTAACAAAAGTGCAGCAAGGTAGCCCAATCCTTTTGAGGCAAAGTACATGCCAAAACGGTCTCTTATGATAGGCAAAGCTTTCTGGAGGGTACACGGGAATTTCATCTAGTCAGTTTCATCATGTTGGTTTGATTGGTGTTCGCTACTTTGATAATTTGATATGTGGGTGCACTGGTGCTTAGGTGTTGTTATTACTTGAACAAACCTCCTACTTATGATTAACCCCCTCGCAAGCATCCGCAACTATGAGAAAAGTATTAAGAATAAATTCTAACCATAGCATTAAACTTTTGGATCCAACTCAGTCCCTTACGGAATAGCACATAAACTAGGGTTTAAGCTTCTATCACTCTCGCAACCTATCATCTAATAACTACTCCACAATGCAATCCCTTAGGCCCAAATATGGTGAAGTGTCATGTAGTCGACGTTCACATGACACCACTAAGGGAATCACAACATACATACCATCAAAATATCGAACACATATAAAATTCACATGATAACTTGCACCAAGATTTCTCCCGTGACCTCAAGAACAAAAGTAACTACTCACAAATGAAAATCATGCTCAAGATCAGAGGGGTATTAAATAGCATAATGGACATGAACATATAATCTTCCACCAAATAAACCATATAGTAATCAACTACAAGATGTAATCAACACTACTAGTCACCCACAAGTACCAATCTATAGTTCCGGTACAAAGATAGAACACAAGAGATGAACTAGGGTTTGAGAGGAGATGGTGTAGTTGAAGATGTTGATGGAGATTGCCCTCCCAAAGATAGGAGAGTTGTTGGTGATGATGATGACGATGATTTCCAACTTTGAGAGGGAAGTTCCCTCAGCGGAATTGCTCCGTCGGAGGGGAAAAGTGCTCCTGCCCAAGTTCCACCTGAGACGGCAGCGCTTCGTCCTGAAAGTCCTTTCCTTATTTTCTCTAGGTAAAAATGACTTATATATACCATAAGAGGGGCACTAGAGGTGGGCCAAGGAGGGCACAACCCACCAGGGCGCGCCTGGTCTCCCTGGCGCACCCACTTGGTGGGCCCCCTCTCGTACTTATTGGCTCCAATATTTCTTATATATTGCATAAAATTCCCCATAAGGTTCCAGCTCATTTGGAGTTGTGCAGAATAGGTACCCTGAAGTAGCTTTTCAGGTCCAGATTTCCAGCTGCCAGAATTCTCCCTCTTTGTGTGTACCTTGCATATTATGAGAGAAAAGGCTTTAGAATTACTCCAAAAAGCATTATTATACATAAAAACAATATAAATAATAGTAAGTAAACAAGATGCAAAATGGACGTACCAACTCCCCCAAGCTTAGACCTCGCTTGTCCTCAAGCGAACACCAAAATAAGAAAACATGTCCACATGCTTAGAGAGAGATGCGTCGATAAAAACAAAATACCGACATAGATGCATCATGTATATTATTATAACTACAATAAAATTTAACATAAAACTTTTATTATAGAACTTGCATCATATACTTCTCATGAATAAGTAACAATTCATCACAACATCGAAGTATAAAGCATAAACTCTATTGAAAACCAACAAACTATGTTCTCATTCAACTTTGCAACTACAATTCATTATCTTTTCAGGAAGGGTCACGTATCAGGTCCTTTAGGCAAGTCCACATACCCAACCATCATATAGTCCTCTATGATTGCTAACACTCACCCATACACATGAGCAAAACATTTCAACCGGAGACATAGAAACATAGGGGCTTACAGTTTCGCCCCCAACGCATTCACCTCAAGGGTGATGTCAACAATAATAACTCATGCTACCTACATCCAACTAGATATATGTGTCTATATCTTTCCTCACCACAGGATGCTTGCCAAAAGAGAAAAATAAAAAGTAATAGAGAGAAAAACTTTGACTCTTGCATAAAAGTAAATACATAAAAGTAAAAGATAGGCCCTTCGCAGAGGGAAGCAGAGGTTGACATGCGCTTTTTGGTTTGCATGCTCAATCTCTTAGTGTAAAAGAACGTCACGTTATATTTCCCCTTGTGATAGAAACATTTATTATGAAGTTTGTTGCCTTTATTATATTACCATCACAAGTTCGTACAATGCTCAGTTTTCCCTTACACTAAATGATATCACATATTTAGAAGCAATTTTTATTGCCTTATTGTACCGATGACAGCTTACTTGAAGGATCGTACTCTATCCACAGGTAGGTATGGTTGACTCTCAAAACAAGATTTGGGTTTAAGGGTTTTTCGATGCACAAGTAATATCTCTACTTAGTGTGGAATTTTTGGATAGCAAAGACAGGGGCAAGCACCACATGTTGAAGGATCTATGACAATATAACTTCTATGTGAATATCAATTAGCATAAATCATTACGTTGTCTTCCTTGTCCAACGTCAACAATTTTGGCATATAATAATTTGATGGGGGCTCACAATCATAAAAGATGTCCAGGATAGTATATATATATGTGAATCTTCTCTTCCCTTATTAATTCTTTCATGAATTGCATCATTGACCAATGCTATGTTTGTCAATCTCCAATAAATTTTTCTACTTATACTTTTCCTTATGTGATGTCATTGCTTACCATAAAGTTAGCATATGATCTTTTTCATTTATTTACTTTCTTTTTATTGAAACATGAAAGTAAAGAAAGCAAAACTGAAACTAAACTTTATTATATATCTCGCACACGATTACAAGGATAGATCAGTAAGAAAACTCTCAAAAAAAGGATCGAATTAAACTTTTATTCATCTAAAGAAAAAGATAACTATGTTAAGATAAGTAAAGGCAAAAGATAGTGGAGGTGATACGATACCAGGGCACCTCCCCCAAGCTTGGCACAAGCCAAGGGGAGTGCCCATACTGGATACTCAATTTTCTTTTTGTGATGAGGAAGGAGGTGGTGGTGATGAAGTAGAGAGTTTGTCATTCTTCCTTAGCTTGCGCTTGAGGATGGAATTTTCCTCCTTGAATTCACCGATCTCCTGCTCAAGCTTCGATACCTTTTTGCATAAATCTTGCTTGTTTTCATGCAAAAGATGAAAGGGTATAAACTAGATATTATGCTTCTTTGCTTTGTTGGGGAGACTTGACTTCTTGAATTCCACATGCATGTCCCCGGGTTGAGGCAATGGGACTCCATCCTCGTCTGAGCTCGTCTCTTCCTCCCCTTTAGGATCATAGTCTTCCTCCTCCTCTAAAGTCTAGCTATAGTGTTCCACATCCCCATAAGACTTGGATCTTGCGATATAATCAGCAACATAGCTCTCACCCTCCGAGTCTTGGGATGACATATTTTCACATCTGTCAGGAAAATAGCAAGAAAAGAAAACAGAAGATTTCTCCTTGATACGGTGGTCAATAGGTTCGGGGGATATATAAAGAGTTTTTATCTGGAGAAACAAGCAAACAAGGTTCTACCAAGAGATCTTTAACCATAGTAACACTAGGTTCTAACTTTATTTGTTTAGCTGGTTTAAGTGTTCTAATATATATTTTATTGACCATAGTTGAAACTTTAGCATGTTCCTTTATCCTTACAGGAAAAGGTGGTTTCTCAATATAAGCAGTAGGAACAATCGGATCAACATTATAGATAATAGTTTCATCTTTAGCTTTTACCGGTTCTTTAATTTCTTCTTTAATAGGTGGGTGATATTTAAACCACTTCTCCTTAGGGAGATCAACATGAGTAGAAAATGATTTACAAAAAGAGGCTACTATCTCAGAGTCAAGACCATACTTAGTGCTAAACGTTTGAAAAGCATCGGTATTCATAAAAGATTTAACACAATCATACTTAAGCTTAATACCTGACTCTTTACCTTCGTCGAGTTCCCAATCTTCAGAGTTGCGTTTAATTCTTTCTAAAAGATCCCACCAGAATTCAATAGTATTCTACATAAAGGAACCACTACAAGAAGTATCGAGCATGGATCGATCATCATTAGAAAGCCGAGCATAAAAATTCGGAATGATAGTTTCTCTTGAGAGCTCATGATTGGGGCATGAAAATAACATTGACTTAAGCCTGCCCCAAGCTAGAGCGATACTTTCTCCTTCACGAGGCCAAAAATTATATATGTAGTTCCGATCACGATGAACTAGATGCACAGGATATTTTTTTGGTGAAACTCCAATTTCAATTGATTCCAATTCGAAGATCCAATATCATCGCATAGCCTATACCATGCCAATGCTTTTTCCTTTCAAAGATAAAGGGAAAACCTTCTTCTTAGCTTCATCTCTGGGTAAACCTGTGATAACCCACAAGTATAGGGGAACGTTTGTAGCCTTCTTCGATAAACAAGAGTGTCAAACCCAACGAGTTGCTAAAGGCAGAACAAATATTCCCTCAAGTTCTATCGACCACTGAAACAACTCTACGCACACTTGACGTCTGCTTTACCAAAACAAGTATGAAACTAGTTTGTAGGAGTGATGCTAGAACTACTTTGCAAGCATAAAACTAGAAGTACTTTGCAAGATAATAAAATTTAGGTGTTTAGTAAAAGGGTTTGTGTCAACGAGAAAGTTATTTGTCCCTAGGCAATCGATAACAAGTACCGGTAATCATTCTTGCAATTTTATACGAGGGAGAGGCATGAGCTAACGTACTTTCTCTACTTGGATCATATGCACTTATGATTGGACCCCTAGCAAGCATCCGCAACTACTAAAGATCATTAAGGTCGTGAAACCCAACCATACCATTAAGTATCAAGTCTTCTTTACTCCCATACGTCATACCCCACTTACTCGGGTTTAAGCTTCTGTCACTCTTGCAACCCACCATAAGTGAACCATGAACATATTGCAACACCCTACAGCGGGGGCCCCTCATGCTTGTGTGAGAATGGAGGGCACCGTAGGACAATACCACAAATAAAATATACAATCATACCAACCAAGATCATGATTAACCCACAGGACAAAACGGATCTACTCAACATCATAGGATAGCAAAATATCATTGGCAAATAACATATGGAGTTGAGCACCATGTTTAAGTAGAGATTCTAGTGGGGGGATGATGTGTTACACCGCTGCATAGAGGGGGAGAAAGTTGGTGTTGACGGTAGCAAGGTTGTTGATGTAGATCGCCATCGCGATCCTAGCCCTGCCGGTACTTTGCGCCACCGGGAGAGAGGGGGAGAGAGCCCCCCTCCTCCTTCTTCTTCCTTGGCCTCCCCCCTAGATGGGAGTAGAGTTCCCCCTCTGGTCCATGGGCTCCCCCCTAGATGGGAGTAGAGTTCCCCCTCTGGTCCATGGCCTCCCCCCCTAGATGGGAGGAGAGTTCCCCCTCTGGTCCATGGCCTCCATGGAGGCGGAGGGGCGGGAGCCCCTCCGAGATTGGATCTCCCTCTCTGTTCTCTTCTGTTTCACGTTCCCCAGATCTGGTCGAAAACCGTTTCTAACGGAGATCCGTAACTCCGATTGCGCTGACATTTTTACATGATTTTTTTCGGATATAAGCTTCCTTGCGCCCGAAGTAGAGCTCCAACCGACGTACGAGGTGAGCACAACCCACCACCACGAGCCAGGCACCACTGGCGCGCCCTGGTGTTTTGTGGGCTGTGTGGGCCTCCGTTTGCGGTGATTCCAACTCCCAAAAATCACATATATTCCAAAATAATTCTTCGTGAAATTTTATTGCATTTGGACTTCGTTTGATATGGATTTTCTGCGATACAAAAAACATGCAGAAAACAAGAATTGACACAGGGCACTGGATCAATAGGTTAGTCCAATAGATCATATAAAAATTTGCCAAAAATATGTGATAGTTATATAATATTGGCATGAAATCATCAAAAAATATAGATACGACGGAGACGTATCAGCATCCCCAAGCTTAATTCCTGCTCGTCCTCGAGTAGGTAAATGATAAAAAAGATAATTTTTGATGTCGAATGCTACCTAGCATAAACTTGATCATATATCTAATCATGGCATGAATATTAAGACAAGAGTGATTCAAAGCAATAGTCTATAATTTGGCATAAAGACATCAATACTGAGGCATCCCAACAAACAATCATGTCTTTCAAAATATCAACGCTAAAGAAAGTTATCCCTACAAAATCGTATAGTCTTGTCATGCTCTGTCTTCTTAACACAAAGTATTTATCGTGCACAACCTGTTGGGGAACGCAGTATTTCAAAAAATTTACCTACGATCACGCAAGATCCATCTAGGAGATGCATAGCAACGAGACGGGAGAGTGTGTCCACGGACCCTCGTAGACCAAAAGCGGAAGCGTTTAGTAACGCGCTTGATGTAGTCGAACGTCTTCACGGTCCAACCGATCCAAGGACCGAACGTACGGCACCTCCGTGTTCAGCACACATTCAGGTCGATGACGTCCCTCGAGCTCTTGATCCAGTTGAGGACGAGGGGGAGTTTCGTCAGCATGACGGCGAGGCGACGGTGATGATGAAGTTACCTGCGCAGGGCATCGCCTAAGCACTACGACGATATGACCGAGGTGTGTAACTGTGGAGGGGGGCACCGCACACGGCTAAGACAAATCTTGGTGTGCCTTTCGGGTGGCCCGTGCCCACGTATATAAAGGAGGGAGGGAGAGAAGCCGGCCCTCCTAGGGGCGCGCCAAGTGTAGGGAGTCCAATTCGGTTTGGGCAGGGGGAGGCACGCGCCACCGCGTGGCCCCTCTTCCCTCTCTCCACAAAAGCCCAATAAGGAACTTCCCCGGCAAATTCCCGTAAATCGACGGTACTCCGAAAAATACCCGAATCACTCGGAACCATTCCCAATGTCCGAATATTGCCTTCCAATATATGAATCTTTACCTCTCGACCATTTCGAGACTCCTAGTCATGTCCGTGATCTCATCCGGGACTCCGAACAAAGTTCGGCCATCAAATCACATAACTCATAATACAAATCATCATCGAATGATAAGCGTGCGGACCCTACGGGTTCAAGAACTATGTAGACATGACCGAGACACATCTACGGTCAATAACCAATAACGGAACCTGGATGCTCATATTGGCTCCTACATATTCTATGAAGATCTTTATCGGTCAAACCGCATAACAACATACGTCATTCACTTTGTCACCGGTATGTTACTTGCCCGAGATTCGATCATCGGTATCATCATACCTAGTTCAATCTCGTTACCAGCAAGTCTCTTTACTCGTTCCGTAATGCGTCATACCTCAACTAACTCATTAGTCACATTGCTTGCAAGGCTTATAGTGATGTGCATTACCGACAGGGCCCAGAGATACCTCTCCGATACTCGGAGTGACAAATCCTAATCTCGATCTATGCCAACCAAACAAACACCATTGGAGACACCTGTAGAGCATCTTTATAATCACCCAGTTACATTGTGATGTTTGATATCACACAAAGTGTTCCTCCGGTATTCGGTAGTTGCATAATCTCATAGTTGGAGGAATATGTATAAGTGATGAAGAAAGCAATAGCAATAAAACTGAACGATCAACATGCCAAGCTAACGGATGGGTCTTGTTCATCACATCATTTTCCTAATGATGTGATCCCGTTCATCAAATGACAACACATGTCTATGGTCAGGAAACTTAACCATCTTTGATTAACGAGCTAGTCAAGTGGAGGCATACTAGAGACATTCTGTTTTGTCTATGTATTCACACATGTACAAAGTTTCCGGTTAATACAATTCTAGCATAAATAATGAACATTTATCATGATATAAGGAAATATAAATAACAACTTTATTATTGCCTTTAGGGCATATTTCCTTCAGTCTCCCAGTCGCGCTAGAGTCAATAATCTAGTTCACATCGCCATGTGATTTAACACCAATAGTTCACATTACCATGTGATTAGTTCACATCTCTATGTGACTAATACCCAAAGGGTTTACTAGATTCAGTAATCTAGTTCACATCGCTATGTGATTAACACCCAAAGAGTGATCATGTTTTGCTTGTGAGAGAAGTTTAGTCAATGGGTCTGCCACATTCAGAGCCGTATGTATTCAGCAAATTTTCTATGTCTACAATGCTCTGCACAGAGCTACTCTAGCTACTCGCTGCCACATTCAATATGTATCCAAATTGAGACTTAGAGTCATCCGGATCAGTGTCGAAGCTTGCATCGACGTATCCCTTTATGACGAACTTTTTGTCACCTCCATAACCGAGAAACATGTCCTTATTCTACTAAGGATAATTTTGACAGCTGTCTAGTGATCCACTCCTGGATCACTATTTTACCCTCTTGCCAAACTCATGGTGAGGTACACAATAGGTCTGGTACACAGCATAGCATACTTTATAGAACCTATGACTGAGGCATAGGGAATGACTTTTCATTCTCTTTCTATTTTCTGCTGTGGTCGGGTTTTGAGTCTTTACTCAACTTCACACCTTACAACTCAGGGAAGAACTCCTTCTTTGACTGATCCATTTTGAACTCCTTCAAAATCTTACCAAGGCATGTACTCATCTAAAGTCTTACAAGCGTCTTGACCTATCTTTATAGATTTTGATGCCCAATATGTAAGTAGTTTCACTGAGGTATTTCATTGAAAAATTATTATTCAAGTATCCTTCTATTCTATCTAGAAATTATGTATTTTTTCCAATCAACAATATGTCATCCACATATAATATCAGAAATGCTACAGAGCTCCCACTCACTTTCTTGTAAATACAGGCTTCACCGCAAGTCTGTATAAAACTATATGCTTTGATCAACTCATCAAAGCGTATATTCCAACTCTTAGATGCTTGCACCAATCCATAAATGGATCACTGGAGCTTGCACACTTTGTTAGCACCTTTAGGATTGACAGAACTTTCTCGTTGCATCATATACAACTCTTCTTTAAGAAATCCATTAAGGAATGCAGTTTTGACGTCCATTTGCTAGATTTCATAAAATGTGGCAATTGCTAACATGATTCGTACAGACTTAAGCATCGCTACGAGTGAGAAAATCTCATCGTAGTCAACACCTTGAACTTGTCGAAAACCTTTTGCGACAATTCGAGCTTGGTAGATAGTAACACTACTATCAGCGTCCGTCTTCCTCTTGAAGATCCATTTAATCTCAATGGCTCGCCGATCATCGGGTAAGTCAATCAAAGTCCATACTTTGTTCTCATACATGGATCCCATCTCAGATTTCATGGCCTCAAGCCATTTCGCAGAATCTAGGCTCATCATCGCTTCCTGATAGTTCGTAGGTTCGTCATGTTCTAGTAACATGACTTCCAGAATAGGATTACCGTACCACTCTGGTGCGGACCATACTCTGGATGACCTACGAGGTTCGGTAATAACTTGATCTGAAGTTTCATGATCATCATCATTACCTTCCTCACTAATTTGTGTACGAATCACTGTAACTGATTTCTGTGATGAACTACTTTCCAATTCGGGAGAAGGTACAATTACCTCATCAAGTTCTACATTCCTCCCACTCACTTCTTTCGAGAGAAACTTCTTCTCTAGAAAGGATCCATTCTTAGCAAAGAATATCTTGTCTTCGGATTTGTGATAGAAGGTGTACCCAACAGTTTCCTTTGGGTATCCTATGAAGACGCATTTCTCCGATTTGGGTTCGAGCTTATCAATTTTTCACATAAGCATCGCAACCTCAAACTTTAAGAAACGACAGCTTAGGTTTCTTGCCACACCATAGTTCATACAGTGTTGTCTCAACGGATTTAGATGGTGCCCTATTTAACGTGAATGCAGCTGTCTCTAATGCATAAACCCAAAACGATAGTGGTAAATCGGTAAGAGACATCATAGATCGCACCATATCTAATGAAGTATGATTACGACATTCGGACACACCATTATGCTGTGGTGTTCCAGGTGGCGTGAGTTGCGAAGCTATTCCACATTGTTTCAAATGAAGACCAAACTCATAACTCAAATATTCACCTCCACGATCAGATCGTAGAAACTTTATTTTCTTGTTACGATGATTTTCCACTTCACTCTGAAATTCTTTGAACTTTTCAAATGTTTCAGACTTATGTTTCATTAAGTAGATATACCCATATCTTCTCAAATCATCTGTGAAGGTCAGAAAATAATGATACCCGCCGCGAGCCTCAAGAGTCATCGGACCGCATACATCGGTATGTATTATTTCCAATAAGTCAGTGGCTCGCTCCGTTGTTTTGGAGAGCGGAGTCTTTAGTCATCTTGCCCAAGAGGCATGGTTCGCAAGCATCAAGTGATTCCAAAAGCCCATCAGCATGGAGTTTCTTCATGCACTTTACACCAATATGACCTAAACGGCAGTGCCACTAGTATGTTGCACTATCATTATCAACTTAGCATCTTTTGGCATCAATATTATGAATATGTGTATTACTACGATCGAGATTCAATAAACCATTCACCTTGGGTGTATGACCATAGAAGGTTTTATTCATGTAAACAGAATAACAATTATTCTTTGACTTAAATGAATAACCGTATTGCAATAAACATGATCCAATCATATTACGCTCAACGCAAACACCAAATAACATTTATTTTAGGCTCAACACTAATCCCGAAGGTAAAGGGAGTGTGTGATCATGATCTTATCAACCTTGGAAGCACTTCCAACACACATCGTCACCTCGCCGTCAACTAGTCTCTGTTCATTTTGTAACTCCTGTTTCAAGTTACTAATCATAGCAACTGAACCTGTATCAAATACCCAGGGGCTACTATGAACACTAGTAAAGTACACATCAATAACATGTATATCATATATACTTTTGTTCACTTCGCCATCCTTCTTATTCGTTAAGTATTTGGGGAAGTTCTGCTTCTAGTGACCATTTCCTTTGCAGTAGAAGCACTCAGTTTCATGCTTGGGTCTAGCTTTGGGCTTCTTCATGGGAGTGGCAACTTGCTTGCCATTCTTCTTGAAGTTCCCTTTCTTTCCCTTGCCCTTTTACTTGAAACTAGTGGTCTTGTCAACCACCAACACTTGATGCTTTTCTTGATTTCCACCTTCGCCAATTTTAGCATCGCAAAGAGCTCGGGGAATCGTTTTCGTTATCCCTTGCATATTATAGTTCATCACGAAGTTTCAGTAACTTGTTGATAGTGACTAGAGAACTTTGTCAATCACTATCTTATCTGGAAGATTAACTCCCACTTGATTCAAGTGATTGTAGTACTCAGACATTCTGAGCACATGCTCACTGGTTGAGCTATTCTCCTCCATCTTGTAGGCAAAATTCTTGTCAGAGGTCTCATACCTCTCGACTCGGGCATGAGTCTGAAATACCAGTTTCTGCTCTTGGAACATCTTATATGCTCCTTGGCGTTCAAAACGTTTCTGAAGTCCTGGTTCTAATAAGTAAAGCGTGGTGCACTAAACTATCAAGTAGTCATCATACCGAGCTTGTCAAACATTCATAACGTCTGCATCTGCTCCTGCGATAGGTCTGTCACCTAGCGGTGCATGAAGGACATAATTCTTCTATGCTGCAATGAGGATAATCCTCAGATCACGGACCCAGTCCGCATCATTGCTATTATCATCTCTCAACTTAGTTTTCTCTAGGAACATATCAAAAATAAAACAGGGGAGCTATACGCGAGCTATGTATCTATAACATAGATATGCAAATACTATCAGGACTAAGTTCATGATAAATTAAAGTTCAATTAATCATATTACTCAAGAACTCCCACTCAGATAGACATCCCTCGAGTCATCTAAATGATCACGTGATCCATATCAACTAAACCATGTCCGATCATCACGTGAGATGGAGTAGTTTCAACGGTGAACATCTCTATGTTGATCATATCTACTATATGATTCACATTCGACCTTTTAGTCTCGGTGTTCTGAGGCCATATCTGCATATGCTAGGCTCATCAAGTTTAACCCGAGTATTTTTGCACGTGCAAAACTGTCTTGCACCCGTTGTATGTGAACGTAGAGCTTATCACACCCGATCATCGTGTGGTGTCTCGGCACGACGAACTGTAGCAACTGTGCATACTCAGGGAGAACAATTATACCTTGAAATTTAGTGAGAGATCATCTTATAATGCTACCGCCGTACTAAGCAAAATAAGATGCATAAAGGATAAACATCACATCCAATCAAAATATGTGACATGATATGGCCATCATCATCTTGTGCTTTTGATCTCCATCTCCAAAGCACCGTCATGATCTCCATCGTCACCGGCTTGACACCTTGATCTCCATCGTAGCATTGTTGTTGTCTCGCCAACTATTGCTTCCACGACTATCGCTATCGCTTAGTGATAAAGTAAAGCAATTACATGGCGATTGCATTTCATACAATAAAGCGACAACCATAAGGCTCTTGCCAGTTGCCGATAACTTTTACAAAACATGATCATCTCATACAACAATTTATATCTCATCATGTCTTGACGATATCACATCATAACTTGCCCTATAAAAACAAGTTAGACGTCCACTACTTTGTTATTGCAAGTTTTACGTGGCTGCTATGGGCTTCTAGCAAGAACCTTTCTTACCTACGCATCAAAACCACCACGATTTTTCGTCAAGTGTGTTGTTTTAACCTTCAACTAGGACCAGCCGTAGTCAAACTCGATTCAACTAAAGTTGGAGAAACAGACACCCGCCAGCCACCTGTGTCCGAAGCACGTCGGTAGAACCAGTCTCATGAACGCGGTCATGTAATGTCGGTCCAGGCCGCTTCATCCAACAATACCGCCGAATCAAAGTAAGACGTTGGTGGTAAGCAGTATAACTATTATGACCCACAACTCATTGTAATCTACTCGTGCATATAATATCTACGCATAGACCTGGCTCGGATGCCACTGTTGGGGAACGCAGTATTTCAAAAATTTTACCTACGATCACGCAAGATCTATCTAGGAGATGCATAGCAACGAGACGGGAGAGTGTGTCCACCTACCATCGTAGACCGAAAGCGGAAGCGTTTAGTAATGCGGTTGATGCCGTAGAACGTCTTCACGATCCAACCGATCCAAGTACCGAACGTACGGCACCACCGTGTTCAGCACACGTTCAGCTCGATGACGTCCCTCGAGCTCTTGATCCAGTTGAGGACAAGGGAGATTTTCGTCAGCACGACGGTGTGGCGATGGCGATAATGAAGTTACCGGCACAGGGCTTCGCCTAAGCACTACGATGATATGACCAATGTGTTTAACTGTGGACGGGGGCACCGCACACGGCTAAGACAAATCTTGGTCTGCCTTTGGGGTGCCCCCTGCCCGCGTATATAAAGGAGGGAGGGAGAGAGGCCGGCCCTCCTAGCGGCACGCCAAGTGTAGGGAGTCCTATTCGGTTTGGGCAAGGGGGAGGCGTGCGCCACCTCGTGGTCCCACTTCCCTCTCTCCACTAAAGCCCAATAAGGCCCATTAACTTCCCCGGCGAATTCCCGTAACTCTCCGGTACTCCAAAAAAATATCCAAATCACTCGGAACCATTCTGATGTCCGAAAGCCTTCCAATATATGAATCTTTACCTCTCGACCATTTTGAGACTCCTCGTCATGTCCGTGATCTCATCTGGGAATCCGAACAAACTTCGGTCATCAAATCACATAACTCATAATACAAATCGTCATCGAATGTTAACCGTGCAGACCCTACGGGTTTGAGAACTATGTAGACATGACCGAGACACATCTCCGGTCAATAACCAATAGCGGAACCTGGATGCTCATATTGGCTCCTACATATTCTACGAAGATCTTTACCGGTCAAACCGCATAACAACATATGTCATTCCCTTTGTCATCGGTATGTTACTTGCCCGAGATTCGATCGTCGGTATCATCATACCTAGTTCAATCTCGTTCTCGGAAGTCTCTTTACTCGTTCTGTAATGCATCTTCCCGCAACTAACTCATTAGTCACATTGCTTGCAAGGCTTATAGTGATGTGCATTACCGACAGGGCCCAGAGATACCTCTCCGATACTCGGAGTGACAAATCGTAATCTCGATCTATGCCAACCCAACAAATACCATTGGAGAACCTGTAGAGCATCTTTATAATCACCCAGTTACGTTGTGACATTTGATAGCACACAAAGTGTTCCTCCGGTATTCGGGAATTGCATAATCTCATAGTCAGAGGAATATGTATAAGTCATGAAGAAAGCAATAGCAATAAAACTGAACAATCAACTTGCCAAGCTAACGGATGGGTCTTGTCCATCACATCATTCTCCTAATGATGTGATCCCGTTCATCAAATGACAACACATGTCTATGGTTAGGAAACTTAACCTTCTTTGATTAACAAGCTAGTCAAGTAGAGGCATACTAAGGACATTATGTTTTGTCTATGTATTCACACATGCACTAACTTTCCGGTTAATACAATTCTAGCATGAATAATAAACATTTATCATGATATAAGGAAATATAAATAACTATTTTATTATTGCCTCTAGGGCATATTTCCTTCACAACCCCGATGACAAGCCAAGCAATTGGCTCATACTTTTTAACATGCTTCAGCCTTTTCAACCCTCACACAATACATGAGCACAAGCCATGGATATAGCACTACGGGTGGAATAGAGTATGATGATAGGGGTAAATATAGAGAAGACAAAAAGTAAGAAAGTCTCACATCGACGCGGCTAAGAAAGCCATACTCAAAAGATATAAGTGAAGTGCAATGAGCATTCTATAAATCAACCATGGACTATCTCATGCCAGCATGGTGCATAAAAAGAAAAGTAAAAACTAAGTGCAAAAAGGCGCTCCAAGATTCACACATATCACATGAACAAAGCGAAGACGAAGACATACCCATACTTGCTGAAGAAAGATGGGATGCCTTCTGGGGCATCCCCAAGCTTAGACGCTTGATTCTCCTTGAATATTTAATTGGGGTGCCTTGGGAATCTCCAAGATTGAGCTCTTGACTCTCCTCCTTCTACTCATATCGAGACCTCCTCGATCTTTGATCACTTCATCCACACAAAACTCAACAGAAAGCTCGGTAAGATCCATTAGTATAATAAAGCAAATCACTATTCTAAGTACTGTTGCAAACCAATTCATATTTTATTTTTGCATTTTAGCTACTGTAATATAACTTTTTCATGGCTTATTCCACTGATAGAATCGGTAGTTTCATCAAAACAAGCAAAACAATGCATCAAAAACAGAATCTATCTTAAACAGGACAGTCTGTAGTAATCTGAACATTCACCATACTTCTGGTACTCCAAAAATTCTTAAAATATTATGATAAAATAAAAAATTTGTATAGCAAGACTGTGCAAAGAATTTCAGAATCTGTCGACGTTCCAGTAAAAAATGTAAAATCGCGCGCTACAGTCAAAGTTTCTGTTTTTGCACCGCGCATACCAACAAGCAATCTACTCATCCTAAAGGCAAATCTTGGCACATTATTTTTATAATACAATGGAATTGTACAAGGGGATAATTATTTTTTTGAGAAGTTTCTGCAATTCAAGATTCACAAAGTTTCCATGGGCGTGAACAAAGTTCAAGGCATGCTCCCCCTTCCACGGTGCTCGTCTATCTCACTTTCACTTTTCTTTTTGTGAGGTTTTAAGTTCCCCTCTATATTTTTTTGCTTTTAAACTATATAAAAGCACACAACAGAAATAATTGACTCTCTAAAACTTCCGGGTTGTCTCCCTGGAAGCGCTTTCTTTAAAGCCATTAAGCTAGCCATAAAGTGCTCAAAGAATGAATCCACCTGGATCCCAAGGTATATCAAAGCCAATTTTAATTAACAATGATTTGGCATTTGCTAATGAGCACAAAGCAACATATATCATGCAATGACAAAGTCTAACTCTCTTCCTATGCATCGGCATATCATAAAAGAACAATTCATGCACATCAAGTAAAGGCCAATGCATAGCATAAGATGTTTCTTGCAATTTTATCCTGTTGCAAACATAGAGAGGTGGAGATATAGTTCCTCTCTCATAATAATTGCAAGTAGGAGCAGCAAGCACATGCATATTATATTCAACAAAATCATCATGTGCAACGGTCAAAGGCAACCCATCAATATAATCCTTAACAAGAGCAAACTTCTCCGATATAGTGTAGTTTGGAGAATTCAAAAAGATAATAGGATTATCGTGTGTGGGTGCAATAACAACAATTTCATTCTTAACATAAGGAACAATAGCAAGTTCATCTCCATAAGCATAATTAATATTGGCCACATGGCCACAAGCACAGCAAGCATCAAGTTCATCAAAAAGGGATATTTCAAAAGAATCCAAGGGATCATAGCATTCATGCTTCAATAAGAATGAAGGGGCATTAAACAATGTATGGGATAAAGAGTTACTCTCATTAGAAGGTGGGCACGGGTGATCAATCCGCTCTTCCTCCTTTTGTTCTTCGCTCTCCTCCTCATCTTTTTCATCCAGTGAGCTCACAGTTTCATCATTTTCTTCTTCCATAGACTCCTGCAAAATGTTAGTCTCTTCTTGGACAGCGGAGTTATTCTCAATAAATACATCAATATCGGAACTGTATTTATAATTATCATAACAATATTTAAGGATAGCAAAATTTTCAGGTCTATAAACTAAATCATCAAAATCTTCAAACTTCTTAAACAAAGATTCAATTTCATGTGCACCCTTAAAAGCAACAAATTCTTCTATTCATTCCACATCATAGTAATCATATATACCATTAGCATAAGAAGCTAAGGTTTTATTATCATTAAATTTGCATGAAAAGGGAAGATGTGGAGCATTCATTCTAGAGCAACAAGTATAATCATGTCTCAAGCATAGATCCCAAGCATACCAACGCAACATATAAATTTGATCCCATAATGGTTTCCCTTTTTGTGTCAAGCGATAATCCCTAAAGTATTCACGTTGATCCAATGTTACTCCCATTATATAGTTGAATGGGTTTTTCTCAGGATTATAATAGTAGTGCATAATATCTTTTACATAACGAGCATCGAGGGTTTTAGGAGGTTCCCCATCTCCATGAGTAGCAAGTACCCCTAATTTTTTTGGCGTTTCATGTTCCATATCCATTAAAAAAGATAGAGAACAACTTAGAACAGGAAATAAAAACTAATTAGTGATAAAGAAAACAAGCACACACGAGAATATTCACCCCGCGCTATTGCTCCCCAGCAACGGCGCTAGAAAAAGGTCTTGATAACCCACAAGTATAGGGGATCATTTGTAGCCTTCTTCGATAAACAAGAGTGTCGAACCCAACGAGGAGCTAAAGGCAGAACAAATATTCCCTCAAATTCTATTGACCACCGATACAACTCTACGCAGACTTGACGTCTGCTTTACCGAAAACAAGTATGAAACTAGTTTGTAGGAGTGATGCTAGAACAACTTTGCAAGAATAAAACTAGAAGTACTTTTCAAGATAATAAAATTTAGGTGCTTAGTAAAAGGGTTTGTGTCAATAAGAAAGTTATTTGTCCCTAGGGAATCGATAACAAGTACCGGTAATCATTATTGCAATTTTATATGAGGGAGAGGCATGAGCTAATATACTTCCTCTACTTGGCTCATATGCACTTATGATTGGATCCCTAGGAAGCATCCACAACTACTAAAGATCATTAAGGTCGTGAAACCCAACCATAGCATTAAGTATCAACTCCTCTTTACTCCCGTACGGCATACCCCACTTACTCGGGTTTAAGCTTCTCTCACTCTCGCAACCCACCGTAAGTGAACCATGAACATATTGCAACACCCTACAGCGGGGCCCCCTCATGTTTGCGCGAGAACGGAGGGCACCGTAGGACAGCACCATAGATAAAATATACAATCATACCAACCAAGATCACGATTAACCCATAGGACAAAACGGATCTACTCAAACATCGTAGGATATCCAAATATCATTGGGAAATAATATATGGAATTGAGCACCATGTTTAAGTAGACATTACAATAGGGAGAAGAGGTGTTACACCGCTGCATAGAGGGGGAGAAAGTTGGTGTTGACGGTAGCAAGATTGTTGATGTAGATCACCATCACGATCCTAGCCCCGGCGGCACTCCGGCGCCACCGAGAGAGAGGGGGAGAGAGCCCCTATGGGGACCCCGACTCATAAGTCATGATCACCGAATGCACGTGTACAGTGATCCCAGAGATCAATGCTCACTGGACACACAGAAGCTGTATAACAAGAGTCTTACATCCATACATACCGTCTTACATAAATTATGACCATTATGGTCAAGTCTTGAGTATAACTTCGCAGCGGAAATCTTCGTCGATAACTTGGACCCATGCCATGTGCCTTAACCCTACATGCATTCTGACTGGGAAGCGTCCTAGCTCGCAAGTTCGTCACCAAGGTACTCTTCATTATATCATGTTCTTTCATGCCTGGCCAATAAAATAACCAGTGGCAAGCCAATGAGTACTTTGAATGTACTCGCAAGCAACCCAAGAGTGATAACAAAATAATTATTCAAGATTCTACTGCTAAATTAGCAGTTTTGCGGAAAGCTAGTTTTTCTCATGCAAGTATGATCAACATTTATCGAGGATATGAATGCGTCTGCAACAAGTATTAGGAGGTTACAGACATCAACATCAAGAAAGAGTTATGAACAACTCATGCTCAAGCTCATCGTGACTTCTTCACGAATCACGTCAAAAGATTTACCAAACCGTGTTGTTTTCCAGAAACATATGGACATAGTGTAAGCAGCACCACCCAACTGTCCTTGACCGTGGACACGGCTATTCGAATAGTTTTACACTCTACCCACAAGATCCGGGGAACTTCCGTGTCATCCACGACCCGTGGTACCTCAAGTACCCGGGGTAAGCACCCGATCACTATGTTTCCCTAGACGACACTAACATAGAGTCCACTCAATTGGTAGCAGCCCCCGTGCCCAACGTTATCACATAACACTTTCATGGAGCCACGCTCCATAATCATCTCACATCACAAGCACGGGGTACCAACGGTGTGTCCGGTGCCCCATAAAAATGTTCTTGGCCGCCCTACCTGGCACGACCCCGTCCCGAGAGAGCGCAACAACGACTCTCCCATCACTAGTAATGCGGGCTCCAAGCTAGTATCAGCCTAGGTAAGCAATAATGCCCTTTCCAATATAAGGGTAGAGTGGTCGCGCATGTTTGGTTGGGACGGTCGACAAATCTTAAATCTAGTCCTTCTTTGTAAACAACACTTTTACCAAGCCTCGGTACACTACTTCTCCACCAAGTAGTGACCTCGTTCATCATCATCTCCCAGGGGCATCAGTGGCACCCACTGGGGCTGTTTGCAAGTATGTCAAACCACACTTGTTTCTTTCCATGCATAACCCTGACCGACTTTGCATATCCATTTACTATAGCATATTTCTATAACCCACCAACACAACTCTAAGCAAGGGTAGAGTCATGAACAATGCAAGTATCAATGGAGTATGCAACGGAGGCAAGCCTAGCATGGTTGCCATTCAAGGTATATCATGCACTCAGTGAAGCAACGAAAATGCTATTATGATGTAAAATGGTTCATCATGGTCAAAGGGCTGCTTGCCTGGTTCATTAGAGTCTTGAAATATTCAGTTCCTTCTCCAAGTACTCCGTCTACTTCGTCAACTAACGTCCGAAACAATCACAATAAGAACACAACAAGGCAAAAATAAAAGTGCTCTAAAAATGTGAGTTTGACTTTTGTAGGATACCTTTGGTCATATGAGGAATGACCAAAGTGGTTTCATTGGGATTTGATCAATGGATATCTCTAAACATTTCAATATGATGGAATCAAGGGATTTGTGGATTTGCAAGAAGTGTACAGTAAAATTATTTTTGAAAAATGAGCAAAGGCACCCATTTATCAAGGAATGATTTTAGAAGCATTTAGGAGTTAGTTTCACTGGATTTGGAGTTCAAATGAATTTCCTATGAATTTGCAAAGTTAGCAATATATGGAGAAATGGGCCAATATTTCATGTGGCACAAAAAGTACTGGAAAAAATGTTAAAAAACTAAGGTTTGAACTTACAAGTATACAGGAATTTGAATCATGACATTTGGATGAAAAATGGGCTCTCTGTGATCTTCTAAAGTTTATCATAGAAATGGAAAAAGGGGATCTCATAAATATTTATGAAGGAGATGCTTCTGGAAAAATGTAAAAATAGCACCATGTGATAGGCCATGATTTTAGGAACTACTAGAAATTTGAATCATCAAATTTGGATTTGATTTGAATATTCTAGGGATTTTACAAGTCAACAGAAAAAGAAAAGGAAAAAGGATTTACCAAAATGGGCCAGATCTGGGCGGCGGCAACGCGCACTGGGCGAGGTTTAGTGCCAGGGCGCCACTGGGCCAGCCTAGCGGCTCGGTGACATGCACGTAGCGGCCACGTCTGAGGCGAACTCGTGCTGGGGCATCTTCGCTGCGGGGAAGCGGGGGAGAGGCTGGTACGCTTCCACTTAAATGGGAGGGGCCCGTTGGTGGGGTCACTGACCTACGGGGTCCACCCGCCGGGTCGTGTCCCTCCTCCCGCCCGCGACAGAGGAGGCAGAGAAGGCGGGGCCGAGCGCTTGCTGGAGCCCATTCCGGTGGCTCCAGCCACCTCCGGCGACTGCCCGGACTCCGGCGAGCTCAGGAGGATGGGCCGCGTCCACCTGGGGACCCAGTTTCCGCCGGGGAGCGCCCGAGCGAGCGAGGCCTCGGCCGCAGCGGGAACAGGTGATGGCGGGGTTCGGCAAGGCAAGGTAGGCACGAGGAGGAGGGGATGGAGCACGGGGTGAGTTGGCGGTGGTGATGAGAGGGTGCGGGAGTGTTCATGGGGACGAGAGATGGGTCGAGGCCCATGAATTTAAGCGGCGGCCGCCGGCACTGCTCCAGCCATGGAGGTGCAAGGAGAGCACGGGAAGAGCAGTGGGTTGGTCCAGGGAATGTACGGGAGGGAGAGAGGGCCAAAGGAGTAGGGAGGGGGCTCGGGGGTGGCCTTAAGTAGCCGACCCGCAGCTCACCATGGACGCGGCGCACGGGTGGCCGTGGAAACGGCTCGGGCGGCAAGGGGAGCGAGCGAGGGGTTGTCTGCGATGCTCGTGGGGGTGGACTTGGGTGCCAGGAAGAGAGAGAGAGAGAGAGAGAGAGAGAGAGAGAGAGAGAGAGAGAGCGGGGCAAGCTCCGGGTGGAGCCACGAGCTCGCACGCGCATTGGCGGGCTCAGGCGGCTCCGGGCATGCGCGGCATGGGCAGGACAGAGAGGGAAAGGAGGGGGCCAGCGCGGTGGCGTGTTGCGGACGTCGAGGCACCTCGACTGGCGCAAGGGGAGGCTCGAGGTGGTCGGGGGACGCGGCGTCAACGGTCGCCTGCTTTGCCTCGCGGTCCAGAGCATGCAAATGGCCGGCGTCCGCGGCTTTTCGCGCGCACCCGTGTGTCCACTTGTGTCTGGCGTCTGCAGGAAGAGTAAACAAGAGGGAGGGAGGCTTTGGATGCTCTGTAACTTGCCAGGAGTGGGAGAGAGATGAGAAAGGGAGGGAAAAGTGGTTGTCCAGAGAAGAAACATGGGTCTCTGCCCCCCTCTTAATCATTGCTCCTTGGGCAGCAAAGCATGTAGGAGTTAGAGGAGGATCAGGGGAGGCCGTGGGAAAAAATTCAGCTCATGGAGATTAGTGCAAAGGGCCTAAACAGGGATTTTGAGTTTCTGTCACAAGGTGTTTGATGGTGGTTTGGGCAAGAAATTTAATTTCACTTGACATGAAACTTAACAGGATGAAATGGCACATATAAGTAGGGTGTTCCACCAAGTTTGAGCTCATTTGGCCAAAGTAGCCAATGTAACTTTGGTAAACCCTAGAAATCAACAGAAATGGATTTTCAAAGATTTAGTCATGCAAATCTATTCTCCTTGATGCACCACTTGGTGTAGTGTCATCATTTGAGGATTTGAACATGTCCACAAAAATTCAGATCAAAAGGACACACTTGGCAATGTAGAGTTGTTCAAATTTGTTTCTGGACAAAAAGGGTTTTAGAACACTTTGATCATGATATTCTTCTCTCCAACTTGTGCCATTTGGTCTAGATGCATTATTACACCATTTGAGCATGTGCACCAAGTTTGAGAGGATTTGGACATGTTTGGCAGTGCAAAGTTGTTCAAACTTGGAAAAGGACAGAAATGGTTTTGAGAGGGTTTGGTGGGGCTATATTGTTCTCCATGACATAAGACTTTGTAGGATCCTCAAGTAGGCCATTTTTGACATGCTAGAATTTTTCTGGATTTATTTGAAAATATTTCTTGTAGAAATATATCAAATACTTGAAATGGACAGAAATGATTTTGGAGGGTTTTGACCAATATTTTGAACATGACCATGTGTTGAAACTCTTATATATGGAAAATATATGTCCACTGAGTTTACAGCTTTAAAAATAATTTTAACCTATTAAAGACCATTTCTGGTCTTAAGAAAAAGCCTTTAGATATAATAGGAAAATAACTTTTAAAATTATATTTTTGTGGTTTCTAGGTGTCCTATATCTAATAGGAGTCAAGTATATTTTTGTAAAGATTTTTACTGCCCTTAATTCAGGGGTTTTTGGAAAAGTATTTTTTTGAAAATACTATTTGGCCAAATTTTTTTTGTAAGAAATTATTTTTATGTCCTATACACATGGCATGATCATTGGGAAAGGTTTTTGGTTCAAGGAGGAGTATAAGAGTTGGAGAATTTATTTGATTTTTAGAGCACTTGCAAACAGCAGTCAAACATTCAATCAAAGCAAAGACAAAACACTCAAAAGTTTTTGTCAAACCACATTTTATCATGATTGTTAGCTTAAGTGTAGTGGCATGAAAATCAGGATGTGACAGACCTACCCCCTTACAAGAATCTCGTCCCCGAGATTCCCAGACTAGGCGCGGAAAGGAATATGAAATCTTGGATCTGGGGTTGTCTTCATGTCCTCATGTTGCTTCTGCTTCCATGTGGTTCTCCATTGATCTTGAAGTACATGATGGTGTGGCTTTGTGTATGACGTCCTTCTTGATCCAGGTTACTAATGGCTTTCTTGCAGTAGCTTCGTTCGGGCTGGAGGTCGGTGGCTCGGTGATCGATGTCCTTGTAGAGATCTGGCTAGTTAGGAAGTTGGAAATACTTCCAGAGTTGTGTCGTGTGGAGAAACTTGTGCACAGTGGGTAACTCCGGTGGTAGCTCCAGCTGGTAGCCGTCTACTCTTCGTCTTGCGGTGATCTTGGAGGGGGTTGATAATCTTGGTGTGAGCTTTTCTTGACATAAAAATGCTTGGTTCTCTTGAGAGGAGTGGCTCGTAGATACACCTGGTCTTCGACGCGGAGGTTTACTTCTTGACGATGGTGGTTGGTGTAGTTCTTCCTTCTTGATATGGCGGTCTTCAAATGTTCCCTAACCAGCTGAACGACTCTTCTTTCGTGTTTGGGTAGACAAGTAGGTCACCAATTAAAGATGTCAGCCAACTTGTCCAAGTACTCTAGGAGGACTTGCTCATGGAGTACATAAAATAGTCTAGGGTACTGGTGGTCACGGTTGAGTGTTGGCCACGTTATTCTCGATCTAGAGCCAAAGCCTATGGTCATGAGCTGACCATGTTATGGCTTGGTAGGGCTTTAGGGTTTCAAGGATTCTAGCGTGCGAGTGAACGTTTATCATCTTATCCTTAAGCACGATTTCTGAGAGGCCAATTGTTCTATCTAGTCCTTTAAACAAATAACCTTATACCACCGAAAGCATCAACTCTTGTAGGTCAGCTCCAATCATCACTCATGCTATTATTATAGTCAGGACATCCGAGAGGAGGTTTAACAGGATCATACATGTCTATGATCCCCAAACTCGTACATATGTCTACCTCTAAAAATCCATGGGTATACAAGCTTCCAAGCTTCAGTTAAACATGACAATCCAAGTGCTCATCCTATTCTCCCAGGGTCCAAGGTAGTGCATCTTTATCCTAAGGAAACATGTCGTATGCCACTCCAAGATCTTGTTGCCTTCAGAAGAATCAACTGCAGCAGCCCATTAACTTCCATCAATCACTACACAATCCATTAATTCTACAAGTCCAATGTTTATGGTATTCCACATGATCTCCTAATGTCCTATAATCCCCAAATACTTCAAAGGGCTATCTCTACTATGGTATGTCCACCAGTTTCCATTATCATGGTTAAGTAAACTCCAAGGTCAGGTTTTATATAGACCCCTAAATCAACTTCGACAATTAACCCAATCCCCTAGTTTATCGTCCACCGAGAAGCATGGTATCATGATCGAGATCTTCAGTCTAAATCCAATTTACTCCAAACGATGTAGGCTTACTCAACATCTATAATCAACTAGGATCACCTACTTAAATCCAAATCTCATGTCCAACGAGAATTTCTATATGTCTCCCCCAAGTCCATACCGTAATGCCAACTATCTTCCATGAATGTCCCCTTGGCTAAGTCAAATCCTTATACTTCCCCAAAATTTTAGGTTGCAATCATAATTGTCCAATTTACTCAGGGGCAATGAGAGTCATGCTACTCTATTAATGGATCCCACCAAGTTCATCTACCAACATGAAAGCCTTATAATCCACCGAAGAGCCTCAAATAATTCCTCAAGGTCACTGATATAAACTCATCAAGTCATTTGTCCTCTATTCCTATATCCTCAAATTGGTCTTCCCTATGGCATCGCCAGTTTTGGTGCTATGATAAGATGATAATGTGCTAATTCACTATGCCCACTAGTTCCATATTGAACCCAGTGATGAGCAAGGTTACTGTCGCTTAACTGGTTCTCTTGCAATTCTATGGGTTAAGCACATGGTTAAGGATTTGAGATGGGGTATCTTGTGAAGTCTCGATGGGTCTAGGGATGGGTTTCCAGTCATGAGGTGTAAACATAGCTCTACGGGGTTCCACTTGGTCGAGGAGGCTGTAGAAGAATCCTTCAGTGCTTGTTGTTCGCCGAGGTAGAATCCTTGGTGTATCTTTTCTTACTAGTCTTCAATTGAGGAGAGAGATGAGAGGAAAAATAGCATAGAGTAGGTGGGATGCCTAAAGGGGCTTCTATAGTGCAACTGCAAACAAACAGGTGCAAAAAGGGCCAAACAAAAGAAACAAGGTAAGGAAGGTGATATAGTCGCGTACCTGTTGCCTAAGGCAAAAGTGCGACTTATATCAAAACACAAACAATAAAAACAAGCAACACACAATCATGGTTCTATTCGAACCATCATACGGACTCAACTGCGCATCGGGGGTACACGACTCATCCTACCCTAGGGGTTCTCGGACTCAGTAGTCGTGCCTTGTGCCTCGTGCAGTCTTCTAAGTTTTCCTCGAGAGTTGCTACATCTCTTGTTCGATGAAACGATCTGGGTTGAGCCTGAAGAATATTCAACAACTTCTCGCCTGATGAGGCGATGTGGTGAAGGTGGCTCCTCGTAGCTGGCATTGACGTGGTCTTCTCTTGTCTTCTTAATCATGACGATCACTTTTGCCTTTTTAAGGTGTCGGCGGTTCCAGGTGGCAATCCTTTATGCAATGACATTATCAAGGCATAATAGAGGTCCAATCTGTCGGACACATTGTTGACAATATCGTCACCGAGAGCGGGGGATGAAGAGAACCGTTTTCCTGCTCACTATAGTGAGGCAGACCAAATGGCGAGGTTCTCATCCACCGGTGGTTGCCGATACAACAACGGTAGTGGCAGGGTTACTCTATTTAGCGATGTATATCCTGATCTTGCATATCCTATGCCCTGATCATTGCAGGCTAAGGTCGCATCATCTTGGGGCAGTGTCAAGGGTGTCACCATCTTCTGGGTATTCATGTCCTCATTCCTTGAGGATGTATCTTCTGTTGGTATCGTCTTGTTGTGGTGTCGCCAATCTTGTGTTCGGAAGATGTGGGTGAATATCTGACAAGGCATCCTCCTTCTAGATTATCAACAAGGATTTCAAGGAATCCAGTGGTCAGGGGCATAAGCGTTCTAGCGATCAAAAGTTTTGAAGGGGGAAGAGATCAATAAGGAAAGTATACCTGAGTTTTCTAAAAACTGAGAAGGGAAGAGTAGTATAGATAATTTTTTTAAACTAGCGATAGTTTTGAAAATAGTTTTACCCTAACTAACGACCATTCTAACTGAGGCTTCCTATAGTCAGGATGGCTCTGATACAAGCTCTGTGGGGACCCCAACTCATAAGTTGTGATCACCGAATGCACGTGTACAGTGATCCCAGAGATCAATGCTCACTGAACACACAGAAGCTGTATAACAAGAGTCTTACATCCATACATACCATCTTACATAAATTATGACCATTATGGTCAAGTCCTGAGTATAACTTCGTAGCGGAAATCTTCGTCGATAATTTGGACCCATGCCATCTGCCTTAACCCTACAGGCATTCTGACTGGGAAGCGTCCTAGATCGCAAGTTTGTCACCAAGGTACTCTTCATTATATCATGTTCTTTCATGCCCGGCCAATAAAATAACTAGTGGCAAGCCAATGAGTACTTTGAATGTACTCGCAAGCAACCCAAGAGTGATAACAGAATAATTATGCAAGATTCTACTGCTAAATTGGCAATTTTGCGGAAAGCTAGTTTTTCTCATGCAAGTATGATCAACATTTATCAAGGATATGAATGCGTCTGCAACAAGTATCAGGAGGTTACAGACATCAACATCAAGAAAGAGTTATGAACAACTCATGCTCAAGCTCATCGTGACTTCCTGACGAATCACGTCAACAGATTTACCAAACTTTGTTGTTTTCCATAAACATATGGACATAGTCTAAGTAGCACCACCCAACTGTCCTTGACCGAGGACACGGCTATTCGAATGGTTTTACACTCTACACAGGTTGCACACTTTACCCACAAGATCCGGGGAACTTCCGTGTCATCCACGACCCGCAGTACCTCAAGTACCCGGGGTAAGCACCCGATAACCATCTTTCCCAAGACGACACTAACATAGAGTCCACTCGATTGGTAGCAGCCCCCGTGCCCAACATTATCGCATAACACTTTCGTGGAGCCACACTCCATAATCATCTGACATCACAAGCACGGGGTACCAACGGTGTGTCCGGTGCCCCATAAAAATGTTCTTGGCCGCCCTACCTGGCACGACCCCGTCCCGAGAGAGCGCAACAATGACTCTCCCGTCACTAGTAATGCGGGCTCCAAGCTAGTATCGGCCTAGGTAATCAATAATGTCCTTTCCCACATAAGGATAGAGTGGTCGCGCATGTTTGGTTGGGACAGTCGACAAATCTTAAATCTAATCCATTTCTGTAAACAACACTTCTATCAAGCCTCGGTACACTACTTCTCCACCAAGTAGCGACCTTGTTCATCATCATCTCCCAGGGGCATCAGTGGCACCCACTGGGGCTGTTTGCAAGTATGTCAAACCACACTTGTTTCTTTCCATGCATAACCCTGACCCACTTTGCATAGCCATTTACTATAGCATATTTCTATAACCCACCAACACAACTCTAAGCAAGGGTAGAGTCATGAACAATGCAAGTATCAATGGAGTATGCAACGGAGGCAAGCCTAGCAAGGTTGCCATTCAAGATATATCATGCACTCAGTGAAGCAACGAAAATGCTATTATGATGTAAAATGGTTCATCATGGTCAAAGGGCTGCTTGTCTGGTTCATCAGAGTCTTGAAATCTTCAGGTCCTTCTCCAAGTACTCCGTCTACTTCCTCAACTAACGTCGGAAACAATCACAATAAGTAACACAACAAGGCAAAAATAAATTGCTCTAAAAATGTGAGTCTGACTTTTGTAGGATACCTTTGGTCATATGAGGAATAACCAAAGTGGTTTCATTGGGATTTGATAAATGGATATCTCTAAACATTTCAATATGATGGAATCAAGGGATTTGTCGATTTGCAAGAAGTGTACAGGAAAATTATTTTTGAAAAATGAGAAAAGGCACCCATTTATCAAGGAATGATTTTAGAAGCATTTAGGAGTTGGTTTCACTGGATTTGGAGTTCAAATGAATTTCCTATGAATTTGCAAAGTTAGCAATATATGGAGAAATGGGCCAATATTTCATGTGGCACAAAAAGTACTGGAAAAAATGTTCAAAAACTAAGGTTTGAACTTACAAGTATACAGGAATTTGAATCATGGCATTTGGATAAAAATGGGCTCTCTGTGATTTTCTAAAGTTTCTCACAGAAATGGAAAAAGGGGATTTCATAAATTTTTATGAAGGAGATGCTTCTGAAAAAAATGTAAAAATAGCACCATGTGATAGGGCATGATTTTAGGAACTACTAGAAATTTGGATCATCAAATTTGGATTTGATTTGAATATTCTATGCATTTTACAAGTCTACAGAAAAAGAAAAGGAAAATATTTACCGAAATGGGCCAGATCTGGGCGGCGGCGGCGCGCACTGGGCGAGGTTTAGTGCCAGGGCGCCACTGGGCCGGCCCAGCGGCTCGGGGACATGCGCGCAGGGGCAACGTCGGAGGCGAACTCACGCTGGGGCGTCTTCGCTGCGGGGAAGCGGGGGAGAGGCTGGTACGCTTCCACTTAAATGGGAGGGGACCGCTGGCGGGGTCACTGACCTGCGGGGTCCACCCGCCGGGTCGTCTCCCTCCTCCCGCCCGCGACAGAGGAGGTAGAGAAGGCGGGGACGAGCTCTTGCTGGCGCCCGTTCCGGTGGCTCCGGCCTCCTCCGGTGACTGCCCAGACTCCGGCGAGCTTGGGAGGATGGGCCGCGTCCACCTGGGGACCTAGTTTCCGCAGGGGAGCGCGCGAGCGAGCGAGGCCTCGGCCACGGCTGGAACAGGCGATGGCAGGGTTCGGCAAGGCGAGGAAGGCACGAGGAGGAGGTGATGGAGCACGGGGTGAGTTGGCGGTGGTGATGAGAGGGCGCGGGAGTGTTCATGGGGACGAGAGAGGGGCCGAGGCCCATGAATTTAAGCGGCGGCCAGCGGCACTGCTCCGGCCATGGAAGTGCAAGGAGAGCACGGGAAGAGCAGTGGGTTTGTCCAGGGAATGCACGGGAGGGAGAGAGGGCCAAAGGAGTAGAGAGGGGGCTCGGGGTGGCCTTAAGTAGCCGACCCGCGGCTCACCGTGGACGCGGCGCACGGGTGGCGATGGAAACGGCTCGGTCGGCAAAGGGAGCGAGTGAGGGGTTGTCGGCGGTGCTCGTGGGGGTGGAGTAGGGCACCAGGAAGAGAGAGAGAGGGAGCGGGGCGAGCTCTGGGTGGAGCCACGAGCTCGCACGCGCATTGGCGGGCTCGGGCGGCTCTGGGCACGCGCGGCATGGGCAGGGCAGAGAGGGAAAGGAGGGGGCCAGCGCGGTGGCGTGTTGCGGACGTCGAGGCACCTCGACTGGCGCAAGAGGGAGGCTCGAGGTGGTCGGGGGACGCGGCGTCAACGGTCGCCAGCTCTGCCTCGCGCTCCAGAGCATGCAAATGGTCGGCGTCCGCCGCTTTTCGCGCGCACCCGGGCGTCCACTTGTGTCTGGCGTCTGTAGGAAGAGTAAACAAGAGGGAGGGAGGCTTTGGATGCTCTGTAACTTGCCAGGAGTGGGAGAGAGATGAGAAAGGGAGGGAAAAGTGGTTGTCCAGAGAAGAAACATGGGTCTCTGCCCCCACCTCTTAATCATTGCTCCTTGGGCAGCAAAGCATGTAGGAGTTAGAGGAGGATCAGGGGAGGCCGTGGGAAAAAGTTCAGCTCATGGAGATTAGTGCAAGGGGCCTTAACAGGGATTTTGAGTTTCTGTCACAAGGTGTTTGATGGTGGTTTGGGCAAGAAATTTAATTTCACTTGACATGAAACTTAACAGGATGAAATGGCACATATAAGTAGGGTGTTCCACGAAGTTTGAGCTCATTTTGGCAAAGTAGCCAATGTAACTTTGGTAAACCCTAGAAGTCAACAGAAATGGCTTTTCCAAGATCTAGTCATGCAAATCTATTCTCCTTGATGCACCACTTGGTGTAGTGTCATCATTTGAGGATTTGAACATGTCCACAAAAATGCATATCAAAAGGACACACTTGGCAATGTAGAGTTGTTCAAATTTGGTTCTGGACAGAAAGAGTTTAGAACACTTTGATCATGGTATTCTTCTCTCAAACTTGTGCCATTTAGTCTAGATGCATTATTACACCATTTGAGCATGTGCAACAAGTTTGAGAGCATTTGGACATGTTTGGCAGTGCAAAGTTGTTTAAACTTGGAAAAGGACAGAAATGGTTTTGAGAGGGTTTGGTGGGGCTATATTGTTCTCCATGACATGAGACTTTGTAGGATCCTCAAGTAGGCCATTTTTGACATGCTAGAATTTTCCTGGATTTATTTGAAAATATTTCTTGTAGAAATATTTCAAATACTTGAAATGGACAGAAATGATTTTGGATGGTTTTGACCAATATTTCAAACATGACCATGTGTTGAAACTCTTATATATGGAAAATATATGTCCACTGAGTTTCCCTGATTTTTCTCAAATATTTTGAAGCTTTAAAATAATTTTAACCTATTAAAGACCATTTCTGGTCTTAAGAAAAAGCCTTTAGATAAAATAGGAAAATAACTTTTAAAATTATATTTTTTTGTGGTTTGTGGGTGTCCTATATCTAGTAGAATTCAAGTATATTTTTCGAAAGATTTTTACTGCCCTTAATTAAGTACTTGAAGTGCAAATCTCAATTCAGGGGTTTTTGGAAAACAATTTTTTTTGAAAATACTATTTGGCCAAATTATTTATGTAAGAAATTATTTTTATGTCCTATACACATGGCATGATCATTGGGAAAGGTTTTTGAAGGAATATAAGAGTTGAAGAATTTATTTGATTTTTAGAGCACTTGCAAACAGCAGTCAAACATTCAATCAAAGCAAAGACAAAACACTCAAAAGTTTTTGTCAAACCACATTTTATCATGATTGTTAGCTTAAGTGTAGTGGCATCAAAATCAGGATGTGACAGCCCCCCTCCTTCTTCTTCCCTGGCCTCCCCCCTAGATGGGAGGAGAGTGCCCCCTCTGGTCCATGGCCTCCATGGTGGCAGATGGGCGGGAGCCCCTCCGAGATTGGATCTCCCTCTATGTTCTCTTTTGTTTCGCGTTTCCTAGATCTGGCCGAAAACCATTTCTTATATTCCCGAAGGTCCGTAACTCCGATTGTACTGAGATTTTAACACGGTTTTTTTTTCCGAATATAAGCTTCATTGCGCCCGAACTAGAGCTGCAACCTACGTACGAGGTGAGCACAACCCACCACCACGAGCCAGGCTCCTCTGGCGCGCCCTGGTGTCTTGTGGGCTATGAGGGCCACCATTTGCGGTGATTCCAACTCCCGAAAATCACATATATTCCAAAATAATTCTCCATGAAATTTTATTGCATTTGGACTTCGTTTGATATGGATTTTCTGCGATACAAAAACCATCAAGAAAACAGGAACTGACACCGGGCACTAGATCAATAGGTTAGTCCAATAAATCATATAAAAAGTTGCCAAAAATATGTGAAAGTTATATAATATTGGCATGAAACAATCATAAATTATATATACGATGGAGATGTATCAACCTGCAAGCTTAAACAATCCACTAATTTCTTCCACATATATCAAGATGTTCGGTTCCATCTCCTGCATAAGGATTAGTAGCAGTTGTTTTATCATACCTGAAGGAATTTCAAAACCAATATTTTCAATAGGTGCAGTAGGTTGATGGGTATCTAATTGTGGTTCCGATCGAGGTGAAGATACCCCGAACAAACCCCTCAAACAATTGTTTTCCATATTAACAGGTGACAGTAAAATTCAACACGTAGTAATAATTTTTCCTTACCGATTTCCACATACCAAGAGCGCTTCACTCCCCGGAACGGCGCCAGAAAAGAGCCTTGATGACCCACAAGTATAGGGATCAATCGTAGTCCTTTCAATAAGTAAGAGTGTTGAACCCAATGAGGAGCAGAAGGAAATGACAAGTGGTTTTTAGCAAGGTATTCTCTGCAAGCACTGAAATTATAAGTAACGAGTAGTTTGATAGCAAGCTAATTTGTAACGAGCAAGCAACGATAATAGTAACGAAAGTGTAGCAAGGTATCCCAATCCTTTTGAGGCAAAGGACAGGCCAAAGTGGTGATAAGCAAAGCGTTCTTGAGGGTACATGGGAATTTCATCTAGTCACTTTCATCATGTTGGTTTGATTTGTGTTCGCTACTTTGCTAATTCGATATGTGGGTGGGCCGGTTCTTAGGTGTTGTTCTTACTTGAACAAGCCTCCTACTTATGATTAACCCCCTCGCAAGCATCCGCAACTACGAGAAAAGTATTAAGAATAAATTCTAACCATAGCATTAAACTTTTGGATCCAAATCACTCCCTTACGGAATAGCGCATAAACTAGTGTTTAAGCTTCTGTCACTCTCGCAACCCATCATCTAATAACTACTCCACAATGCATTCCCTTAGGCCCAAATATGGTGAAGTGTCATGTAGTCGATGTTCACATGACACCACTAATGGAATCACAACATACATACCATAAAAATATCGAACACCAATAAAATTCACATGATTACTTGCAACAAGATTTCTCCCGTGACCTGCTACTTCTTGAGCTTGCGTTGGTTTTTCCCATGAAGACGAAAAGGTGATGCAGCAAAGTAGAGATAAGTATTTCCCTCAGTTTGAGAACCAAGATATAAATCTAGTAGGAGACAACGCACAAGTCACCGAATACCTGCACAAACAATCAAAAAACTTGCACCCAACGCGATAAAGGGGTTGTCAATCCCTTCACGGTTACTTGCAAAGGTGAGATCTAATAGAGATAGATAAACAGTAAAGTAAATATTTTTGGTTTATAGCTCAAAAAGTAAAAGATTGTAAAGGAAGTAAATCGGAAACTAATATTGTAGATCGGAAACTTATATGATGGAAAATAGACCCGGGGGCCATATGTTTCACTAGAGGCTTCTCTCAAGATAGAAAATATTACGGTGGGTGAACAAATTGCTGCCGAGAAGTTGATAGAAAAGCTCAAAGTTATGACGATATCTAAGGCAATGATCATGAATATAGGCATCACGTCCGTGTCAAGTAGACCGAAATGATTCTGCATCTACTACTATTACTCCACACATCGACCGCTATCCAGCATGCATCTAGAGTATTAATTACATAAAGAATGGAGTAACACATTAAGCAAGATGAATGATGTAGAGGAATTAACTCAAGAAATATGATGAAAACCCCATCTTTTTATCCTCGATGGCAACAATACAATACGTGCCTTGCTGACCCTAATATCACTGGGAAAGGACACCGCAAGATTGAACTCAAAGCTAAGCACTTCTCCAATTGCAAGAAAAATCAATCTAGTTGGCCAAACCAAACCGATAGTTCGAAGAGAATTACAAATATATCAAATCAGGCATAAAAGAATTCAGAGGAGATTCAAATAATATTCATAGATAAGTTGATCATAAATCCAAAATTCATCGGATCTCGGCAAACACACCACAAAAAAGTATTACATCAAATAGATCTCCAAGAACATCAAGGAGAACATGGTATTGAGAAATAAAGAGAGAGAAGAAGCCATCTAGCTACTAGCTATGGACCCGTAGGTCTGTGGTAAACTACTCAGGCTTCATCCGAAGGGAAATGGTGTTGATGTTGGAGCCCTCCACGATTGATCCCCCTCCGGCAGGACGCCGTAAAATGCCCCTAGATGGGATCTCACGGGAATAGAAGGTTGCGGTGGTGGAAAAGTGTTTTCGTGGCTCTCTTTGTTAGTTTGGGGATATAAGAGTATATATAGGCGAAGAAATTAGGTCAGGAGGTGCACGAGGGGCCCACAAGGGTGGGGGGCGCGCCCTACCCCCTGGGCGCACCCTCCGTCCTTGTGGCCGCTGAGGGAGTCCTGGACTAAGGGGTCCTCGGACGTCCAGCCTGTTAGTCGTGGGCCGGACTGATGGGATGTGAAGATACAAAGACCAAACACTCTACCCGTGTCCGAATGGGACTTTCCTCGGCATGGAAGGCAAGCTTGGCGATCAAATATGTAGATTCCTTTGTAACCGACCTTGTGTAACCCCAGATCCTCCCGGCGTCTATATAAACCGGAGGACTTAGTCCGAAGGAGAGAGACTCATTACCATAGTCATACAGGCTAGACATCTAGGGTTTAGCCATTATGATCTCGTGGTAGATCAACTCTTGTAATACTCATATTCATCAAGATCAATCAAGCAGGAAGTAGGGTATTACGTCCATAGAGAGGGCCCGAACTTGGGTAAACATTGTGATCCGTGTCTCCTGTTACCATCGACCTTAGACGCACAGTTTGGGACCCCCTACCCGAGATCCGCCGGTTTTGACACCGACATTGGTGCTTTCATTGAGAGTTCCACTGTGCTGTCCCCAAAAGGTTTGATGGCCCCTTCAATCATCGACAACGATGCTGTCCAAGGGGAAACCTTCCTCCCCGGACAAATCTTCGTGTTTCGCGGCTTCGCACTGCGGGCCAACTCGCTTGGCCAGCTGGAGTAGATCGATAGCTACGCCCCTGGCCATCAGGTCAGATTCGGGAGCATGAACTACGTCGCGGACATCCGCGGAGACTTGATCTTCGAAGGATTCGGGACCGCGGCAGTCACCCCCCGTCGATACGATGAGCATGACTTAAATCTGTCATCGGACCACACTCAGGAAATCGCACCTATAACCGCTCTGGCCTTAGATCCGGGGCAGATCCCACCATCCAAGGACGGGAAGTTCAACCCCGCCACAGAGGTCGCAGACTCTGCGGTGTTGGAGCTGCACACAGACCTAACCTCGGGTGAGCCATGTGTCATCGGAACCACGGACTCGTTTCCGGCTATAAGTTCCGAGCCATGTGCATCTGCATATTCGATCGCCGAATTCAGCGCCGCGGACATCTTCCAGCACTCACCTTTAGGCGATGTGCTAAACTCGTTAAAGAATCTATCTCTAGCGGAGGACTCTCAGCCGAATTATATCCGGTTTGAGCTGGAGGAGGATGATGGAGATTTTTGTTTCCCACCCACCGCCCACTTCATAGGTGTCGGCGTTCTGGGAATGGGGGTCCCCAGACTTGCCTGCCTGCAGCCCATGGCGTGGCTCTGCAAGTGGCCCCGTACGACCCATCTTCACCAACAAGCATTCATGACCCTCGCAAGGGGCCAAGCCTCGCGAGGCGGACGACACAAGACCTCCTCAGGAGCGGCCTCACCAGGTTGGCTCACGAGGGGTGGAGAGATCAAGGCAAGGCAAACCTCACGAGGTTCTCGTGACGTGAGCCATGACGACCGAGACCAGGCGGGCGCCAGGCGGGTGCCAGCGCGCACAGTATCCTTGTTTCCTCTCTGATGCTAAGGGGGCAAGCGCAGGTGCGGAGTACCGAGGCGTCAAGCAAAGGTTTCCATATCAGTGCAACGAGACAAAGGACAGCAGGACGGCAAAACGGAGGTCACCGTGGAGCCCAAGGTGGCGTCACCACCAGAGCCTTTGGCAGGCGAAGACTACTTTTGTCAGGATAGCATGTACTAGCTGTCCCCTTTCAAATGGCCGTTGTTGGCTCCCTTCCCGCTCAATATTTGGGAAGAGGACCATGGCCCCTATAAATAGGACTAGCCACCACAGTAGGAGGGGGCCTCAGGCATCTGATCTTGAGCCAATCCCTAGCCACACACTGAGCACAAGAACACCACAACCTTAGGAGGTTGTTCTTCCCCTTGTAACCGTTTATCCTCAGCCCGAGAGGCAATCCACCACCACCACACTGGAGTAGGGTATTACACCACAACGGTGGCCCGAACCAGTATAAATCTTGTGTTCTTTGTGTTGTGAATTTGTCGAGCTAGCCCTTGAGATCTTAGCCAAGCTAGGGCGTGGATCGGTATGGGGAGAACTTCGCGCGCACCCTAGAGTTCGAACCTTAAGGGTTTTGCAGGAACCCGAGATCCGACATTTGGCGCGCCAGGTAGGGATGCACCGGAACATCTTCCCCATCAGCTGATCCACCGACGCTCGGCGGTTTGGATGTCTGGCGACCCGAGGGCTGACGCCGACCACTGGGCAGCCTCGCCCACCCGGACGGCGCCGCCTGCCCAGGAAGACCTCAACCCCGCGCTCCAGGCGGCACGGGCGCCACCAAACGCTGCTGGATGCAGGCGGCGCGGCCAGGCATCGTCCGCCCTTACTCCACGACAAGCGCGAGCCGCTGCAAGTGCTGCAAGCCACGCCGCGGCAACAGCGCCACACACCCGGCGGGAGTAGGCGACCATGCGGGCCACACTCATAGTGGCACGGGAGCTGCTGCGGTGCCGACTGATGGAGAGCGGCCGGGATGCGCTGCTGGAACACGTCACCGAGCTACTGGACGCAGCGGCCACGGGAGCGCCGCCCTTCTGCTATCAGCTCACGCCTCAGGCGGCGGGTGGGTCCCACGGCGGGCCTCGCCGCGCCCGTGTGCTCCCAGGCACGCCCGAGGGCCTCGTCGACATCAACACGATCCACGGTGGAGGGCGCCCCGTCGCGCCCGCACCACCCCAGATGGGTGCGGCGATGAGTGTTGCTGCATATGGCACTGCCCTGCCATCCTCATGACGGCATGACAGGCCGGGCGACATGGATCATGGGGCACTTCGGCGAGGTCTTCGGGGCAGCGGCCTCGGAGGCCTACGTGCCCCGCATGATGGACCAAGAGTACACGCTAGAGGACGAGCCCGGCTCGTTCCTCGGGCCAGGTTGGGAGGAGGAGGCCTTAGGAGCTGAAGCCTTCCAGGAGCCGCTAGAGAGCCCACCAACCACGCCGTCGACAACAGATACAGGGTACCACTGATTCCCTAGGGGCAAGCTTACGCTAACCATGAGTCACAGGTGAACCAGGTCACATCACCAGGCGATGGTTCCGGCATGGCGATGTCCGCACCATCAGGAGAAGCTCACTGGGGGCTGCACGGGAGGAGCCAGGAGCAAGGCCCCTTCCCGCTTCGCATGAAGCAAGGCATTACCCGGAGGTAGGCCCTCTGCCGGGGAGGCGCCGGCGAGCCCTACCCCGGCAGAGGACCCGTGGTCGCCTAGGGCGCCGATGGCGTCTCCTTTGTCCCTTTGGTGGCATCCTGGTTTCCGGTCGCCCCCAACGGTGGCTGAGGGAGGCGCAAGGTGGGACCCTCGTCTGGCGATATGAAGTAAGGCTCATGCCTGTGAAGATCTCCGCCCGTGACACTCTCACGTAATAACGAGTGGGGATGTACATGCCCCGGAGTCTTAGGAGTGCCGCCCTCGGGCCTCGGGGGCTCCCTCCCACGTCCTAGTGGCAGCACTTAGCTCTGCGCTGGTGAGAAGACTCGAAGATAAGAAGACTAGACTAGGTGCCGGACGCGGCCATTTGCTCTGGATCTCTTTTCTGTAGCCTTGCCATCTGGATTTGGATTTAAGTTGAAGTTGAATTTTCATTCATGCGCGCGGGGGGTGCCTTTTCTCGTTCAAGCGATTTCTTGCTATCTGGTTCTTGCCTTATTTCGAAGCTCGCACTCGCTGCCTCCAACTCGAGGGCCACTCGCGAGCGGGGCTGGGCGCGGCACACGCACCGCGCACGCCGATCGGCACTTGATCCTCGCGAGGCCCTCTCGGGCGAGTCAGCAAACCCTTCAGGAGCTCCGCGGGAACTCACGACCTCACGATCTGGTTCGGAGCTTTCCTCGGCTAAGGGTAAAACAGCAGACGAACATGGAGTCATCCGGATATGTCGCTCGTCGCGTCCCCCAGGTCATCTTCAGATGCGCCGCTGGCGTCGCTGTCGCCGTCACTGGCGTTGCCTCCACCTTCGCTGGCCCCGACATCGCCGTCGTCAACCATGTCACCTTCGTCTGCCGCGACTACCACTGCGTCATCTTTAGAGGTGAAGGCCCTGACCAGCGCATCCACGTTGTCCTCCACCCATCGTGCGAGGTCGCCCCGGATGACCGCAGGTACGGGGGCAATGGCGGCGTTGAAGTCAAAGTCGGGGAAGGTGTTCTGAATATGGCTGAAGACACGGGAGACTGCGCGCCCGAGCAGGCCACGGCTCCTCTCTTCCATGAGCTGGCGGGCTCTATCGGATCGAGCTTCCAAGCGCGTCACCACATTGGAGAAGAGGCGAAGGTGGCTGGCGTAGTCGTCCGTATGAGGATGAGGGGCATTCTCGTCGCAGATATGGCCCAGCACGGTGTTGGCCCTATTCCTGAGACTCTGAAGCATGGGGGCGTGCTCGCGCTCCAATGTCCGCCGCTGAAGCACCTCCTCCCTGTTCTGCCGCGCGATGGCCTCGGCATCGGCAACCCGCTTCTGAAGAGAGAGAAGCTCGGCGCAGGCGCAGGCCAGATCCGCCTGCGTCGTAACCAGGGCGGCTGCCGTGGCCTCCTCGTGCCGCTCTACCTCAGCTAGCCTGGGCCTAAGGGCAGCGGCCCTACCTGCAGCCTCCGTCTTCGCAAGCTGCAGTTTCAGGTCATGCCTATCCTCAAGACCCGCGCAAACCTCGGCCACCCGGCGATCGACCTCCTCCTGAGCCTTGGCCTCACGTGCACCAACGACATCTTCCGCTTGGGCAATTTGACGCTCCCTCGTCTCCAACCGCTCCAGCTCGAGGCTACGCCCCACGGCTTCCAGTGCCAACGCCTCCTCGCGCCTCTCGATCTCTTCTTCTTCGGCGGGCGTCCCCCTCAGCGACGCAAGGGCGGCTTTGTGCACCTCCACCTGCTGCTCCAGGGACGCACTCCAGGCCTGGAGCTCCCACGCGAGCTTCTCCGCAGCTTCGCGACGGCGGACAGCCTCGCGAGCCTCCTCCAAAGCTCGGGAGCAAGCCTCACGAGAGACCTCAAGAGATGCCTTGGCCTTCGCGTTGTCAAGATCGCGCTGATGGCGGCCAAGGTTGATAGCCACCTTAACCTTCCGCTTACGCTGTTCCTCCGCCGGCCGAAGACAATCAGCCTTGAGGCACGTGTCAACGTCCGCGACTTCACCGCCGAGCCGGTTCATCGCGCCCATCGCCTCCTGGAAGAGCTCATGGCGAACGACGCTCTGTTCGTGCTCAAACTCAAGCACACGACCCATCCGTCCTCCACCACGTGGGCTGCGGGCAAGGCCTGAAGCGGCGCGCCCCATCTCAGCAGGGGGCTGGCGCTGCCCCGGGCGCCAGCCAGGCCTTGCGGGGGGCCCAAACTAGACGGGGCCCACTGCTTGAATAGGGGCCGCAGACCGAAGCCAACCAGCCACCGTCCATGACTAGAGAAGGAGTCCTGGGCACGCCCGGCAAGCTCCAAGCAAGGCCGCAAAGGAGGGGCGACGAGGCTGCGGGCTGAAGGCGCCATTGAGACGAGCACGCCTTCCGAACCGACCCCGCACCAGGAGCGGCGTGCGGGCTCGGGGTGATCAAGGCCATCGGGGGAGTCAAAGAGGGAGGAGACTGCTTCTCGGAAGACTCGGCGGCTGTGGCGGAAGGGACCCTGAAGAACCAACGTCAGGAACGAAGGCAGCACTTAAGAAGCCATAAAGATACAACACTTACTCATCAATGGCGATGCACTTCCTCCGCTTCAGCGGCCCGAAGATGCCACCGCTGCCGCTCGGGGACCTCTTCCTCTTCCGGAGCTCCTCGAAGTCCACGCAGAGCCAACCAAAGCGTTGGACATGGCGGCCATCACGAGGTGCAGCAGGAGAAGAGCTTAAGGGGACAGCCTCAGGGGCACCGAGCTGAAGAGAATTGCCAGGCGCCACCTCGCGGCGACCTGCCGAGGTCCCAAGAGCTTCGGCCTCAGGAGTCGCGCGTTGCGTCGCTCCTGCAACTGCCGCCCCAGGACAAGAATCACGGGCTCCCGAGGACGACGCCTCGAGAGCCCCAGGCGGCATCAGCACTTCGGTGTTGGGGTCATCGCCCCCGGATGGTGCTCGCCCCCTGCTCCCACAGTGAAGAGGGAAACCACGTTGACGGGGTTCTTGCGGGGCCCACCAGGCCGTCTGGGCGCAGCCCCCACTCGTCAAAAGAAGGCGTGTGCTCCGCGAATTCCTCCTTGTTCGAGCAGCGGTACAACAAGCAACTCTTCCCAGGCATATCTTCTGGCAACGAAACGCCCGCCAAGACCTCAAGCACTGTCTGCCGTGTCTCAGGAGGGAGCCCGGACTCCTGAAGCCTCATATGGTCCTTGCTGTTGAGCAAGGCCCACATCGGTCGAGAATGTCGCTGGAGTGGAGCGACCCGGTGCCTCACGAACTCCTTGACCACCATGGGCGCTGTCACACCAAGGTCTTTCAGCTTCTTTAGCCTGAGCCAGACGGGGACAAGACCAGGGCTCGCGAGCTTCTCATGGCCCCAGCCGGAGTTGAGGACGGCAGGCAACGACGGAGGCGAGAGCAGGGGGCTGAGCACCCCTACGTCCACATACACCCAGCGTGTCCGAAATCTTCCCGCGGGCGGCGGGAGGTCAAAATCAATCCCCGAGCTGGCTGTCTCGGCCACGGCATGGAAGCTCACGCACCCCGAGCTCTGCCGGGGATCCACCAGATGCAACGAGAAGATGTGGCTGGGAAGGGCCATGGAAGGGGCAATGCCCACCATGGCCTCAAAAACGAAGGCGAAGACGGCAAGAAGAGTCAAGGATTGGGGGTCAAGATGAAGTATGTGGATCTGGTAACGTTCAAGCACCGCGCTGGAGAAGGCGGAGAAAGGAGGGACCAGGCCAGCCCAAAGAGCATCAATGAAGATTGGGACCTCGATGGCAGCCCGGTCAATGCGAGCATGAGACGCATGCCAAGCCACCGTCTTTCCCCACTCATTGAAGCTGGAGGCGAGCATGGGACACAACTTGCCCATGGCCTCATCGTTGACCACCAGCGACCGGCCAACCGCGAGCTCGGCGGCCGGAGGCGCGCTAGACAAAGGCAGAGGTTGCTTCCCCTTATCTGCTTGTTTCGGCGCCATGACGATGGAGAGGGCAGAGCTCAGGTCAGATTGGAAAGAGGAGCAGAGTCTCGGAGGAGTAGAGGAACCAGGGAAGTATGGCGCGGGCGATGGAAGAATAACTATGTAGGTTGTGGTGGCCGTGTAGCCAGGTGGATTCCAAGGCTGCGTGGGAAGTGGAGACGCCCACGTCCAATCAACCGCCATGCGTCGACCAAGGCTACAGGCTATTGGGGCCCACGGCGCTCCGCCCTTGACCTTTGGCTTCACCTTGAAGCCAAGCCCGAGTGTGCCTTGGGCCCAGGGCTACTGTCGGCGTTCTGGGAACGGGGGTCCCCAGACTTGCCTGCGTGTGCCCCACGGCGTGGCTCTGCAAGTGGGCCTGTACGGCCCATCTTCACCAACAAGCATTCAAGACCCTCGCAAGGGGCCAAGCCTCGCAAGGCGGACGACACAAGACGTCCTCAGGAGCGGCCTCACCAGGTTGGCTCGCGAGGGGCAGAGAGATCAAGCCAAGGCAAACCTCACGAGGTACTCGTGACGTGAGCCATGACGACCGAGACCAGGCAGGCGCCAGGCAGGTGCCAGCATGCACAGCACAAGAACACCTCAACCTCAGGAGGCTGTTCTTCCCCTTGTAACCGTTTATCCTCAGCCCAAGAGGCAATCCACCACCACACTGGAGTAGGGTATTAGACCAGAACGGTGGCCCAAACCAGTATAAATCTTGTGTTCTTTGTGTTGCGAGTTCATCGAGCTAGCCCTTGAGATCTTAGCCAAGCTAGGGCGTGGATCGGTAGGGGGAGAACTTCGCGCGCACCCCAGAGTTCGAACCTTAAGGATTTTGCCGGAACCCGAGATCCGACAATAGCCACTATTGAAGACCTAACTGACACGCTTGATTACGACTCCGAAGACATCGACGGTATGGACGACGATGCTGGAGACGAGGAGGCCCAAAACCCACCGTTCACTGGACGATGGACGACCACTTCCTCATATGACGTATACATGGTAGATGCGCCAAAAAATAATAGCGGCGATGACAAGGAAAACCCAGCGAAGGAGGACCCTCCTAAGACACAACCAAAGCGCCGGCGTCAGCAGTGCCACTCCAAATCACGCCGCAGCAGAGACAGCAACACCGGCTCAGGAGACGACAACACTCCGGATGGTGCCGAAGACACAGAAGAACCGAATGAACAAACTGCCGAACAAGACAATCGGCAAGATGGGCAAGTCAGCCCTCACGAACAGGCCATAGAAGAAGACTCGAAGGATGGTAGTTTTCATCCGCTCTCCGAGGAGGCGGTGAGCCTCGGCAAGGAAGACTTCATCGTGCCTGAGGAACGTCTGGAGCAGGAGCGCTTTAAGCTTCAGCTAATAGCCACTACGAGGAGCCTGAAAAAGAAGCAGCAGCAGCTTCAAGTTGATCAAGACCTGCTCAATGACAGATGGACCGATGTCCTGGCAGCCGATGAATACAGCCTTAAACGCCCAGCCAAAAGATACCCGAAGCGCAAATTGCTACCTCAGTTCGATGACGAGGTGCCAGAGCCCGCACCAGCATCATGCAATGCGGTTGATCAGCCACCGCGCGGTCGGGATAAAACGGCAACTCGAGCCGAAAACCAGACTGTCCCACCTCGCCGTAAAGGCAGGGATAAGACAGCTCGGGGCTATACATATGACCTTCGTCAAGACCTGGACAGTAGAGCATGACATACAAGATCGATCTACGGATCGCGAGGATGTGCCTTGACACGCGAGGATGGCTATCTATTCGGACATGACAAACCTAGTCACGCCCGGGCCGAAAACCACAGACGGACTCCATCGGAGCTACGTCGCGATGCGGCCCGATATAGAGGTGCCGCACACCCTCTTTGCTTCACTGACGAAGTAATGGATCATGAATTCCCAGAAGGGTTCAAACCCGTAAACATCAAATCATACGATGGAACAACCGATCCCGCGGTATGGATTGAGTATTTTATTCTCCACATCCACATGGCCCGCGGGATGATCTTCACGCCATCAAATACCTCCCACTAAAACACAAAGGGCCAGCTCGGCACTAGCTAAACAGTTTGCCTGAAAATTCTATTGGCAGCTGGGAGGACTTGGAGGAAGATTTCCTTGACAACTTCCAAGGTACATATGTCCGGCCACCAGATGCCGATGACTTAAGCCACATAGTCCAACAGCCTGGAGAGTCAGGCAGGAAATTCTGGACTAGGTTCCTAACTAATAAGAACGCGATCGTCGACTGTCCGGATGCCGAAGCCCTAGCGGCCTTTAAACATAGCATCCGTGACGAATGGCTCGCCCGCCACCTCGGCCAGGACAAGCCGAAGTCCATGGCAGCCATCACGGCACTTATGACCCGCTTCTATGCGGGTGAGGATAGCTGGCTGGCCCACAGCAAAAACACAGCAAGCGAAATAGGCGCCTCCGAGGGAAAAAATAGCAACGGCAAGCTCCGACGCAACGCACACAAACGCCGAAGCAATGGCGACAACACCGAGGACACGGCAGTCAATGCCGGATTTAATGGTTCCATGTCCGGTCAGCGGAAGAAGCCATATAAAAGAAACAACCAGGGACCATCCAGCTTGCACTACAAAAAAAAGACACATCCGTGACATTTTGGGCCGAACGAAAATCTTTTCTGTCATATTTTTGACACTTCTATGACGATAATTGTGACAAAACCCGGTATCATCATAGATGTGGTGGGGTCCTACTTCTATGACAAAAAATCATGACAGAAAATGGGCTTTTCGTCCTGGGCAGGCCGGAGACGCAGCTGCATGACATTCTTTGGGCCGTCCATGACAGAAAAAACCATGGCAGAAGCGAGGTCGCGGAAAATATCGGGGAGTACCCGGTTACGGTGGGTGGTTGGGGGCCGAGCGATGCGCGTTTCTCTCGTACGTACGCGCGTGTGTGCGAGGCGTTGGTGTAACGCCCCGAGACCGACGCTTCAGAAGCCTTCCAGTTATTTCGTTGTTGTTGTGTGTTTTATTTGCTTGTTGCATTCATCATTGCATCATTCGCATTGCATCGACACTCTGTTGTCGTCATTGTTTTCAAACTTGCATCCGCTCGTAGTTGCCGCGTTTCCCCCTTGCTTTCGTTGACCATTTCGAGACCAACCTTATTCTTCGTTTGCCCTCTTGCCTAAACCAGAGTCTTCGACCCCTCGCCCGTGTCCGAAACTTCCTCGAACCCGAACCGGACTTTCGTCACCGTTGGATTCGGATCATCCCCAAACATCTCTAAAACATCTCCGTTTCTTATTTAGACTTTCCTAGCCTATCTATTCTCGACTATGGGATTTTGATCGGATGATCCAACTCCCCTCTTTTCCCATATATATAGTCTACTCCTAGTCCATTTTGGACCAAACCCTATTTTCTAGGGATCCTCCTCCCGCCGCCACTCTCTCTGGCCCCCTCGGGATCACCAGCGAACCAACCAGCGCCTCCCCTGGTCTCCTCCTTGTTTTCCCCATCGACCAAATCCCCTAGCGCGCCACCTCTCCCTCGGGATCCCTCCCGGTCCCCTCGAATCTACCAACCAAAACGCCACCACCCACTCCAGATCGAGAGGAGCTCGATCTCGACCTCTCTCCCGACCAGTGCCTCCCCTCGCGTCCGGCCCATGTCGGAGCTCGTCGTCGCCGGCCACCCAAACAACAACTGCAGCCCTGCCGCCAGCTGACCGAACCAGCATCCCGCGCCAAGCCTCCTGCCCCAGGGACGCGCTGCCTCCCGAGCTCGTCCTCCTGTGGATCCCCTCGATCCCCTGCCTTGCCGCGTCTGCCTCCTCACCTCCGCCCCAAGCGCCACCACCGGTCGACGGCCTCGCCGGAGCAGCACCGCCGGATCAGGCCAGCTCCTCGCTCCCTGCTTCCCTTCCATCTCCTGATGTTCGTCTTCCCCCGCTCTTTCTCATATCTCTCTCTCTCTGTTTATGAGCACACGAGGTGTGGAGCATCGCACCGTCGTCCTCAGTCGTTGCCGCCCGCCGTTGTTCTTCACCGGATCCGGCCCCTGATCCGCTCCTTCTCCGCCCTCCAGTGGAGCCCTGTCGTGCCAGGTCCCACCAGTGCATTGCCAGCCGCCATCCCCTGCCTCGCCATCCCCTACCGTGGCCTCTGCTTCCCCTCCATCGAGCAGGAGCTCTGCTCGTCCCGCGCGCCTGGAGACGAGCAACGACTCTTCTGCATCGCTCGCCAAGCCCCGCTTGAAGCCACGCGCGAGCCCGCGTTGACTCCGTCTGTGTGTGTCCCATTCGCCAGCAGCCAAGGCCCAGCCCAGCGCCACTTCTTCCTCAGCCCAGCCGCGCCTCCTCCGACCTGGGCCTCAGCCCGTGGTGAGCAGCCCAGTTGCATCAGATTCGGCCTGCCATGTTTTTTCCTGCTCTGGACGAATTTTCCTATTAATCCTGAGACTGCCAGTTTTGCAGTATAGCCCCTCTAGATCATGCATTTAATAACTCCAGAACTGTGCATCATATGTAAATAACTTATATATGTAAAATGCTTAGAATTTTTTCTAGTTTCATAATATCCAACTTTCATCCCTGTTAGAAATGTTTAAAATGCTGTTTGATTTAATTTGCTAATATGCCATTCTAAAATGATTTATTTCTACCCCTGCGCTGTTTTTTTATGGATAATTGCTATTTTCGCAACTGGAATGTGCTCTGTTGGAATGTGCGGAGGCTCAATTCTGAGGCTCGGCAGCGTGATCTACGTGCCAAGATTGAGAAGAGCAGATGTTCTGTTATTTGTCTGCAAGAAACTAAATGTGAGAGCTTTGATATCCGTACGATTAGATCCTTCTGCCCTAGGCGGTTTGATCAATTCGCGTTCTCCCCTTCTGTTGGAGCCTCTGGCGGGATTCTTGTTGTTTGGAATTCCTCGATCTTTCATGGTCCGCTTGTGGATATTCAGAGGTTTGGTGTTGTCGTCTCTTTCCAATCGTTGCAGAATTCTGAAAAATGGACCCTAACCTCTGTCTATGGGCCTTGTGAGGGCCAGCCTAGGGACGATTTTGTTAGCTGGCTTTATCACCTACAAATCCCCCCGGATGAAAATTGGCTCTTGTTGGGGGACTTTAATTTCATCCGATCTTTGGAGAACCGAAACCTTCCGGGTGGTGATACCAATGATATCTTTCTATTCAACGAAATAATTGGTCACTTGGGTCTTTTGGAGTTGCCCTTGAAGGCCCGGAGCTTTACCTAGTCTAATATGCAGCAAAACCCCCTGCTTGAGCAACTTGATTGGTTCTTCACTACTGCTGATTGGATTTCACACTACCCAAACACTGTGGTTACTCCACTAGCGAGAACTTCCTCCGACCACGTGCCTTGTGTGGTGTCCATTGACACTACCATTCCTGCGGCCAAGATTTTTCGGTTTGAAAATTCCTGGTTGGATATGCCGGGGTTCATGGATTGTGTCTCCACGTCCTGGAATGCACCTGTCTTCTCTGGTCTTTCTGCTTCCGCGGTTATCACAAGGAAATTTAAGCGACTGTGGCACGATTTGAAAATTTGGAGAAAAAAATTATCGTACATCAAAAAGCTTACTGTTGATTGTTCAAAGGTGATTCTGCACTTTGATCAGCTGGAGGAAGTACGACCTTTAACACGGCTGGAATTCAACTTCCGGAAACTCGTGAAGTTTCACTATGAACATCTGTTAAAACTTCACTATATATATTGGAAACAGAGGTGCACTATTAGGTACATCAAGGTTGGCGAGGAGAATTCAAATTTTTTTCATGCCATGGCCTCTGAGCGTATGAGGAGAAACTCCATCTCCAGTCTGAAAACCAGCTCCATGCTTGATCCAGTGACTGATCATGCTCAGATGGCGGGAATCCTTTGGGCCTCGTTCAAATCTAGGATGGGCCAGGCCCAAGGGATCTCTATGGGCTTTGATTTGAATCATTTAATCCAACCCATCCCGGGACTGGAGGAGCTATCCTTGCCATTTTCTGATGAGGAAATTCACAAAGTTTTGAAGGATTTGCCGGCGGATCGGGCACCTCGCCCAGATGGCTTTAATGGGATGGTCGTCAAGCGCTGTTGGCCTATAATTGAGGGAGATTTCTTGAGGATGATTCGGGCTTTTTATGAGGGGAAGCTTTCGTTGGAAAATATCAACTCCTCCCTCATTACGCTCATACCCAAGATCATGTCACCAGAAGGGCCGGATGATTTCCGGCCAATCTCCCTCACCAACACTTGTCTTAAATTCCTAACAAAATTGCTGGCCAACAGATTGCGGCGGGTGATCCTTAAGTGCATCCACAAAAATCAGTATGGGTTCCTTAAGGGTAGGTCGATTCAGGATTGCTGGCCTGGAGTTTTGAGTATATTCACCAATGTAAGCAATCCAAGCGTCCAATTGTAATCCTTAAGTTGGACTTCGCTAAAGCTTTTGACACCGTTGAGCATGAGATTATTCTTCAGATGTTGCAGCATAAAGGATTTGATGCCAAATGGATTCTTTGGATTAAACAGCTGTTGTCTACAGGTTCTTCGTCTGTGCTGTTAAATGGCATTCCTGGAAAGCAATTCTTGTGTAAGTGTGGCATCAGGCAGGGTGATCCACTCTCTCCTCTGTTGTTTGTCATCGCAGCCGATCTGTTGCAATCTCTGGTCAATCAAATGCTGGTGTCTGGCACACTCTCCTTGCCTCTTCAGACCCATGACAGGGATTTTCCAATCATCCAATATGCGGATGACAAGATCCTATTTCTTGCGGCTAAGGATGATGAGCTTGTTGCCCTCAAGAATATGCTGCTTACATTTCAACAATCCACTGGTTTAAAGGTCAACTTTGCTAAATCCTCAATGATCCCCCCTCAATATGACTACTGAGGAGGCTGACAGACTTTCTGCTATTCTTGGTTGTAAAATTGGCCGGCTTCCATTTACTTATATTGGATTGCCTTTGGGAACTACGAGGCCAAGGATCATTGACCTCATGCCCTTAGTTGACATTCTTGAAAGGACATTAACTGCAAGCTCTTCTATGCTGAATCAAGGTTCTCGTTTGCAGCTTCTCACCTCTGTACTGACCTCTCTCCATACTTTCTGTGTAGCCTCAATATCCCAGCTGGGATCATTAAGCAACTAGACAGAATCTTCAGGCAATGCCTTTGGAGGGGTAATAGTGATGTCCCAAAATAGTCTCTGGCTGCTTGGGAGCTTGTTTGCAGGCCAAGAGATAAGGGTGGTTTGGGCATTATTAATCTGAACATCCAGAACAAAGGACTGCTTCTTAAGCATCTTCACAAATTCTATAACAAGGTTGATGTTCCTTGGGTGACCCTGATATGGAATAGCTACTATGATCATGGGGTTCCACAGGCAAAAGCTACTGCTGGATCTTTCTGGTGGAGAGATATTCTGAAGCTGCATGAGGCTTACACTGCTATTGCATCAGTACACATTAACATGGGTGATTCTGCTCTTTTCTGGACTAATTCCTGGCACATTGGGGGCTCTGCTAGACCCCTCTGTTGGAGATTGCCAAGGTTTTTTTCTTTTGTCAATAATGACAGGGTCTCTGTGAGGGAATTTCTTCAATCCCAGGATCTTTTCTCCATGTTTTATTTGCCCCTTTCTCATGAAGCTGCTGCTGAGTTGCACATACTGGAAAGTTGGATCATGCAGTTAGACAGAGACCCCACCTTACTTGATGTTTGGATATGGCCTGGTCAATCAGGAGGGTACACTGCGAAAAGTTTTTACAGGATCATGCACTCCCACTTGCCTACAATACAACCCTGCAAATGGCTTTGGCAGAGTAAGTGCACCATGAAGATCAAGGTGTTCGGCTGGCTTTTGTTCTTTGACAGACTTAACACCAAGGATATGCTGGTTAGGAGACACTGGTGCTCAAACCAGGTTGACAATCTTTGCCTCATCTGAAGTGAGCTGGCGTATGAGAATAGGATACATCTATTTTTAACTGCACCTTCAGCTGTAGAGTCTGGAACTATTTGGGTATTGATTGGTCTGGAGGCTCAGATATTCTGCAATGTCTCCTGCACGCCAGGTCCAACTTCACACACCCTTTCTTCGTTGAAGTTATACTAACTGCACCCTGGAATATTTGGATTATGCGAAATGGCAGAACTTTCAGAGCAGAGAGAGCTACTTTCAGTGCTTGGAAGTGTAATTTCATCCATGATATTTCTTTGCTTGCTCACAGGGTGAAGGACTGTAACAAGCCAAAGCTTTTGGCTTGGATTGCTTCTTTGTTGTAAAGCAAGTACAGTTAGTTAGCAAATAGGTAGACTCTTTCCCCTTTTGTTTTTCTTCTTTGTATAGTCTGTTTTACTTGTACAGTGGTACTTTATCTAATAAAGGGCTGTGGGGCTTTGCCTCACAGTAAATATTGAAAAAAAATGATTTATTTCATAACTAAATAACCGTAGCTCCGAATTTAATAAACTTTATATGTAAATGGGGTGGAATAATGCATAGATTAACTTGGTGCACTTTTTTTTTCTGTTTAACAACATTAAAATATGGTTTAGGGCAGAACAGTAGCAAATTCAATATATGCACATGGGTATTTTCCGGAATTGTTGTTTGTTGTTCCGGCCTCATTTAAACTTGCCTAAATAGTTAGTTTACTTATGCTTCACCCCTTGCCATGTTTAATTACATTTAATAGTTGGGTACATAATTGGGAGAGAACTAAATAAATGCAAGTGGTGTTTCGTCAATATGCAACTCGTTGCATATTGAACTCCACTTAATTTGTGGTATTGTTTGTTGCATTTTGCCATGCCATGCCTCATTAAACCGGACATGCATCATACTTGATTGTGCATCATACCATGTTTATGCTTGTGTGTTTACCATGTTGTTTGCTTCTTTCTGGTTTTCTTCTCTCGTTAGCTTCGGTTTCGTTCCGGAGTTGTGAGGATTCGTTCGACCACGTCCGTTTTTCTTCTACATGGACTCGTTCTTCTTCCTTGTGGGATTTGAGGCAAGATGACCATACCCTCGAAATCACTTCTATCTTTGCTTGCTAGTTGTTTGCTCTATTGCTATGCCGCGCTACCTACCACTTGCTATATCATGCCTCCCATATTGCCATGTCAAGCCTCTAACCATCCTTTCCTAGGAAGCCATTGTTTGGCTAAGTTACCGCTTTTGCTCAGCCCTTCTTATAGCGTTGCCAGTTGCAGGTGAAGTTGAAGTTGGTTCCATGTTGGAACATGGATATTTTGGGGATATCACAATATCTCTTATTTAATTAATGCATCTATATACTTGGTAAAGGGTGGAAGACTCGGCCTTATGCCTGGTGTTTTGTTCCACTCTTGCTGCCCTAGTTTCCGTCATACCGGTGTTATGTTCCTTGATTTTGCGTTCCTAACGCGGTTGGGTGTTATGGGGACCCCTTGACAGTTCGCTTTGAATAAAACTCCTCCAGCAAGGCCCAACCTTGGTTTTACCATTTGCCTATCCCCTACTTCTTTTCCCTTGGGAGTCGCGCTCCCGAGGGTCATCTTTATTTAGCTCCCCCCGGGCCAGTGCTTCTCTAAGTGTTGGTCCGAACCGAGCCGCTTGCGGGGCCACCTCGGGGAAACTCGAAGTCTGGTTTTACTCGTAGCCTGTCTCATCCGGTGTTGCCCTGAGAACGAGATATGTGCAGCTCCTATCGGGATTGTCGGCACATCGGGTAGTCTTGCTGGTCTTGTTTTACCATTGTCGAAATGTCTTGTAAACCGGGATTCCGAGACTGATCGGGTCTTCCTGGGAGAAGGAATATCCTTCGTTGACCGTGAGAGCTTATAATGGGCTAAGTTGGGACACCCCTGCAGGGTTTAAACTTTCGAGAGCCGTGCCCGCGGTTATGTGGCAGATGGGAATTTGTTAATATCCGGTTGTAGAGAACTTGACACTCGATTTAATTAAAATACATCAACCACGCGTGTAGCCGTGATGGTCTCTTTCGGCGGAGCCCGGGAAGTGAACACGGTCTTGTGTTATGTATGAACGTAAGTAGATTCAAGATCACTTCTTGATCACTTCTAGCTTCGCGACCGTTGCGTTGCTCCTCTTCTCGCTCTTATTTGCGTATGTTAGCCACCATATATGCTTAGTGCTTGCTGCAGCTCCACCTCATTTCCCCATCCTTCCTATAAGCTTAAATAGTCTTGATCTCGCGGGTGCGAGATTGCCGAGTCCTCGTGACTCACAGATTCTACCAAAACAGTTGCAGGTGCCGACGATACCAGTGCAGGTGACGCAACCGAGCTCAAGTGGGAGTTCGACGAGGACCTTGGTCGTTACTATGTTTCGTTTCCTGACGATCAGTAGTGGAGCCCAGTTGGGACGATCGGGGATCTAGCATTTGGGGTTGTCTTCTTTTATTTTGGTTCCGTACTCGGACCTTGATTGTACTATGAATGATGTGTGTTTAATTTATGTATTGTGTGAAGTGGCGATTGTAAGCCAACTCTCTTTATCCCATTCTTGTTCATTACATGGGATTCCTTTGCGACAAACCTACAATGCGGTTATGCCTCTAAGTCGTGCCTCGACACGTGAGAGATATAGCCGCATCGTGGGCGTTACAAGTTGGTAATCAGAGCCATCCCCGACTTAGGAGCCCCCTGCTTGATCGAATCGCTGGCGTTGTCGTGTCTAGAAAAAAATCTTTTGAGTCTTAGGATTATATATATCGGAGAGTAGGATTCTTTTTACTCCTCAGTCCCTTCATCGCTCTGGTGAGGCCCCCTGACGTAGAAGTTTTGACTCTCCTCTCCTCAAATTTCACTAAAAAAAATTTAGGATCACGCGGGTATCTTGGAATCGTTCCGATGGTTTTGTGACGAGAACATTGTTCTTGGTGCCTCCTGACATTTAGGGGTCGTGGCAGTGTCCTGAGGAGTTGAGCTCCGAGGTGTTGTCATCACAATTTTATCGTTGCAGTTCTGGAATACCTGAGTTTTGCCGACATCGAAAATCTCTTTTATGCAGTTGTTGGTGAGATCACCTCGACGCCACCCAGTACTGGGGCGGGAGTTCGGGAGTATTGCCATAACTCGTATAACGGATGCTTTTCGAAGGTTGAGGTAAATGATTTCCGAAGGTTTCTTGGTTATGTGTTGAAGGATGGATATAGCTGGATCTAGGTATTGTTAGTTTGGGAGAGATATATTGCGTCCCCTGTATCCCCAACACCTGATTGCATAACCAGAATGTTTCGGGAGTTTATAAGTGGGGATTCAAGTAGCTCCTAGGATATCTTTCCAACAGATGCATGATATGAGATTGGGGTTCGACGTCTAGTGGTCCGCCTATCCACGGTTGGTTTTACAGTGGTCTCATAGTGTCTTAAAGAGTCCTTGGCTATGCTGACTCGGGGACGCTTCGTATGTCATGTGCACTGCCTTGTACATGATGGTGCTGTACGATCGAGCCCGTGTGGGCCCCACCACAAAAACTTCGGACGAAATCTCTATCATATGTTTGTTCTGGCTTATTTTGCAAGCCAATCCATTGATTTGTTTAAGTTGTGGTATTCGAGTTGCTTCAATGCCAAGTGCTGATTCCATACCTTATTCTAAGAGGTGTTCTCATATTTCTATGTGGATTCTAATCCTTCTTGTTCATCAAGATTGTCTTTTCAATCCTTTCCAACCGGTGTGCTTCTCTCCAAGTAAATCCGATCATTCCAACATTCGCAAGATCGATTCTAAGCTTTTTCTCAACGGTGTTCGTTTCATCCGACCCAAGTTGCCTTTGTTTTACCACCCTCCCACCCCTTGTTTCTTCAAGGACTCAGATTTCTTAATCAAGTATCCATCTTATAGATGAGAAGTCTCTCCATTCTTTTCAGTCAATGTTCTTATCCGGTGATTCTCAGGAAGATACTAACGGAGCCTTAACTTCATCATTATTCGTTCGCTTTCTTCGCCGGTGGATTCAATTCAAGCTTTGTCGATCATATCATTTCCTCATTTCAAATGTTTTCTTATGCCGGTGCACCTCTTAATCATCCACCTCTTGCTATTCATGTTTATCTGGAGTGCTGAAGGTATCCCGGAGGATTCATGTTTCTATTCTTAATCCTTTCTGGCTATTTCGAGGTCTTACCTTATTCAAGCCATTTAACTGACCCGACGCAATCTCTCTTTTAAATCGTTCAACGGTGTATCTTTTGATTGGGCCCTAACCCACAGGTCTTTTCCTAGGATCTCATCTGACTCTTCTAATTTATCTGGAGCGATTCTCAAATTCTTTCAATGTTTGACGTAAGAATGAATTATCATCAGTCAAATGTCTTTCTCCAAGATCTTTCAAATTCTTTTCGTCGTTCGTTCAATCTTTCTAATTGCCTTCCGGAGTGCCTCAACAATTCATGGTGGTGTTTCTCATCGTCATTCTCAACATTTGAAGACCGAAGAAGAGTTTCTCTTAAATCTTGTCCATTCTCTTGAAGATTCATGGTTCTAGATTGATGCCATCCTCTCATAATTGTTTTCGATTGCGAGAATTCTTTTCACCCATCTGGAGCAATTCAGGAGTCTTTTCATTTTGATTCTCTGGAGCCCATCATCTCAGTATTATTCATTCTCAGCTTTCAGATATCATTCTCCAAATCTTACCGGTGCATCATTCAAATATCCTCTAATCAGTTCATGATCTTTTCGTTCTCATGTGTCTAAATTCTGTCAAGTATCTTTATTCGTTTTCTAATTCTTCCCGGTGAATTGCGCCTTTGCTACTTTCATTTCCAATTCTTACGGTGGTTCGTTCAAGAGTTCTCTTTCTTGGTTATCATATCAATTCATTCGTTCTTTCCAAATCCTACCGGCGGATCGTTGAAGACTTTTCCCAAGTTTGCGCTATATCTCTCTTAATCCTTTCTATGAGAATAAGTAGTATGTCAGATCCGTTGCTTGTCATCAATTTAATTGATGAAGGATAATCATAATGTAATTCTTATTCTTGTTTCATCCAAGTGTTTAATTCCTTATTCCGGAGGTTCATCAAATTCGCCGTGGAGCCCAAGGCGGCGTCACCACCAGAGCCTTTGGCAGGCGAAGACTACTTTTGTCAGGATAGCTTGTACTAGCTGTCCCCTTTCAAATGGCCGTTGTTGGCTCCCTTCCCGCTCAATATTTGGGAAGAGGACCATGGCCCCTATAAATAGGACTAGCCACCACAGTAGGAGGGAGCTTCAGGCATCTGATCTTGAGCCAATCCCTAGCCACACACTGAGCACAAGAACACCTCAACCTCAGGAGGTTGTTCTTCCCCTTGTAACCGTTTATCCTCAGCCTGAGAGGCAATCCACCACCACCACACTGGAGTAGGGTATTACACCACAACGGTGGCCCGAACCAGTATAAATCTTGTGTTCTTTGTGTTGTGAATTTGTCGAGCTAGCCCTTGAGATCTTAGCCAAGCTAGGGCGTGGATCGGTAGGGGGAGAACTTCGCGCGCACCCCAGAGTTCGAACCTTAAGGGTTTTGCCGGAACCCGAGATCCGACATTTGGCGCGCCAGGTAGGGGTGCACCGGAGCCTCTTCCCCATCAGCTGATCCACCGACGCTCCGCGGTTTGGATGTCTGGCGACCCGAGGGCTGACGCCGACCGGTGGGCAGCCTCGCCCACCCGGACGGCGCCGCCTGCCCAGGAAGACCTCAACCCCGCGCTCCAGGCGGCACGGGCGCCATCAAACGCTGCTGGATGCGGGCGGCGCGGCCAGGCGTCGTCCGCCCTTACTCCACGACAAGCGCGAGCCGCTGCAAGTGCTCCAAGCCACGCCGCGGCAACAGCGCCACACACCCGGCGGGAGTAGGCGAACATGCGGGCCACACTCATAGTGGCACGGGAGCTGCTGCGGTGCCGACTGATGGATAGCGGCCGGGATGCGTTGCTGGAACACGGCACCGAGCTACTGGACGCAGCGGCCACGGGAGCCCCGCCCTTCTGCTATCAGCTCACGCCTCAGGCTGCGGGTGGGTCCCACGGCGGGCCTCGCCGCGCCCGTGTGCAGCCGGGCACGCCCGGGGGCCTCGTCGACATCAACACGATCCACGGTGGAGGGCGCCCGTCGCGCCCGCACCACCCCAGATGGGTGCGGCGACGAGCGTTGCCGCATATGGCCCCGTCGGAGCACTGCCCTGCCATCCTCATGACGGCATGACAGGCCGGGCGACATGGATCATGGGGCACTTCGGCGAGGTCTTCGGGGTAGCGGCCTCGGAGGCCTACGTGCCCCGCATGATGGACCAAGAGTACATGCTGGAGGACGACCCCGGCTCGTTCCTCGGGCCAGGTTGGGTGGAGGAGGCGTTAGGAGCTTCAGCCTTCCAGGAGCCGCTAGAGAGCCCACCAACCACGCCGTCGACAACAGATACAGGGTACCACTGATTCCCTTGGGGCAAGCTTACGCTAACCATGAGTCACAGGTGAACCAGGTCACATCACCAGGCGATGGTTCCGGCATGGCGATGTCCGCCCCATCAGGAGAGGCTCACTGGGGGCTGCACGGGAGGAGCCAGGAGCAAGGCCCCTTCCCGCTTCGCGTGAAGCAAGGCATTACCCGCAGGTAGGCCCTCTGTCGGGGAGGCGCCGGCGAGCCCTACCCCGGCAGAGGACCCGTGGTCGCCTAGGGCGCCGATGGCGTCTCCTTTGTCCCTTTGGTGGCGTCCTGGTTTCCGGTCGCCCCCAACGGTGGCTGAGGGAGGCGCAAGGCGGGGCCCTCGTCTGGCGATATGAAGTAAGGCTCATGCCTGTGAAGATCGCCGCCCGTGACACTCTCACGTAATAACGAGTGGGGCTGTACATGCCCCGGTGTCTCAGGAGTGCCGCCCTCGGGCCTCGGGGGCTCCCTCCCACGTCCTAGTGGCAGCACTTAGCTCCGCGCTGGTGAGAAGACTCGAAGATAAGAAGACTAGACTAGGTGCCGGACGTGGCCATTTGCTCTGGATCTCTTTTCTGTAGCCTTGCCATCTGGATTTGGATTTAAGTTGAAGTTGAATTTTCATTCATGCGCGCGGGGGGTGCCTTTTCTCGTTCAAGCGATTTCTTGCTATCTGGTTCTTGCCTTATTTCAAAGCTCGCACTCGCTGCCTCCAACTCGCGGGCCACTCGCGAGCGGGGCTGGGCACGGCACACGCACCGCGCACGCTGATCGGCACTTGATCCTCGCGAGGCCCTCTCGGGCGAGTCAGCAGACCCTTCAGGAGCTCCGCGGGAACTCACGACCTCACGATCTGGTTCGGAGCTTTCCTCGGCTAAGGGTAAAACAGCAGACAAACATGGAGTCATCCGGATATGTCGCTCGTCGCGTCCCCCAGGTCATCTTCAGACGCGCCGTTGGCGTCGCTGTCGCCGTCACTGGCGTTGCCTCCACCTTCGCTGGCCCCGACATCTCCGTCGTCAACCATGTCACCTTCGTCTGCCGCGACTACCACCGCGTCATCTTTAGAGGTGAAGGCTCTGACCAGCGCATCCACGTTGTCCTCCACCCATCGTGCGAGGTCGCCCCGGATGACCGCAGGTACGGGGGCAATGGCGGCGTTGAAGTCAAAGTCGGGGAAGGTGTTCTGAATATGGCTGAAGACGCGGGAGACTGCGTGCCCGAGTAGGCCACGGCTCCTCTCTTCCACGAGCTGGCGGGCTCTATCGGATCGAGCTTCCAAGCGCGTCACCACATTGGAGAAGAGGCGAAGGTGGCTGGCGTAGTCGTCCGTATGAGGATGAGGGGCATTCTCGTTGCAGATATGGCCCAGCGCGGTGTTGGCCCTATTCCTGAGACTCTGAAGCATGGGGGCGTGCTCGCGCTCCAATGTCCGCCGCTGAAGCACCTCCTCCCTGTTCTGCCGCGCGATGGCCTCGGCATCGGCAACCCGCTTCTGAAGAGAGAGCAGCTCGGCGCAGGCGGAGGCCAGATCCGCCTGCGTCGTAACCAGGGCGGCTGCCGTGGCCTCCTCGTGCCGCTCTACCTCGGCTAGCCTGGGCCTAAGGGTAGCGGCCCTACCTACAGCCTCTGTCTTCGCAAGCTGCAGTTTCAGGTCATGCCTATCCTCAAGACCCGCGCAAACCTCGGCCACCCGGCGATCGACCTCCTCCTGAGCCTTGGCCTCGCGTGCACCAACGACATCTTCCGCTTGGGCAACTTGACGCTCCCTCGTCTCCAACCGCTCAAGCTCGAGGCTACGCCCCATGGCTTCCAGTGCCAACGCCTCCTCGCGCCTCTCGATCTCTTCTTCTTCGGCGGGCGTCCCCCTCAGCGACGCAAGGGCGGCTTTGTGCGCCTCCACCTGCTGCTCCAGGGACGCACTCCAGGCCTGGAGCTCCCACGCGAGCTTCTCCGCAGCTTCGCGACGGCGGTCAGCCTCGTGAGCCTCCTCCAAAGCTCGGGAGCAAGCCTCACGAGAGACCTCAAGAGATTCCTTGGCCTTCGCATTGTCAAGATCGCGCTGATGGCGGCCAAGGTTGATAGCCACCTTAACCTTCAGCTTACACCGGCCGAAGACAATCAGCCTTGAGGCACGCGTCGACGTCCGCGACTTCACCGCCAAGCCGGTTCATTGCGCCCATCGCCTCCTGGAAGAGCTCATGGCGAACGACGCTCTCTTCGTGCTCAAACTCAAGCACACGACCCATCCTTCCTCCACCACGTGGGCTGCGGGCGAGGCCTGAAGTGGAGCGCCCCATCTCGGCAGGGGGCTGGGGGCTGGCGCTGCCCCGGGCGCCAGCCAGGCCTTGCGGGGGTCCCGAACTAGACGGGGCCCACTGCTTGAACAGGGGCCGCAGACCGAAGTCAACCAGCCACCGTCCATGACCAGAGAAGGAGTCCTGGGCACGCCCGGCAAGCTCCAAGCAAGGCCGCAAAGGAGGGGCGACGAGGCTGCAGGCTGAAGGCGCCATTGAGGCGAGCACGCCTCCCGAACCAACCCCGCACCAGGAGCGGCGTGCGGGCTCGGGGTGATCAAGGCCATCGGGGGAGTCAAAGAGGGAGGAGACTGCTTCTCGGAAGACTCGGCGGCTGTGACGGAAGGGACCCTGAAGAACCAACGTCAGGAACGAAGGCAGCACTTAAGAAGCCATAAAGATACAACACTTACTCACCAATGGCGATGCACTTCCTCCGCTTCAGCGGCCCGAAGATGCCACCGCTGCCGCTCGGGGACCTCTTCCTCTTCCGGAGCTCCTCGAAGTCCACGCAGAGCCAACCAAAGCGTTGGACATGGCGGCCATCACGAGGTGCAGCAGGAGAAGAGCTTAAGGGGACAGCCCCAGGGGCACCGAGCTGAAGAGAATTGCCGGGCGCCACCTCGCGGCGACCTGCCGAGGTCCCAAGAGCTTCGGCCTCAGGAGTCGCGCGTTGCGTCGCTCCTGCAACTGCCGCCCCAGGACAAGAATCACGGGCTCCCGAGGACGACGCCTCGAGAGCCCCAAGCGGCATCAGCACTTCGGTGCTGGGGTCACCGCCCCCGGATGGTGCTCGCCCCCCTGCTTCCACACTCGGGGTGAGCTCGGCACCCAAAGTGAAGAGGGAAACCACGTTGACGGGGTTCTCGCGGGGCCCCACCAGGCCGTCTGGGCGCAGCCCCCACTCGTCAAAAGAAGGCGTGTGCTCCGCGAATTCCTCCTTGTTCGAGCAGCGGTACAATAAGCAACTCTTCCCAGGCATATCGTCTAGCAACGAAATGCCCGCCAAGACCTCAAGCACTGTCTGCCGTGTCTCAGGAGGGAGCCCGGACTCCTGAAGCCTCATATGGTCCTTGCTGTTGAGCAAGGCCCACATCGGTCGAGAATGTCGCTGGAGTGGAGCGACCCGGCGCCTCACGAACTCCGTGACCACCATGGGCGCTGTCACACCATGGTCTTTCAGCTTCTTCAGCCTGAGCCAGACGGGGACAAGACCAGGGCTCGCGACCTTCTCATGGCCCCAGCCGGAGTTGAGGACGGCAGGCAACGACGGAGGCGAGAGCAGGGGGCTGAGCACCCCTACGTCCACATACACCCAGCGTGTCCGAAATCTGCCCGCGGGCAGCGGGAGGTCAAAATCAATCCCCGAGCTGGCTGTCTCGGCCACGGCATGGAAGCTCACGCACCCGAGCTCTGCCGGGGATCCACCAGATGCAACGAGAAGATGTGGCGGAGAAGGGCCATGGAAGGGGCAATGCCCACCATGGCCTCAGAAACGAAGGCGAAGACGGCAAGAAGAGTCACGGATTGGGGGTCGAGATGCAGTATGTGGATCTGGTAACGTTCAAGCACCGCGCTGGAGAAGGCGGAGAAAGGAGGGACCAGGCCAGCCCAAAGAGCATCAATGAAGATTGGGACCTCGATGGCAGCCCGGTCAATGCGAGCATGAGACACATGCCAAGCCACCATCTATCCCCACTCATTAAAGTTGGAGGCGAGCATGGGACGCAACTTGCCCATGGCCTCATCGTTGACCACCAGCGACCGGCCAACCGCGGGCTCGGCGGCCGGAGGCGCGCTAGCCAAAGGCAGAGGTTGCTTCCCCTTATCTGCTTGTTTCGGCGCCATGACGATGGAGAGGGCAGAGCTCGGGTCAGATTGGAAAGAGGAGCAGAGTCTTGGAGGAGCAGAGGAACCAGGGAAGTATGGCGCGGGCGATGGAAGAATACCTATGTAGGTTGCGGTGGCCGTGTAGCCAGGCAGATTCCAAGGCTGCGTGGGAAGTGGAGACGCCCATGTCCAATCAACCGCCATGTGTCGACCAAGGCTGCAGGCTATTGGGGCCCGCGGCGCTCCGCCCTTGACCTTTGGCTTCGCCTTGAAGCCAAGCCCGAGTGTGCCTTGGGCCCAGGGCTACTGTCGGCGTTCTGGGAACGGGGGTCCCCAGACTTGCCTGCGTGTGGCCCACGGCGTGGCTCTGCAAGTGGGCCTGTACGGCCCATCATCACCAACAAGCATTCAAGACCCTCTCAAGGGGCCAAGCCTCGCAAGGCGGACAACACAAGACGTCCTCAGGAGCGGCCTCACCAGGTTGGCTCGCGAGGGGCGGAGAGATCAAGCCAAGGCAAACCTCACGAGGTTCTCGTGACGTGAGCCATGACGACCGAGACCAGGCAGGCGCCAGGCGGGTGCCAGCGCGCACAGCACAAGAACACCTCAACCTCAGGAGGCTGTTCTTCCCCTTGTAACCGTTTATCCTCAGCCTGAGAGGCAATCCACCACCACCACACTGGAGTAGGGTATTAGACCACAACGGTGGCCCAAACCAGTATAAATCTTGTGTTCTTTCTGTTGCGAGTTCGTTGAGCTAGCCCTTGAGATCTTATCCAAGCTAGGGCGTGGATCGGTAGGGGGAGAACTTCGCGCGCACCCCAGAGTTCGAACCTTAAGGATTTTGCCAGAACCCGAGAGCCGACAATAGCCACTATCGAAGACCTAACTGACACGCTCGATTACGACTCCGAAGACATCGACGGTATGGACGACGATGCTGGAGACGAGGAGGCCCAAAACCCGCCGTTCACTGGATGATGGATGACCACTTCCTCATATGACGTATACATGGTAGATGCGCCAAAAAATAATAGCGGTGATGACAAGGAAAACCCAGCGAAGGAGGACCCTCCTAAGACACAACCAAAGCGCCGGCGTCAGCAGTGCCACTCTAAATCATGCTGCAGCAGAGACAGCAACACCGGCTCAGGAGACGACAACACTCCGGATGGTGCCGAAGACACAGAAGAACCCAATGAACAAACTGCCAAACAAGACAATCGGCAAGATTGGCAAGTCAGCCCTCACGAACAAGCCATAGAAGAAGACTCGGAGGATGGTAGTTTTCATCCGCTCTCCGAGGAGGCGGTGAGCCTCGGCAAGGAAGACTTCATCGTGCCTGAGGAACGTCTGGAGCAGGAGCACTTCAAGCTTTAGCTAATAGCCACTGCGAGGAGCCTGAAAAAGAAGCAGCAGCAGCTTCAAGTTGATCAAGACCTGCTCAATGACAGATGGACCGATGTCCTGGCAGCCGATGAATACAACCTTAAACGCCTAGCCAAAAGATACCCGAAGCGCAAATTGCTACCTTAGTGCGATGACGAGGTGCCAGAGCCCGCACCAGCATCACGCAATGCGGTTGATCAGCCACCGCGCGGTCGGGATAAAACGGCAACTCGAGCCGAAAACCAGACTGTCCCACCTCGCCGTAAAGGCAGGGATAAGACAGCTCGGGGCTATACATATGACCTTCATCAAGACCTGGACAGTAGAGCATGACATACAAGATCGATCTACGGATCGCGAGGATGTGCCTTGACACGCGAGGATGGCTATCTATTCGGACGTGACAAACCTAGTCACGCCCGGGCCGAAAACCGCAGACGGACTCCATCGGAGCTACGTCGCGATGCGGCCCGATATAGAGGTGCCGCACACCCTCTTTGCTTCACTGACGAAGTAATGGATCATGAATTCCCAGAAGGGTTCAAACCCGTAAACATCAAATCATACGATGGAACAACCGATCCCGCGGTATGGATTGAGGATTTTATTCTCCACATCCACATGGCCCGCGGGGATGATCTTCACGCCATCAAATACCTCCCACTAAAACTCAAAGGGCCAGCTCGGCACTGGCTAAACAGTTTGCCTGAAAATTCTATTGGCAGCTGGGAGGACTTGGAGGAAGCTTTCCTTGACAACTTCCAAGGTACATATGTCCGGCCACCAGATGCCGATGACTTAAGCCACATAGTCCAACAGCCTGGAGAGTCAGGCAGGAAATTCTGGACTAGGTTCCTAACTAATAAGAACGAGATCGTCGACTGTCCGGATGCCGAAGCCCTAGCGGCCTTTAAACATAGCATCCGTGACGAATGGCTCGCCCGCCACCTCGGCCAGGACAAGCCGAAGTCCATGGCAGCCATCACGGCACTTATGACCCGCTTCTGTGCGGGTGAGGATAGCTGGCTGGCCCACAGCAAAAACACAGCAAGCGAAATAGGCACCTCCGAGGGAAAAAATAGCAACGGCAAGCTCCGACGCAATACACACAAACGCCGAAGCAATGGCGACAACACCGAGGACACGGCAGTCAATGCCGGATTTAATGGTTCCATGTCCGGTCAGCGGAAGAAGCCATATAAAAGAAACAACCAGGGACCATCCAGCTTGCACTACAAAAAAAAGACACATCCGTGACATTTTGGGCCGAACGAAAATCTTTTCTGTCATACTTATGACACTTCTATGACCATAATTGTGACAAAACCCGGTATCATCATAGATGTGGTGGGGTCCTACTTCTATGACAAAAAATCATGATAGAAAATGGGCTTTTCGTCCTGGGCAGGCCGGAGACACAGCTGCATGACATTCTTTGGGCCGTCCATGACGGAAAAAACCATGGTAGAAGCGAGGGCGCGGAAAATATCGGGGAGTCCCCGGTTACGGTGGGTGGTTGGGGGCCGAGCGATGCGCGTTTCTCTCGTACGTACGCGGGTGTGTGCGAGGCGTTGGTGTAACGCCCTGAGACCGACGCTTCAGAAGCCTTCCAGTTATTTTGTTGTTGTGTGTTTTATTTGCTTGTTGCATTCATCATCGCATCATTCACATTGCATCGACACTCTGTTGCCGTCATTGTTTTCAAACTTGCATCCGCTCGTAGTTGCCGCATTTCCCCCTTGCTTTCGTTGACCGTTTCGAGACCAACCTTATTCTTCGTTTGCCCTCTTGCCTAAACCAGAGTCAACGACCCCTCGCCCGTGTCCGAAACTTCCTCGAACCCGAACCGGACTTTCGTCACCGTTGGATTCGGATCATCCCCAAACATCTCTAAAACATCTCCGTTTCTTATTTAGACTTTCCTAGCCTATCTATTCTCGACTATGGGATTTTGATCGGATGATCCAACTCCCCTCTTTTCCCATATATATAGTCTACTCCTAGTCCATTTTGGACCAAACCCTATTTTCTAGGGATCCTCCTCCCGCCGCCACTCTCTCTGGCCCCCTCGGGATCACCAGCGAACCAACCAGCGCCTCCCCTGGTCTCCTCCTCGTTTTCCCCATCGACAAAATCCCCTAGCGCCGCCACCTCTCCCTCGGGATCCCTCCCGGTCCCCTCGAATCCACCAACCAAAACGCCACCACCCACTCCAGATCGAGAGGAGCTCAATCTCGACCTCTCTCTCCCGACCAGTGCCTCCCCTCGCGTCCGGCCCATGTCGGAGCTCGTCGTCGCCGGCCACCCAAACAACAATTGCAGCCCTGCCGCCAGCTGACCGAACCAGCATCCCGTGCCAAGCCTCCTGCCCCAGGGACGCGCTGCCTCCCGAGCTCGTCCTCCTGTGGATCCCCTCGATCCCCTGCCTTGCCGCGTCTGCCTCCTCACCTCCACCCCAAGCGCCACCACCCGTCGACGGCCTCGTCGGAGCAGCACCGCGGGATCAGGCCAGCTCCTCGCTCCGTGCTTCCCTTCCATCTCCTAATGTTCGTCTTCCCCCGCTCTTTCTCATATCTCTCTCTCTCTCTGTTTATGAGCATAGGAGGTGTGGAGCATCGCGCCGTCGTCCTCGGTCGTTGCCGCCCGCCGTTGTTCTTCACCGGATCCGGCCCCTGATCCGCTCCTTCTCCGCCCTCCAGTGGAGCCCTGTCGCGCCAGGTCCCACCAGTGCATCGCCAGCCGCCGTCCCCTGCCTCGCCATCCCCTACCGCGGCCTCTGCTTCCCCTCCATCGAGCAGGAGCTCTGCTCGTCCCGCGCACCTGGAGACGAGCAACGACTCTTCTGCATCGCTCGCCAAGCCCCGCTGGAAGCCACGCGCGAGCCCGCGTTGACTCCGTCTGTGTGTGTCCCATTCGCCAGCAGCCAAGGCCCAGCCCAGCGCCACTTCTTCCTCAGCCCAACCGCGCCTCCTCCGACCTGGGCCTCAGCCCGTGCTGAGCAGCCCAGTTCCATCAGATTCGTCCTGTCATGTTTTTTCCTGCTCTGGACGAATTTGCCTAATAATCCTGAGACTGCCAGTTTTGCAGTATAGCCCCTCTAGATCATGCATTTAATAACTCCAGAACTATGCATCATATGTAAATAACTTATATATGTAAAATGCTTAGAATTTTTTCTAGTTTCATAATATCCAACTTTCATCCATGTTAGAAATGTTTAAAATGCTGTTTGATTTAATTTGCTAATATGCCATGTAAAATGATTTATTTCTACCCCTGCGCTGTTTTTTTATGGATAATTGCTATTTTCGCAACTGGAATGTGCGGGGGCTCAATTCTGAGGCTCGGCAGCGTGATCTACGTGCCAAGATTGAGGAGAGCAGATGTTCTGTTATTTGTCTGCAAGAAACTAAATGTGAGAGCTTTGATATCCGTACGATTAGATCCTTCTGCCCTAGGCGGTTTGATCAATTCGCGTTCTCCCCTTCTGTTGGAGCCTCTGGCGGAATTCTTGTTGTTTGGCATTCCTCGATCTTTCATGGTCAGCTTGTGGATATTCAGAGGTTTGGTGTTGTCGTCTCTTTCCAATCGTTGCAGAATTCTGAAAAATGGACCCTAACCTCTGTCTATGGGCCTTGTGAGGGCCAGCCTAGGGACGATTTTGTTAGTTGGCTTTATCACCTACAAATCCCCCCGGATGAAAATTGGCTCTTGTTGGGGGACTTTAATTTCATCCGATCTTTGGAGAACCGAAACCTTCCGGGTGGTGATACCAATGATATCTTTCTATTCAACGAAATAATTGGTCACTTGGGTCTTTTGGAGTTGCCCTTGAAGGCCCGGAGCTTTACCTGGTCTAATATGCAGCAAAACCCCCTGCTTGAGCAACTTGATTGGTTCTTCACTACTGCTGATTGGATTTCACACTACCCAAACACTGTGGTTACTCCACTAGCGAGAACTTCCTCCGACCACGTGCCTTGTGTGGTGTCCATTGACACTACCATTCCTGCGGCCAAGATTTTTCGGTTTGAAAATTTCTGGTTGGATATGCCGGGGTTCATGGATTGTGTCTCCAAGTCCTGGAATGCACCTGTCTTCTCTGGTCTTTCTGCTTTCGCGGTTATCACAAGGAAATTTAAGCGACTCTGGCACGATTTGAAAATTTGGAGAAAAAAACTATCGTACATCAAAAAGCTTACTGTTGATTGTTCAAAGGTGATTCTGCACTTTGATCAGCTGGAGGAAGTACGACCTTTAACACGGCCGGAATTCAACTTCCGGATACTCGTGAAGTTTCACTATGAACATCTGTTAAAACTTCACTACATATATTGGAAACAGAGGTGCACTATTAGGTACATCAAGGTTGGCGAGGAGAATTCAAATTTTTTTCATGCCATGGCCTCTGAGCGTATGAGGAGAAACTCCATCTCCAGTCTGAAAACCAGCTCCATGCTTGATCCAGTGACTGATCATGCTCAGATGGCGGGAATCCTTTGGGCCTCGTTCAAATCTAGGATGGGCCAGGCCCAAGGGATCTCTATGGGGTTTGATTTGAATCATTTAATCCAACCCATCCCGGGACTGGAGGAGCTATCCTTGCCATTTTCTGATGAGGAAATTCACAAAGTTTTGAAGGATTTGCCGGCGGATCGCGCACCTGGCCCAGATGGCTTTAATGGGATGTTCGTCAAGCGCTGTTGGCCTATAATTGAGGGAGATTTCTTGAGGATGATTCGGGCTTTTTATGAGGGGAAGCTTTCGTTGGAAAATATCAACTCCTCCCTCATTACGCTCATACCCAAGATCATGTCACCAGAAGGGCCGGATGATTTCCGGCCAATCTCCCTCACCAACACTTGTCTTAAATTCCTAACAAAATTGCTGGCCAACAGATTGCAGCGGGTGATCCTTAAGTGCATCCACAAAAATCAGTATGGGTTCCTTAAGGGTAGGTCGATTCAGGATTGTCTGGCCTGGAGTTTTGAGTATATTCACCAATGTAAGCAATCCAAGCGTCCAATTGTAATCCTTAAGTTGGACTTTGCTAAAGCTTTTGACACCGTTGAGCATGAGGTTATTCTTCAGATGTTGCAGCATAAAGGATTTGATGCCAAATGGATTCTTTGGATTAAACAGCTGTTGTCTACAGGTTCTTCGTCTGTGCTGTTAAATGGCATTCCTGGAAAGCAATTCTTGTGTAAGTGTGGCGTCAGGCAGGGTGATCCACTCTCTCCTCTGTTGTTTGTCATCGCAGCCGATCTGTTGCAATCTGTGGTCAATCAAATGCTGGTGTCTGGCACACTCTCTTTGCCTCTTCAGACCCATGACAGGGATTTTCCCATCATCCAATATGTGGATGACACGATCCTATTTCTTGCGGCTAAGGATGATGAGCTTGTTGCCCTCAAGAATATGCTGCTTACATTTCAACAATCCACTGGTTTAAAGGTCAACTTTGCTAAATCCTCAATGATCCCCCTCAATATGACTACTGAGGAGGCTGACAGACTTGCTGCTATTCTTGGTTGTAAAATTGGCCAGCTTCCATTTACTTATCTTGGATTGCCTTTGGGAACTACGAGGCCAAGGATCATTGACCTCATGCCCTTAGTTGACAGTCTTGAAAGGAGATTAACTGCAAGCTCTTCTATGCTGAATCAAGGTTCTCGTTTGCAGCTTCTCACCTCTGTACTGACCTCTCTGCCAATATACTTTCTGTGTAGCCTCAATATCCCAGCTGGGATCATTAAGCAACTAGACAGAATCTTCAGGCAATGCCTTTGGAGGGGTAATAGTGATGTCCCAAAACAGTCTCTGGCTGCTTGGGAGCTCGTTTGCAGGCCAAGAGATAAGGGTGGTTTGGGCATTATTAATCTGAACATCCAGAACAAAGGACTGCTTCTCAAGCATCTTCACAAATTCTATAACAAGGTTGATGTTCCTTGGGTGACCCTGATATGGAATAGCTACTATGATCATGGGGTTCCACAGGCAACAGCTACTGCTGGATCTTTCTGGTGGAGAGATATTCTGAAGCTGCATGAGGCTTACACTGCTATTGCATCAGTACACATCAACATGGGTGATTCTGCTCTTTTCTGGACTAATTCCTGGCACATTGGGGGCTCTGCTAGACCCCTCTGTTGGAGATTGCCAAGGTTGTTTTCTTTTGTCAATAATGACAGGATCTCTGTGAGGGAATTTCTTCAATCCCAGGATCTTTTCTCCATGTTTTATTTGCCCCTTTCTCATGAAGCTGCTGCTGAGTTGCACATACTGGAAAGTTGGATCATGCAGTTAGACAGAGACCCCACCTTACCTGATGTTTGGATATGGCCTGGTCAATCAGGAGGGTACACTGCGAAAAGTTTTTACAGGATCATGCACTCCCACTTGCCTACAATACAACCCTGCAAATGGCTTTGGCAGAGTAAGTGCACCATGAAGATCAAGGTGTTCGGCTGGCTTTTGTTCTTTGACAGACATAACACCAAGGATATGCTGGTTAGGAGACACTGGCGCTCAAACCAGGATGACAATCTTTGCCTCATCTGCAGTGAGCTGGCGTATGAGAATAGGATACATCTATTTTTTAACTGCACCTTCAGCTGTAGAGTCTGGAACTATTTGGGTATTGATTGGTCTGGAGGCTCAGATATTCTGCAATGTCTCCTGCACGCCAGGTCCAACTTCACACACCCTTTCTTCGTTGAAGTTATACTAACAGCAGCATGGAATATTTAGATTATGTGAAATGGCAGAACTTTCATAGCTGAGAGAGCTACTTTCAGTGCTTGGAAGTGTAATTTCATCCATGATATTTCTTTGCTTGCTCACAGGGTGAAGGACTGTAACAAGCCAAAGCTTTTGGCTTGGATTGCTTTGTAAAGCAAGTAAAGTTAGTTAGCAAATAGGTAGACTCTTTCCCCTTTTGTTTTTCTTCTTTGTATAGTCTATTTTACTTGTACAGTGGTACTTTATCTAATAAAGGGCTGTGGGGCTTTGCCTCACAGTAAATATTCAAAAAAAAATGATTTATTTCATAACTAAATAACCGTAGCTCCGAATTTAATAAACTTTATATGTAAATGGGGTGGAATAATGCATAGATTAACTTGGTGCACTTTGTTTTTCTGTTTAACAACATTAAAATATGGTTCAGGGCAGAACAGTAGCAAATTCAATATATGCACATGGGGATTTTTCGGAATTATTGTTTGTTGTTCCGGCCTCATTTAAACTTGCCTAAATAGTTAGTTTACTTATGCTTCACCCCTTGCCATGTTTAATTACATTTAATAGTTGGGTACATAATTGGGAGAGAACTAAATAAATGCAAGTGGTGTTTCGTCAATATGCAACTCGTTGCGTATTGAACTCCACTTAATTTGTGGTATTGTTTGTTGCATTTTGCCATGCCATGCCTCATTAAACCGGACATGCATCATACTTGATTGTGCATCATGCCATGTTTATGCTTGTGTGTTTACCATGTTGTTTGCTTCTTTCCGGTTTTCTTCTCTCGTTAGCTTCGGTTTCGTTCCGGAGTTGTGAGGATTCGTTCGACCACGTCCGTTTTTGTTCTTCATGGACTCGTTCTTCTTCCTTGTGGGATTTGAGGCAAGATGACCATACCCTCGAAATCACTTCTATCTTTGCTTGCTAGTTGTTTGCTCTATTGCTATGCCACGCTACCTACCACTTGCTATATCATGCCTCCCATATTGCCATGTCAAGCCTCTAACCATCCTTTCCTAGGAAGCCATTGTTTGGCTAAGTTACCGCTTTTGCTCAGCCCTTCTTATAGCGTTGCCAGTTGCAGGTGAAGTTGAAGTTGGTTCCATGTTGGAACATGGATATTTTGGGGATATCACAATATCTCTTATTTAATTAATGCATCTATATACTTGGTAAAGGGTGGAAGGCTCGGCCTTATGCCTGGTGTTTTGTTCCACTCTTGCTGCCCTAGTTTCCGTCATACCGGTGTTATGTTCGTTGATTTTGTGTTCATAACGCGGTTGGGTGTTATGGGGACCCCTTGACAGTTCGCTTTGAATAAAACTCCTCCAGCAAGGCCCAACCTTGGTTTTACCATTTGCCTATCCCCTACTTCTTTTCCCTTGGGAGTCGCGCTCCCGAGGGTCATCTTTATTTAGCCCCCCCCCGGGCCAGTGCTTCTCTAAGTGTTGGTCCGAACCGAGCCGCCTGCGGGGCCACCTCGGGGAAACTCGAAGTCTGGTTTTACTCGTAGCCTGTCTCATCCGGTGTTGCCCTGAGAACGAGATATGTGCAGCTCCTATCGAGATTGTCGGCACATCGGGCAGTCTTGCTGGTCTGATTTTACCATTGCCGAAATGTCTTGTAAACCGGGATTCCGAGACTGATCGGGTCTTCCTGGGACAAGGAATATCCTTCGTTGACCGTGAGAGCTTATAATGGGCTAAGTTGGGACACCCCTGCAGGGTTTAAACTTTCGAGAGCCGTGCCCGCGGTTATGTGGATGGGAATTTGTTAATATCCGGTTGTAGAGAACTTGACACTCGATTTAATTAAAATACATCAACCGCGTGTGTAGCCGTGATGGTCTCTTTTCGGCGGAGCCCGGGAAGTGAACACGGTCTTGTGTTATGTATGAACGTAAGTATATTCAGGATCACTTCTTGATCACTTCTAGCTTCACGACCGTTGTGTTGCTCCTCTTCTCGCTCTTATTTGCGTATGTTAGCCAGCATATATGCTTAGTGCTTGCTGCAGCTCCACCTCATTATCCCATCCTTCCTATAAGCTTAAATAGTCTTGATCTCGTGGCTGTGAGATTGCTGAGTCCTCGTGACTCACAGATTATACCAAAACAGTTGCAGGTGCCGACGATACCAGTGCAGGTGACGCAACCGAGCTCAAGTGGGAGTTTGACGAGGACCTTGGTCATTATTATGTTTCGTTTCCTGATGATCAGTAGTGGAGCCCAGTTGGGACGATCGGGGATCTAGCATTTGGGGTTGTCTTCTTTTATTTTGGTCCCGTACTCGGACCTTGATTGTACTCTGAATGATGTGTGTTTAATTTATGTATTGTGTGAAGTGGCGATTGTAAGCCAACTCTCTTTATCCCATTCTTGTTCATTACATGGGATTGTGTGAAGATGATCCTTCTTGCGACAAACCTACAATGCGGTTATGCCTCTAAGTCGTGCCTCGACACGTGAGAGATATAGCCGCATCATGGGCGTTACAAGTTGGTAATCAGAGCCATCCCCGACTTAGGAGCCCCCTGCTTGATCGAATCGCTGGCGTTGTTGTGTCTAGAAAAAAAATGATTTGAGTCTTAGGATTATATATATCGGAGAGTAGGATTCTTTTTACTCCTCAGTCCCTTCATCGCTCTGGTGAGGCCCCCTGACGTAGAAGTTTTGACTCTCCTCTCCTCAAATTTCACTAAAAAATTTTTAGGATCACGCGGGTATCTTGGAATCGTTCCGATGGTTTTGTGACGAGAACATTGTTCTTGATGCCTCCTGACATTTAGGGGTTGTGGCAGTGTCCCGGGGAGTTGAGCTCCGAGGTGTTGTCATCACAATTTTATCGTTGCAGTTCTGGAATACCTGAGTTTCGCCGACATCGAAAATCTCTTTTATGCAGTTGTTGGTGAGATCACCTCGACGCCACCCAGTAATGGGGCGGGAGTTCGGGAGTATTGCCATAATTCGTATAACGGATGCTTTTCGAAGGTTGAGGTAAATGATTTCCGAAGGTTTCTTGGTTATGTGTTGAAGGATGGATATAGCTGGATCTAGGTATTGTTAGTTTGGGAGAGATATATTGCGTCCCCTGTATCCCCAACACCTGATTGCATAACCAGAAAGTATCGGGAGTTTATAAGTGGGGATTCAACTAGCTCCTAGGATATCTTTCCGACAGATGCATGATATGAGATTGGGGTTCGACGTCTAGTGGTCCGCCTATCCACGATTGGTTTTACAGTGGTCTCATAGTGTCTTAAAGAGTCCTTGGCTATGCTGACTCGGGGACGCTTCGTATGTCATGTGCACTGCCATGTACATGATGGTGCTGTACGATCGAGCCCGTGTGGGCCCCACCACAAAAACTTCGGATGAAATCTCTATCATATGTTTGTTCTGGCTTATTTTGCAAGCCAATCCTTTGATTTGTTTAAGTTGTGGTATTCGAGTTGCTTCAATGCCAAGTGCTGATTCCATACCTTATTCTAAGAGGTGTTCTCATATTTCTATGTGGATGCTAATCCTTCTTGTTCATCAAGATTGTCTTTTCAATCCTTTCCAACCGGTGTGCTTCTCTCCAAGTAAATCCGATCATTCCAACATTCGCAAGATTGATTCTAAGCTTTTTCTCAATGGTGTTCGTTTCATCCGACCCAAGTTGCCTTTGTTTTACCACCCTCCCACCCCTTGTTTCTTCAAGGACTCAGATTTCTTAATCAAGTATCCATCTTATAGATGAGAAGTCTCTCCATTCTTTTCCTTCAATGTTCTTATCCGGTGATTCTCAGGAAGATACTAACGGAGCCTTAACTTCATCATTATTCGTTCTCTTTCTTCTCCGGTGGATTCAATTCAAGCTTTGTCGATCATATCATTTCCTCATTTCAAATGTTTTCTCATGCCGGTGCACCTCTTAATCATCCACCTCTTGCTATTCATGTTTATCTGGAGTGCTGAAGGTATCCCGGAGGATTCATGTCTCTATTCTTAATCCTTTCTGGCTATTTCGAGGTCTTACCTTATTCAAGCCATTTAATTGAACCGACGCAATCTCTCTTTTAAATCGTTCAACGGTGTATCTTTTGATTGGGCCCTAACCCACAGGTCTTTTCCTAGGATCTCATCTGACTCTTCTAATTTATCTGGAGCGATTCTCAAATTCTTTCAATGTTTGACGTAAGAATGAATTATCATCAGTCAAATGTCTTTCTCCAAGATCTTTCAAATTCTTTTCGTCGTTCGCTCAATCTTTCTAATTGCCATTCCGGAGTGCCTCAACAATTCATGGTGGTGTTTCTCATCGTCATTCTCAACATTTGAAGACCGAAGAAGAGTTTCTCTTAAATCTTGTCCATTCTCTTGAAGATTCATGGTTCTAGCTTGATGCCATCCTCTCATAATTGTTTTCAATTGCGAGAATTCTTTTCACCCATCCGGAGCAATTCAGGAGTCTTTTCATTTTGATTCTCTGGAGCCCATCATCTCAGTATTATTCATTCTCAGCTTTCAGATCTCATTCTCCAAATCTTACCGGTGCATCATTCAAATATCCTCTAATCAGTTCATGATCTTTTTGTTCTCATGTGTCTAAATTCTGTCAAGTATCTTTATCCGTTTTCTAATTCTTCCCGGTGAATTGCGCCTTTGCTACTTTCATTTCCAATTCTTACGGTGGTTCGTTCAAGAGTTCTCTTTCTTGGTTATCATATCAATTCATTCGTTCTTTCCAAATCCTACCGGCGGATCGTTGAAGACTTTTCCCAAGTTTGCGCTATATCTCTCTTAATCCTCTCTATGAGAATAAGTAGTATGTCAGATCCGTTGCTTGTCATCAATTTAACTGATGAAGGATAATCATAATGTAATTCTTATTCTTGTTTCATCCAAGTGTTTAATTCCTTATTCCGGAGGTTCATCAAATTCGCGGTTTCAATTGTTTCATCTTTTCTTTTCCCGGAGTTCCAAGCTCTCTCAATTATATCATCACGAAGTTCCATCTAAATCAATGCAAGGATTCATCTTATTCTTTTCAAGCTTCTTTTTCTTACGACCTTCTTTTTATCTATCCGGAGTTCTTTGAGAGTTTCTTCAAGGATGGTGGTTCGTCAAGGATTCTTTTCAATCTTCGATCGTTCTTCAAGATTTCTTTTGGAATTTTGACACGCCAAGCTATACTCTAAAATGAACATGGTGCTCAACACATGTTTTGTTTTGAAGATGTCAAGCATTCTTCATCTTGCATTCCGAAATACAATTCCTTCTACCTTATCTGTTGAGATGCCGTTATATCATTCTTGACGATTTCCATTCATGTTTCGCGATTCACACGTTGTCAAGAATGATTTATTTTAAATCCATCAATCTCTTCGTTTGAGTTATCTTGTGTCATATGTCACCTAAAGCTTTCCCTAAGGTTTGTTGCTAATTATGGTGCTTATAAATGACCCAAGTTCTTCATTTATCCTCTTGGTGAAATAAATTTCTCATCTCCTTGTTCATATCCATCCAATCTATTGTTTTCGTTAGTGGCAGGATTTAACCTCATAATTTTGAGAAGTTTTCCTTAAGCCCACTACAAGCTTATTCGTTTCGTTGTTGGTTTTCCAACAACTCTGTTATAACCTTCTTGGAAAGGTGCTTTCCAAGCTCATTTGTGGCAGAAATTGGCATTTCCTTCTCCATTCTTTTATTCCAATGATCCATCTTCTATTCCTTCTTCCGGAGGTAATGTGATGTTGCTCTCTTCGCTCATCATCTCGAATCGTGAAGATCATGTTCTTTTCGTGCTTATCCATTTAACCGGAGTGTTGTGTCTATCATTCCTCTTTTAATTAGAGTCTCATCCAAGTGCTTTCATTTTGCCAAGTTCATATTCAATGCCTTCCATTTCCAACCGGAGTGTTGTTGTAATTGATCTTTATCGTTCCTCGTACATCTCGTTTCAACCGGAGTGCTTGCATGTACTTCTTGTCCATTGTAACCCTTTTTCTATGGTCTTTCAACCCATAAGGTTCTCGTAGTGTTCCTTGTTCCTCTTTTCTAATGGAGTGTTTTCAATTTCGTTCATCTTCGTTGTATTCTTTTCTCGAAATTGCTCAACCTCTCAAGGTTCTTTGGTTTCACTCGTTTGTCAAAGAAGCAACTTTGTTTTACCTATTCCTCCCCCGTTTCCCTCCGGTGCCATCCAAGATCTCGGGACGAGATCCTCTATAGTGGTGGAGTGTTGTAACGCCCCGAGACCGACGCTTCAGAAGGCTTCCAGTTATTTCGTTGTTGTTGTGTGTTTTATTGGCTTGTTGCATTCATCATCGCAGCATTGCATCGGCACTCTGTTGCCATCATTGTTTTCAAACTTGCATCCGCTCGTAGTTGCCGCGTTTCCCCCTTGCTTTCGTTGACCGTTTCGAGACCAACCTTATTCTTCGTTTGCCCTCTTGCATAAACCGGAGTCTCATCGACCCCTCGCCCGTGTCCAAAACTTCCTCGAATCCGAACTGGACTTTCGTCACCGTTGGATTCGGATCATCCCCAAACATCTCTAAAACATCTCCGTTTCTTATTTAGACTTTCCTAGCCTATCTATTCTCGACTATCGGATTTTGATCGGATGATCCAACTCCCCTCTTTTCCCATATATATAGTCTACTCCTAGTCCATTTTGGACCAAACCCTATTTTCTAGGGATCCTCCTCCCGCCGCCACTCTCTCTGGTTGCCCTCGGTATCACCAGCGAACCAACCAGCGCCTCCCCTGGTCTCCTCCTCGTTTTCCCCATCGACCCAATCCCCTAGCGCCGCCACCTCTCCCTCGGGATCCCTCCCGATCCCCTCGAATCCACCAACCAAAACGCCACCACCCACTCCAGATTGAGAGGAGCTCGATCTCGACCTCTCTCCCGACCAGTGCCTCCCCTCGTGTCCGGCCCATGTCGGAGCTTGTCGTCGCCGGCCACCCAAACAGCAACTGCAGCCCCGCCGCCGGCTGACCGAACCAGCATCCCGCGCCAAGCCTCCTGCCCTAGGGACACGCTGCCTCCCGAGCACGTCCTCCTGTGGATCCCCTCGATCCCCTGCCTTGCCGCGTCTGCCTCCTCACCTCGGCCCCGAGCGCCACCACCCGTCGACGGCTTCGCCGGAGCAGCGCCGCCGGATCAGGCCAGCTCCTCGCGCCCTTCTTCCCTTCCATCTCCTGATTTTCGTCTTCCCCTGCTCTTTCTCATATCCCTCTCTCTCTGTTTATGAGCACGGGAGGTGTGGAGCATCGCGCCGTCGTCCTCGCTCGTTGCGGCCCGCCGTTGTTCTTCACCGGATCCGGCCCCTGATCCGCTCCTTCTACGCCCTCCCGTGGAGCCCTGTCGCACCAGGTCCCACCAGTGCATCGCCAGCCGCGGTCCCCTGCCTCGCCATCCCCTACCGTGGCCTCTGCTTCCCCTCAATCGAACAGGAGCTTTGCTCGTCCCGCGCGCCTGGAGACGAGCGACGACTCTTCTGCATCGCTCGCCAAGCCCGCGTTGACTCCGTCTGTGTGGGTCCCATTCACCAGCAGCCAAGGCCCAGCCCAGCGCCACTTCTTCCTCAGCCCAGCCGCGCCTCCACCGACCTAGGCCTCAGCCCGTGGTGAGCATCCCAGTTCCATCAGATTCGGCCTGCCATGTTTTTTCCTGCTCTGGACGAATTTGCCTATTAATCCTGAGACTGCCAATTTTGCAGTATAGCCCCTCTAGATCATGCATTTAATAACTCTAGAACTGTGCATCATATGTAAATAACTTATATATGTAAAATGCTTAGAATTTTGTCTAGTTTCATAATATCCAACTTTTATCCATGTTAGAAATGTTTAAAATGCTGTTTGATTTAATTTGCTAATATGCCATGCTAAAATGATTTATTTCACAACTAAATAACCGTAGCTCCGAATTTAATAAACTTTATATGTAAATGGGGTGGAATAATGCATAGATTAACTTGGTGCACTTTGTTTTTCTATTTAACAACATTAAAATATGGTTTAGGGTAGAACAGTAGCAAATTCAATATATGCACATGGGGATTTTCCGGAATTGTTGTTTGTTGTTCCGGCCTCATTTAAACTTGCCTAAATAGTTAGTTTACTTATGCTTCACCCCTTGCCATGTTTAATAACATTTAATAGTTGGGTACATAATCGGGAGAGAACTAAATAAATGCATGTGGTGTTTCGTCAATATGCAACTCGTTGCATACTGAACTCCACTTAATTTGTAGTATTGTTTGTTGCATTTTGCCATGCCATGCCTCATTAAACCAGACATGCATCATACTTGATTGTGCATCATGCCATGTTTGTGCTTGTGTGTTTACCATGTTGTTTGCTTCTTTCCGGTTTGCTTCTCTCGTTAGCTTCGGTTTCGTTCCGAAGTTGTGAGGATTCGTTTGACTACGTCCGTTTTTCTTCTTCATGGACTCGTTCTTCTTCCTTGCGGGATTTAAGGCAAGATAACCATACCCTCGAAATCACTTATATCTTTGCTTGCTAGTTGTTCGCTCTATTGCTATGCCGCGCTACCTACCACTTGCTATATCATGCCTCCCATATTGCCATGTCTAGCCTCTAACCATCCTTAGCTAGCAAGCCGTTGTTTGGCTAAGTTACCGCTTTTGCTCTGCCCTTCTTATAGCGTTGCTAGTTGCAGGTGGTGTTGAAGTTGGTTCCATGTTGGAACATGGATATTTTGGGGATATCACAATATCTCTTATTTAATTAATGCATCTATATACTTGGTAAAGGGTGGAAGTCTCGTCCTTATGCTTGGTGTTTTGTTCCACTCTTGCCACCCTAGTTTCCGTCATACCGGTGTTATGTTCCTTGATTTTGCGTTCCTAACGCGGTTGGGTGTTATGGGGACCCCTTGACAGTTCGCTTTGAATAAAACTCCTCCGGCTAGGCCCAACCTTAGTTTTACCATTTGCCTATCCCCTTCTTCTTTTCCCTTGGGACTCTCGCTCCCGAGGGTCATCTTTATTTAACCCCCCCGGGACACTGCTTCTCTAAGTGTTGGTCCAAACCGAGCCGCCTGCGGGGCCACCTCGGGGAAACTCGATGCCTGGTGTTACTCGTAGCCTGTCCCATCCGGTGTTGCCCTGAGAACGAGATATGTGCAGCTCCTATCGGGATTGTCGGCACATCGGGCGGTCTTGGTGGTCTTGTTTTACCATTGTCGAAATGTCTTGCAAACCGGGATTCCGAGACTGATCGGGTCTTCCTGGGAGAAGGAATATCCTTCGTTGACCGTGAGAGCTTATAATGGGCTAAGTTGGGACACCCCTGCAGGGTTTAAACTTTCGAGAGCCATGCCCGCGGTTATGTGGCAGATGAGAATTTGTTAATATCCGGTTGTAGAGAACTTGACACTCGATTTAATTAAAATACATCAACCGCGTGTGTAGCCGTGATGGTCTCTTTTCGGCGGAGCTCGGGAAGTGAACACGGTCTTGTGTTATGTATGAACGTAAGTAGATTCAGGATCACTTCTTGATCACTTCTAGCTTCGCGACCGTTGTGTTGCTCCTCTTCTCGCTCTTATTTGTGTATGTTAGCCACCATATATGCTTAGTGCTTGCTGCAGCTCCACCTCATTACCCCATCCTTCCTATAAGCTTAAATAGTCTTGATCTCGCGGGTGTGAGATTGCTGAGTCCTCGTGACTCACAGATTATACCAAAACAGTTGCAGGTGCCGACGATACCAGTGCAGGTGACGCAACCGAGCTCAAGTGGGAGTTTGACGAGGACCTTGGTCGTTATTATGTTTTGTTTCCTGATGATCAGTAGTGGAGCCCAGTTGGGACGATCGGGGATCTAGCATTTGGGGTTGTCTTCTTTTATTTTGGTTCCGTACTCGGACCTTGATTGTACTCTGAATGATGTGTGTTTAATTTATGTATTGTGTGAAGTGGCGATTGTAAGCCAACTCTCTTTATCCCATTCTTGTTCATTACATGGGATTGTGTGAAGATGACCCTTCTTGCGACAAACCTACAATGCGGTTATGCCTCTAAGTCGTGCCTCGACACGTGAGAGATATAGCCGCATCGTGGGCGTTACATTTGGGCTCTAACTGAACCCGAGCGAGGCGTTGGGATCTAACCAAACCCGAGCGATTGCACTGCAGGCTACGCGTTACTGAAACCGAGCGATCGATCGATGGCTGTTAACTGAAACCGATCGAGCAATTCCTTCGCTACTGCTGCTAACTAAAGCCGATCGATGTTGCCTCTGGATGAACAGTGAGTGTTGCGTGGGGGTTTGGATGAACAATTCCCGGTGGGGGTGGATGAACAGGACCACGTGGCGTTGCCTCTGGATGAACAGTGAGCGTTGCTGGGGGTTTGGATGAACAGTTCCCGGTGGGGGTGGATGAACAGGACCCCGATCGTTCGAGCCGGTTGGGGCTGGATAAACAGGACCCCGTGAAGGCAAGGATGAACAGGACCACCCCGTGGAGGGCAGGATGAACAGTAGACGGTGGAGGGAAGGATGAACAGTAGCCCGTGGAGGGGTGGTTGAACAGGAGCGCGTGGAGAGGGCTAGTTCAACAATAGCCGGTGGAGTAGCGCGCGGTGGAGGCTGGATGAACAGGAGCTCGTGGATGAACAGTCGCAGGTGGAGGCTGGAGGAAGTCGACGGTGGATGAACAGTAGCCCGTGGAGGCTGGAGGGGGTCAACGGTGGAGATGAAAAGTATCCCGTGGAGTCCCGTTTTGCCGTACGCCACACCCCTCCCAATGAACAGGACCCCCATTTCGAGTGTAACGCTCCAACACAAGTCCATTTCCTCCGTTTTGTGGTACGCCACACCCCTCCCGATCAACAGGACCCCCGTTTCGACCTTAGGAGGTCCATTTTCTCTGTTTTACGGTATGTCAGACCCCTCCCGATGAACAGGATCCCGTTTCGAACGTGGCCGGTCGAACACAAGGCCGTTTCCTCCGTTCTGCGGTACGCCAGGCCTCATTTCCATCGGCTCCGTCCAAGCCCTCCCGATGAACACGATGACGCATTCCGTTCCGACCCAGCCGGTTGGTTCCCATGAACATGACGATGACGCTATTTCTCCTTTCTGACCCAGCCATGTACACAAGCCCGGGCCATACATATGCGCGAGTAGGCGTTCGAGACCATGCCCGTATGTACGTACGTGGCCGTATTTTCTTTCTTGCACACTGGCCGCTGTATGTACGTGTACATGCTACGTGCGCGCCTCTACTATGACACGTGCACGCCTCTACATCGACCAGTATGTACGTACACGTCCGGGACCAAAATGATAACGCTATGTACGCTTCGACCAGGTGGGTCCCGACTGTCAGGCACTTCCTTGCCTGCGAAGATGTAGCTGGTGGGTCCCAGCAGTCACGGGGGGCGAATCGTTTTTTTTCGGACGCACTTCCTTGCGTGCGAAGATGTAGCTGGTGGGTCCCAGTAGTCAGGGGGAAATGTTTTTTTCGTGAAATACGGTGGCCCGTCTGGTTGGCCCCCTCTGTTAGGTGGAGGAATAATTATTTTGCGCGTAATAAGGAGGAAATTCCTTGCTGCGGCCGTGGACCCAGCTGTCAGCCTCTCCACGTACAGTCCACGTCCGATGGAAGTTGTTCCTTGACCAAGTTGACCACGTCACGCCGAGAGCACTAGGGCTGTGGATGACGGTGAGGCCTAGGAAGGGGACGACGCGGAGTCAGGGAAGACGCGGCAGTGGAAGCCCGCGCGGAGAGGAGTACGAGGGTTCACTGGTTCGACTGCGGTGTGAGGCTGCCGTCGCCGCAGGGCCTGGCCAGCAGTGGGAATAGTAGGGGGCGGTGAGGCCTCCGCGGCAGCACAGCCGTCCACGGGACGCAGGAGCATGCAGCACGACCAGCGCTGCTTTGGGCGGCTGGAGCAACAAGACCAGAGGTTGAAGAAGCACTACGGCCGTTGGATGGACATCGTATGGTCACCGGAGCTAGAATCGTGCATATTGACTAAGTTGACAAAGCCCTCCATCCCCGTCAACTTAGTAGGACCACAAGTCAGCCTGCCACTATATTAGGTCCCAGCTAGCGGGGGGCGTATTCATTTTTTTGTGCGTAATAGGGAGGCACTTCCTTGCGTGGGAAGATATAGCTGGTGGGTCCAAGCTGTCAGCAGCGGTAATGTTTTTTTCGCGAAATACAGAGGCCCTTTCAGTGGGTCCCAGATGTCAGGTGGAGGAATCATTATTTTGCACGTAATAAGGAGGCATTTCCTTGGGTGCGGCCGTGGACCCAGCTGTCAGCCTCTCCACGTACAGTCCACATCAGATGCATGTCGGCCGTGGACCCAGCTGTCAGCCTCTCCACGTATAGTCCACTTCCGATGGATGTCGTTCATTAACCACGTTGACCAGGCCGCGCCGAGAGCACCAGGGCTATGGATGACGGCGAGGCCTAGGAAGGGAACGACACGGAGGCAGGCAACACTCGGCAGTTGATTCCCACGCGGAGGGGAGTACGACTGTACGAGGGTTTACTGGTTCATCTGCCGTCACCGAAGAATAACAACAAGTTTGGGTGAGTAGAGGGATGGCTAGGCCAGCGATGGGAGTACGGTGGGGCGGTGAGGCCTGCGCGGCAGCATAGCCGGTCGTGGGAGGAGGGAGCAGGTAGTCCCGCCGGCACTTGTTTGAGCGGCTGGAGCAGGAAAAGCAGAGATTGAAGAAGCACGACAGCCGTTGGATGGACATCCAACAGTCACGTCTCTCATGTGCATTATTTCTAATAATGTACAACCCATTTTCTAATTCTTAAGAATTTTTTTGGAGGCCATCTTCTTTTTGTTAGCATTACACCCCATATTGTGGCCACGGTTAAAAAGTATACAAATTTTTTGCATATTTCGGTGCGGTCAACTGTTTTTAATCCCGAAATATCGATTCACATTCAAACTATTTTGAAAAATAATTTATATAAATATAAAATCCAAATAATTATCCACGCATAAAAATCAATGGAATTTAAAATCTTGTAATGAAAAAAAATTGAAACTAATTCCCGGTTTGACGTGTTTTAAAAATGTACAACCCATTTCTGGGCAAATCGAATGAAACTCTCCTTGTCTTGAAAGATTTGCAGCCAGCAAGGCCGATAAAGCAAGTAGGCCTCGTTTGGGTATTTCTTTAAAAAAATAGAAGTTCGCTAGCCATTTTCAGCAAGAAAAAAACACAACTGGGCTCATGATGTGGTAAACATAAATAAAACCCTGGCTAGACAGGCCACAGCCCCCGCACAGCCCCGTTGTTACCCTGATCCGTTGCTAAAACTAGTATAAATAACAACTGCTTGTTCCTCAAAAAAAACTGGGCGACATGTTGGGTCCCTGGTGTCAGCCGCTCGTAGTGTAATTCTCTCGTTTATTGACTATGTTGACAATGGCGTGAGCCCCAGATGTCCAACCATTAGGAGGAACCATATTTTTGTGCTTGTAATATAGAGGCACTTGCTTGCGTACTGCCATGACGCTGGTGGGTCCCTACTGTCATCCTCTCCACGTACAATCATCTCCTTCTTCCTCTCGGTTGTTGACGACGTTGACAACGCAAGAGTGCGGCGCACCGCGCACCGCGAGCGAACCAAGGCCGCAAGGCGGAGGACAACGGCGAGGCCTTGGACGGAACAAACAGGAGCCGCGGAAGATGCGCCGGTCTAGTCGCAAGCGGAGGGGAGTACGAGGGTTGACTGGTTCGGGTGCAGGTGCGTGTTGGGGCTGACGTCGTCGGAAAATAACAGAACATGTGGGGGAATAGAGGGAGGGACTGGCCAACGTTGGAGGGTATGCACAGTAGGGCGGCGGAGGCGCTGCCAGCCATGTGAGGCGGGAGCAGGCAGAGCTGACGGGGTGGTTTGGTTTGGGTGGCTGGAGGAAGAAGAAGACAAGAGATAGAAGATACACGACAGATGTTGGATGTCAATCCAACGGCTGGTAGGAAGAATCGTTTGTTGACTGGCTAGTAAGTCGACACCACCTTGGATAGGCTATTTCCTCGTGGGTCCCAAATGTCAGAATCCAAATCTGTCACGGTCATGCAGCCCTTCCTATGAAAATTTACAGCCCATTTGATGTGCTAGTTGGAAATAAGTTTGTGGGTGCTGGTGGGGGCTAATCACTTGGCTTCTGTAATGCACAGTGAGCTCAATCAGTGGGCGAGAGTGATGTTCTTTCCCTTGGTTGGGATTTGTTAGTTGTTACAATATTTCACTCTAAATTAAACGATTGGCAAGCCATTTGCCTTGCTTCAAATAAAATATGACAGTCACAGCCGAGTTGAAAAGGGCAAGAACATCTAACTCCAGCTTACAAACTGTACAAAAGAACGAGGGTTAATTGTTCATCAAGTTTACAAAAAAACTCAGGTTGAAAAGGGCAACAACATCTAACTCCAACACTGTTTTTGGCAGTCACAGTCAAATGGATCGGTCAGGTCCATAGAATGAACATCCTGGGTTGTAAAATTTACTGGATTATGACCACAATATGTTGTAAATAGAAGCCCGACACGTTCAGAAGCTCTTTTGCCCACCTAAAACTCCTTTTTTTGCTCTTCCACAAACCCATCCGTCAAAACCATGCACCTGATAAACTTAAGCCTGATGGACAATAGTAACCTCGCATTCAGCAGGAAGAATGTGACAAATCTAGTGTTTGCACGGTTGGCTACATATCGTTCTAGTGTCGAAAGGAGTGTCGAAAGAGCAACAGCAGAACGGTTAATACTAGTACACTATATGCGGGCTTCGAATGTGCGTGAAATTATCACCTTTATATACAACTTCTCCAGACATGGAAAGCATTGCAGCAAGCCAATAATCTTGTTCAGATCAAAACTATTCATTTGGATATATAAGATCTTGACAGAATCCAGCACCATTGATAGGCCATCCATGGAGAAACTCTTCATTGAGCATAGAACATAATATTAGTACAAAATGTGTAATCCAAGATGACATATAACTTATGCGCAGAAATTTAAAATGCAGCTTATGGTTACAAGTGTAGATGATAATGTAAAGTACCTGAAGAACTGTGGAGCCAAACACCATATTGAAATGAGCACAGAGATCATGTATTACACCCAAGGTCTCCAGTTTAGGCGCAGTGAGGACGGTTATTTGCAACGGTGAATAACTAGAATCAATGATCAACCTTTGAAGTGAAGGGGCATCTTGGATGATGAGCTGCCTTCCGTCAAAAGAAATTCCAATTCTTACAAGGTTACGCGACTTTATTTGGAGACAACCGATTCTAACTGTGAAAACAAGCACCACACACTCCAGGGCAGGGCAACTGGAGTGGATGATGTTGTCCAATGAGGCCTCCGATATACGAACCCACACAAGTAAAAGTTTCTTCAGAAATGGGAGTCGAAGGTTTAGTACCAGATTGTCTGGTAGGTCGTACAGTGCAAAGGTGGCGGTGTGGAGAGAGGAGGAAAACCGCGAGATGGACATCGGTGCTGCGGGCACAGGTAGATGGCGTTCGGTATCTGGCAGGTGATTTCCAGGGGAATAGTAGAACTCAAGTAGCTGTAGTTCTGTGAATTCAGGGGATTTAAGCTAGGCGTCTACCGTGCAGGGCATGGTATGCTTGATCAGGTAGCATGACGGGATGCAGAGGCTTCAAACGGAGCCCTGGTGGGAGGAGATGATGGCTCTGGGTATTTCAAAATCATTGAAGAGAGATAGCTGACGACAGTCGAGATTAAGGGGCACGGCGCGCCATAGAGGGAGCCACCGAATTGAGAGGACTTGGGTGCAGCAGCAATCCTTGGTGGGGAGAAGCGAGATGATCTCCCCAAGGACGGCATCCGGGAGATCGCTGATGCAGTCCACCCGATATTCTACGGGTTCCTGGGATCCGGTGGGGGCGGGGTTGCCGCTTCTCCCCACGCTGCCGGGTGCGGGATCTACAACAGGCGTCGCCGCTGGCGGGAGCCTCATCTTCTTGGCACTGGGGTCAGCCGACTCCATTTTCCTCGAGGGCGTCGCGTCACGCTCACGGATTTGAGCAGAGTAACGAATGACGAGCCTAGTTGTAGTGCGAGTGAAGAAGAAGGGGAGTTGGGGTTTTTCTGTAGGAGTGAGGTGAGGAATTTGGGGGTACGAGTGGAGCGAGCTGACATGAGGTGGGTGGGAGTGAGGAGGAAGAAGAACACCCAGGTTTTTTTGGGGGCGGTGTGCTGGGTGTGGGTAGCGCCTCTCATTTAGTAAATATATGGACTTTTGAATTGATTTTACTATTTACTAGGGTGGATGGGCTGTTTTGTCTTGGGCCCAGAGAAACAATTACTACTAGTACAGTGGAGACACTCTACAGCTACCCAGAAAAACAATTACTACTAGTAAAGTGGATACAATACCGCTTCTGGCTCCTCCTAGGTCATCGAAATGTCTCCCTCTACGGAATGCCGTTATACTTTTGTTCACCGATATGCAGTCCATGCAGTGCACGGGCCGAAATGCCATCCACCAAATTAGAAGGCAGTATGCAGGCGGAGAGTCACCCCGGTCATAGCGCGGCAATAACGAGCCGTCGTATCACAAAACCCCACCTCCCCGCAGTCTAAGTTTGACGGACGAAGCAACCATCATTTCACTCTTCGCTGAATCCCCTTCCCCCTCGCCGTCTTCAAGAAAGGCAACACTCACATCTGCCACTGTTCTTCTCTCCCAATGAAGGGAAGGTAAGTGGATCCGTGATGTTGGTATATTTTCGTTCAGAGAAAAAAAAAAGAACTTTTGCAAATCAGTAACCGATCCTCACTCTCTTTTTTGTTTCATTGTCATTGCAATTGTGTTATCCTTTCAGTGGTCTCCTAGTATTCGTCAGTTTCATGATGGACCAAGGAGAACCAGGCAAAGATCTGCTGATATTTGAGCAGACGCGGGAGGCTGATCCCCACGAGATAGAGAGCTCCAAGAAGATGGAGGCAGCCACCGAGCCGACCCCAGATACGCTCACGGCCACTACTGAGATGGTCAACGCCCCGTTTGAGGTTACCGCCCCCGTGGCACTGCAAGAGCAGTTGTCCCCCTTCGAGGATGTGTCCCCCCCGCTGAGCTGCCCAAGGTGATTTTCTTCTTTGCCGATCTCGATTATGGTTTTTCATCTAAGTATGTTGTGATGAATAATGCAAAATTTTATTAGCTTCGATGCCATGCTATACATAGTGGTTTAAATAACTTGTGTTCCTTATGCTGGAAAGTAATTCAGAATTTGTTTATGTTTCAATTAGAGCCCTGATGCAAACAAGGATTGTGTGGTTGTACATGTCACTCTCTATGAGGCGGATGACCTGAATATACGCACTGGGAAAACAGAGTTTTTAGGCTGTTGGATCCTGGAAGCCATTTGCGCTTATACCAATGAAGAGTTGTATTCCAGCCTCACTGTTGTCAGGCGTGTTGTCCAGGGTGTACTGAAGCACAAGAAGTTCAGAGCTACTCCTTCATTTGTGAGGCATACTGTTCTTGGCATGCTTACGCATGAAGATGATGTGGCATGCCTCCACAAACAAGTTTATGAGTGGCAAGGCCACAAGGTTTTCTTCTTGAAGGTTCATAGGATTGAGCTGCTGCCAGACGTCCTCGATGATGTTCATGGCAAGGTCCGTCTTGTGTCCAGCCCAAATTAGATATAGACATGAAATACTTGCCCCAGCTAGTGTTTGATAGTAGTTTGGATTTTGTCTAATTATCCGAACCTTGCCTGTTATCGAGCCCTCTGGGCTAGTACTCTGTTTGAATCCGTCTATGGGAACTGCTGCTACTTTTGTGTGCTCGTGAATCATCATAATTGTGCGTCCTCACTAGTTTTATCATACGAGCAGTGTCTGTTTTGATGAAATAGAGTACTCGTTCGAGAACTGTGCGCCGACATATACATAAGTACTTGTAGACACTGTTGGTGCTACCCCACTTGTAAGCAGTTGTGCAAAAGACGGCAAATTGGCTCAGCTCGCTTCAACACTCAGCTATCGACCAGCTAACAATCAACAATCTGTTGTCTGACATATAAGCAACTATGTATCTTGTTACAGTGGTTCATGCAGTTAACTGAGGCCACAATGTAAATTCCAAACATTCACACGCTAGTCCAGCGTTCATGTGGAACACTCACATTAAACTCGGCTTCATAAAAAACTTGAAAAGCATAAGTTAAGCAATTTTATACATCTCAATGATTCATAGAACATAACAAACATATACTAGTTAATAGCAAAAGACAAAGTTGTGAGAAGGTTTACAAATCAGGGAAAACAAGCAAGGCTTCTCTGAGCAAAGGGCCTCCCGGCAGGCTTAAATTTCCTAGAGTTCACTCTGGTTTTTTCTTGTTGCCACCATCCAGGGTTAGGTTCTCTCATTCCAGAATAACCAATTATAATTGTGTTCTCAGCTGGAATGCTGAACTGAACCATGCAGTGTACTGACCAGCTGAAAGTCTTGTTCATTCCACTAAATTTAAGTGCCGCTCTTTGCAGAAATAAGCAGACCACAATGCCTCTTGTCCGCGCACCTGTCCCAAAAACCTCCATGCAGCCGTGCCAGCTTGTCCTTGGTCCATGGATGAACTGGAGGAAAGTGCATTCCGGACTTGGATGCAGATGTTTTCGCTCGTCCCAGCACTGCAATCAGGAAGTAAAACGTATGAATCAGCTTCTTTTAGATTGCGTTGGTCATTCTACCTAGTAACTACCAATGTAGGAATACCTGGAAGACGGGTGGTTAGACGACGGCAACGAGGGATAGCCATCTCATTTTGCGCAGTTCTACTAAAACTGAGGTGTGTGCTTTTGATTGCGCGGATAGAAACGATACGGAGACAGACACCCCGAAACGATATGGAGAGAAACATCCATGTTTGCGCAAATACGAAATACGTTTATTTAAAAAGTGACAGATATTTGCAGTGGCGTATGATTAACAGCAGCACCTATTGTGTTATAATTGGCACTAGATTGACAGTATGAAAGTGTCCTTAAGTAAGTAGCATCACATCACATCAACACTGCCACTAGATTAACATGCACAACAATAGCATTCGTATTACTGTCATGAGAGTAGCACATGGTCAGTAAATGTGCAATCAAATTTGTGCAGTTCCACTGGGATGAAGCAATGTTAGCGGTGTGCGATTTAAGTGTAACTGCAAAAACACAATTCATGGGAAATAAAGCAAGACGGAAGCACTTCATAAAATGGTGGTGGCATTGCTTCAATTTATCGATGGCACTAGACCATTACTTATAGTGACATTAGGTGGCATTTCTTAATGCTTCATGTGATTTTACATTAATGGTAGCGATATGGGCGTAGGGACAGCAGAGGCATAAAGTGGTGAGGCAGATGTGGTTGCCGAGAGCGGCAAACACTCAGGCAGCATGTCTGCATTTGTCCCATTTTTTATCTCCTCGGCAACATTTTCCTATGTGAGCACAGGAAATCTAGACCTGCTCATTCTCATTTGCGTTGTCCCCCAACACCCGTCACTTTTTTCCTTTTTCAACAAAGAGATAGGTCCACTTCCCCCCACCCTTCGCCATCCACCATGCTTTCTTTGTCTTTTCAACCAAGAGACCGGTTGGGTAGCCAGTATCTACAACTTTCCCCCGTTTCCTCTTAGAACCAAGTCCTAGATTCATGCTACAGCTTTCCCACTTTCTTCCCTGTTTGAACCAACTCTTATAGTCGACTGTATGAACTAGCTTTACCTCTAATAATAGTAAAAGTCTAGGTGGCTTTGGAACAGCGGACGGAAGTAGAAAAATATCCACACGAAGCCAAGTGGGGAGCTGGGGCAGTAGAGCAAGGCAGGTTTCAAAGGAATATATACCTGATGGTCGTCGGCATGTGGCAAAGACGGCGTCGGGACGCCGCATCTTGGCCACAATACCGCAGGGAGGAAGAAGGGGTCGGAGGCCCTCCGGAGTCGGCGCTCTCTCAGAGAGAACGGCACGGCCGCCGATCGGGACGCGCGGGCAGCCGTTGGTCTCCTCCCTTGCCGCCGACGACAACGTGAACGATGCACCTACACCCCTGCCCCGGTCGAGGTTGTCCGGCCGGATTTGTGACCAGCCGTGAGCTGAGAGAGAGTGTGGCCACCTATGTCTTGCTTAGATCTGGAGAGCATGAGAGAGTGAACGAGAGGAACCCTAGTAAAGCAAGCGCTAAGGCTCCTGCTTATATATGTAGTGGAGTGATTTTGTTGTACCAGCTTCAAAAAAATGCACTCCTACGTGTACCCGCGAGTGGGTGTGAGAGAACTAGTCCGTGCGTGCACTGCTTCTCTTCGTGAGAGTGCAATATACTATGCCCAAAGAACGTTCACCACAAGAGTAATAGTATAAGTGTGTGACGTGTGAGCTAAAATAAAATGTGCGCGACGTCTTTTGGTTTTTTAGAAGTTCTGAGGGTAGGGTGTGAAGAGCACATATGTGTGTGACGTCTACCTGCAGATAGACGGTGGGTGCGAGAGGACTCGGGAGGGTGCGTGTGCATGAGAGAGAGGGGGCACGTATCAATGCAATGCATGTGTCCGTAAATCATTATCCGATAAACGTTTGCCACAAGCCTTTTCCTGACGAATGCCATAAGAATCATTAGATCGGCATCCGACAGTGTCAGTTTTGCCATGTCATTTAACAGAACAGCCGCTCCTCCTACACACAAATCTTCCATGTGAGTGTTAGCAACTGTCGTATGGTCCCTCCGTTCCAAAATGCAGTGCATATAGCTTTATTGAAAATTCGAACCTCACAAACTTTTACCGAGTTTTCGTGTACCAAATTGCACATGTAGAATACCCTGTATATATCATTTCATTCATCTTCGAGAGGTAACTATAAAGATGGGGGAGGAGTCTACAAAGAAAGACCATCATATCACCTGCAGCAATTTCAACCATCCTTTGGTGTGGAGGAATATCATAGGAACTCTATATGATATGATTTTTATAAGATTTTTTCCTTTAGAGCCAATTGGTTCATATGAATAGATTCATATACTCCACATTTCAAAGGAAGTAAACATGATATCATTTCTATAGCTTTAGAGCCACTTGGTTCATATGAATGGATTCCTATACTCCCATAATTTCAAACGAAAATAAACATTAGCATATATTCAATAGAAAAGTTCCTATGATGTCAACCAAATGACATCTCTTTTCGAATCCCTCCTCATAGGAATTGAGATACATGTCATCTCTAGATTCAATAGAAAAGTTCCTATGATGTCAACCAAATGACATCTCTTTTCCAATCCCTACTAATAGGAATTGAGGTACTCCATGTCATCTCTTTCCCTACAACTTCCATGTATACATCTTATATTACTAAATAGCTAGTACAACCCACTAGTAGCTTTTTTCCAAGACATGCAACTATGGCACAAGAACTATATAGTGTGTGAGTAACTTGAAAGATGGTCGCTGGATGAAGCTAATCCGACAGTGCAGAGATGGCAAATCCGAGCACTACTGGCCGTTGGATATCATCAACATTCCACCAGATCTGCCACATGTACAATTTAGAAGACTCCATGGTTGAACTTAAGCATAATGCACAAACCTCAAAACACATGCACTTCTCCTTTGTTCTAGAAACTTCCGTATCATAATTGATTTTTTTCTAAATGAAATGGCATTATTTGTTTTTTACTTTATGCTTTACAATGCACAACCCCATGAATCTTAACATTTTCATAAAACTAATTGATTTTGAATGAGATGAACTATAAGAACTAAACGAACATCTACATCATGCATATATGACTCAAAGCTTTACATGCTATAGTGTGTATTTATTCATAATTTGGCTTCGAAATCTCATGCGTTCAATGCATATGTACCTTACTAGTTTTGAGTAGAGTAGAAAATTTCATGTGGCCCCGGGTATATCAAAATGCATGGCCCATGCATCATTGCCTTTCGGTCGAACCTACGTCCACAATTTTTTGTACGTACTCTATCTCCACTGGTCCCCGAACCCAAAATACTGCCTCGTTCCCCTAAAACCAAGCGGCCCACCCATATTTAAGGCGTCGACTTTAACTCAATCCCTCTCCCGTTTACTACGACGTGGCCCCGCACGCCGTAGTAGTACTCCTACAAACCGTACCGCTGCACGCATCATCGGTTTTCCTCAAGAGGACGAGGGAGAAGCCGATTTGTAGTGGAGGCGCTTTCAAAAAAACTAAGATCTGTAGTGGAGACCCCTACCCTAGGGTGCCCTAGGTAGCTGCCGCACGCATCATTAGTTTTCTCTTTTCTTTATGCTCTTGTTCCCTAGAGTGAAATGATGGTTGCTTCGTCCGTCCAGCTTAATGCAGGAAAGCTGGGGCTTTGTGATTTGACCCCTCATCGCTCATTTTCTACTACTGCGGCGCTACGACCGGGGTGCCTCCAATTCCAACCGCTGCTCCGAACTGTAATTTGGTGCATCGCACGTGGAACAAGACGGTGGATGAGCCACATGTCGGCCAAAGGGGTCCTGCTAAGTGTGTCGCCATTTCGTGTGCGGACTGACCCTGCTTGAGTCGCTACGCCAACACGACAGGTGCAACCTACCACTTGGTTTTGCTCTGTGGTGAATCCCGACTATATTGATCTAAAAAGATACGTACTGCACTACCCTCTCCGTCTCGTTTTTTAGACGTCTCGGTTTATAGGGCGTGCACGTAGTTCTAGGTCATCCATTTGACTAACTAAATCTGGTTACTATGTCACAAAAAGTATATCATTGGATTATTAAGCGGATGTAGTTTCTAAACATATACTGTTCATCACATATATAGCCAGTTAAATTCTCAACCTAGAACGACGTGCATGCCATGTAAACCGATACGGAGGAAGTATAGTAGTAAAAATGAGGTGATTTTACCGAGCGATCGGCGGGGGAGCATGGCCTGTCATGCGGTCCCATGTGTCATGATGTACCAAGGCGATGCGCGTGTCCCTCTTGAGGCAGAAGCAATACTACGTGGTTTGAGATGATGGCGAACCGAAGTGTGAAATAATGGTTGCTTCGTCCGTCTTGGAAGGTGCAGCATTGTGAATTGACGTCTCATTGCTCATTACTACTACTACTGGGGCGGTTCGACTGGGGTGCGTCCCCCCTGCAGTTCTACACTGTTATTTGGTGCTTGACATGTCGACCCAGTTGGTATATGTCCCACATGTCGGCGACAGGAAGTACATAATTCATGAAAGCGAGCGTCGATGGAGGAGTACAAGACGCGGCTTGGGTTTTTGCTGCTTCGCGCGATCCATCGATACAAACCCGGACTAAAAAAGGCGAGGGCGGGTCTTTTCCCGCGCGGCAGGCAGGGGAGTTTGGCATAGTCTGTTCGAGGCAAGGAGGCAGGAAGGGAAACAAGCAAATAAAGGTTGAGCGACTTAGTTTTGGGAAAATCTGATTTTACGGAGTACGTACCCACTAGGGTTTATAGGGCTCATCTACAAAACATTCGTTTTTCCGTTTTATAAGTCCCAATTCTACTACTAGTAGTAGTACCATCACATGTTGGATTTCGAGGTGCGTTAGATCACCCGATGCAAGCAGTGTCAAGAGAAAACTCACCAATGCATGTAGAAGTTCATGGAAATTTAGTGGTCATTCATGCATTCGTTCTAATTAATGCCTCGGTAAACATAACTTCTTGAGAAAAACGAGCGTACAAATTACTTGTGCAATCTAGGAGTACGAAATTGATTCGACCACTCACTGTCTACCTTGGTTGGAGAGATTTTGAAATTGAGCCATAAACTGGAAAGGAGGGAGTAGTAACTTTTGTCTCGATTACTATTTGTGGCCTTCTATAGATGCAAAATGTATTTTTTATAGTGGCCTTGTATAAGTAAATGGAGGGAGTACTAAAGGACATATATATTCAAAACAATATGATAATCTGTCTAACCAAGGTAGTAGGGACGAGGAGTAAACGGGCCACCGCGCGCGTGGGCGAGGGAGTGGGCGTAAGGCGTAGTAAGCAAGCTTCACCTCATCCTGCAAGCCACCGCGCCCGTGGGCGGGGGAGACGGCGTACTAAGCAAGCTTCTCCTCGTTCTGCGAGTTGATGGGACACATCAAAAGTACTCCAGTGTATAGAGCCTTGCCTCTAAGGTAGGCCCCACATGGTTTGCCTCTTTTTTAACATAACGCGTCAAGTCACAATTTGTTTATTCTCCCGTGGTAGACGATCCTCCCTCCATCTAGTGGACAACCAGTACACGTGTCAAGTTACCACGTGGGCTGCCTTTTCGTACAGAAATGAGCTCCACCGTGTACCCGTGCGGGTGTAGTTGGGAAAGAGACGGGAGTACGTGCGCCGTGCGTGCACCTCTTCTCTACATGCACGTCCCCAACCTACGTGGGTGTGTGTGCGAGGGACTATAGAGATACAAACCTAGACATAAAGACCACTACAAACATCAATGTTCTGCTTATCACAGATAAGATTGATTAATACCCGTAACAATCCATGTCCATAACAAAGGGTGCATGCACGTATAGGTTGAGCGTGTGTCTTGCGTCGTGTACTGTGTGCATGCAGGCGTGCGAGTGTTGCGTGCGTGCAAGGGTACATTTCAGTGTTGCATGCATGTGTATACGTGCGTGTGTTCGTGAGTGCATGTGTACGCGTCAGTGTTGCACGCCTGCATGCGTGCGTGTGTTCGTTATGTGTACGTGTCAGTGTTGCACGCTTGCATGCGTGTGTGTCTTGCGTGCGTGCATGTGTACGTGCGGGGTGAGGCTACATGTCAGTCAACTGACTTTTTCATCTCTGGTCATTAGATTTTCCAGCCGTTGGATACGAAATTAAGGGCCTGCAGTTTATCATCAAACTCCACCCCCTGAGTCGCCAGCCACCACCGGCCGAACCGCCGGCCCCCGGCCCCCATGGCCGGCCGCGCCGCCACGCCGCCCCGCCCGCCCCGAAACCACTCCTCACCGCCGGTCCGCCGCCGCACCGGCCATCCCTCTAGGCCCCCCCCCCCCGCGCCAAGCTTTTTCTCCGGCGATCCCCACCCCACAGGCCAATCAACGTGCCCCCCACCGTCGGCGACTGCCAACCAGAGGTCTCACGACTTCAAGTACCCACCGACCACTAATTTATTACCATTTCCGTCCTTCATATACGCGCTGACGGGTGGGCCCTATGGTAATGTGCGCTACTGAATGTGGACCGTTTGACTGGTCAATTGACCGTGTCATCAACAAATTATGGAGCTGTATGGTGAGCCAGTGACCATATGATCACCCTAAAATGTACTCCGTATTTTATTAACACAGTACATACTCAAACTACAATTTCTTTCTTTCATATACGGGCTGACAGGTGGGCCCCACGGTTAAGCGCCCCGATGGTGCAACACTAGTTGCGGCACGTGGAACGTTTGACTGGTCAATTGATTGTGTCATCAACAAAATACGGAGTTGTACGGGTGAGCCAGTGACCGTATAATCATGACATGTATTTTTTTAACACGGTACAGATGCAAGGGCTCATATATACGCGCAAGCACTCACCGCTATAAGCGCACACACGCACACCCTACCCCTATGAGCACCTTCGAGAGAGTGGGCCAATATATGATCTTGAGATTTTACGAAGTCACCATAGGTGCCTTGTAGTCGAGTGGAACGTCTCCTCCCACTGAAAGCACATCGCCAGAAAATACTGAAATTAACCCAGGATAAATGCGAGCACCTGGACTTTAACCCTGGTGGGCTCGCGAAACCACTGTCCTCCTAACCATCCAACCACTTGTTGGTTAGCACGACAAAATGTATGTGGTGACCGTGATGAGCTTATTCTGAAGTCCAGTGACCATATCGTGCTTTCGCTTCGACTGTAAGTGTCGTCAACAAAATACGGAGCACGCATCAAATGCAAAGACCGTCAGTGTCATCAAGAAAATACGGAGATGTATATCGTGAGCTAGATACCGTATGATCACCACGAGGATGTATACGGTGACCGTAATGAGCATATTCTGAACTCCAATGACCGTATAGTGCTTTAGCTTCAAATACAGTGACCGTCATGCGTGAATGTGTCGTGGGCATGCATACTTTTAGAGGGCCGAGAGATAGTTTGTGTGCGTACGTGAAAGTGGTGTAGAAAGAGGGGATGTCCGGTGGAGACAAGGAGAGATATGCCCTTCGTTTCTCTTTCCCGTGACTAATATTTTAGGAGAATATATAAACATTCACAATGGAGAACAAATATTTTTGGATGCACCATGCAATTAAATTTCATGTATAACATTGTACTATTGTATATGCTTATTTTCTTAGTGGCCGATTGCGTGTGTGGTGTGGTGGGCACATCATTTCTAGTTGTGGTGGGTCAACATGAGGAATCATGGGTCGGTTCCATCCTACGCCACATAGGTTGGATCAAGATGCGTTAGACGAAGACCCATGTTGAGGACTCGGCGTACAACACGAAGCTATATTGCACACTGCGAGGCTCTTGTAAATAGCTGCTACTTCCTTCTTTTTTCTGTGCCATATTATCGTATCTATATTGACTTGTTCCAAATACAGAGGAAAGCCTATGCGGACCAAAAAGAACCTGAACCGAATGCAGTGCAAATCTTCAAGGATTGCCACACCAGCAAGATGAAGGGCATGAGCACACAAGTTCAAGCCGCTGTTGTAAGTCCTTACTCCTCCTGCCTTTGAACTGATTGGTACTGTGATGTGTTCATTTAACTACTTGGTCTGCAGCCAATGTCAGTTACTCTTTTCACTTTTATACACAGTTGTCTTAACGTATCATTTCACCTTACATGGTTTAAAAGAGATGAAGGATATTCTTTTGGTCTTGATCCGTATTCTAGTTGTTATGTTCACATGCGCACACAATGATAAAATAGCCTGTTTGTTTTATATCTGTTTGCCCATGATATGAATGATGTCATACTATGTTCATCCTACTTTAAACCATGTCTCTTTATCCTTAGATGTCAACGAATCTGAGGAAATAGACAATACAGTAGGCATGCTACATGGACATATGTTCTGAAAGTGATTTTATTATGTAGTTGGCACTACAATACATGCTAATGTATTACAGTAGTTCACCAAAATAAGTTATGTATAAACGTGTAACCTACTTTGTTTGTTTTTGTCTCATTAGTACTTACCTGGTACACTAATCTACAAGTTCAAACTTTCAGGAAGCTATGGAAAAATGATTGAACAGCCACAACCACCTGAAGGTGACGAGGCTACCACAGGCACAATGTCACCTCTTGTTACAGTGCGTCAGTATCTCTCCACTAACAGTGCAAAAAGCACCTTCCTGCGTAATCCTGGGTTGGTTGTCAAGGAACCTCGTCCAAATCGCCTAGTGAACAAAATCTTCTTGCTAGACAGAGTGATATATCTGTGCTCCAGACACAAGTACAATCCCTAATGGACGTCATTTTGGAAACAAGAATAGTGGTTGAAAAATGTTGTCAAGATATGAATGGTTTTGAAACCAGACAATCAGACATTCGCTTCGTTGTTCAAGAGCAATGGCGGAAAAAAGGTGAAGATCGTGCTGCTCCATCAGATTCTACAGCCTGAAACATTAGCACTCAGGTCAAATGATCTGTGCTTCTATACATATGATGGTGCTTTTATCTGCAAGGACCGTAAACTTTATGCCAACATGCCTTTTGTTGTGATACAACATTTATGCTGCTGCCAAAGGCTACAATAATTACGACGCTATTTTTGTATAGTGTAGGTTTATCTTAGTAATGTATTCGGCCGAAAGCTTTGTAGGAGCCCAACATGCCAACATTCGTCGGGCCCATTCCAATTGGGCTAAAAACGATTATGGGCCGAAATTTGCATGTAGCCCACTAAAAATATCTGGGCCTAAATCATCATAAGATTTCATATTTTTCTGGTAGGCCTGTGCCCATAGTGGGCCTTTAACAGGCCTAAACATAATAGGTGTAAATATCTCTAGCCCATAAAAAACATGGGCCTTTAAAAGACCTACAGTGAGATTGGGCCCATTTACGATGCGGATCTTTCACAGGCCGAAATTCGGACGGACCGTAAATGCGCCGACCTAATACACGGGCCTTTAACAGGCCGGAAGTTCGGTCGGGCTAGATTATCGTCATTTTTATATGGGCCGTTAATGAGACCGATGTGACGTTGGGCCACATATGGCCCATGGATTTCGTCTGACGTTAACAGGCCGAAAATCACAACAGGCCGAAAGTGGCCCAAATCCATGGTGGGCCGCTAACAGGCCGAATGTCAGACATGGCCGAATATGACCCAAATCCTTCACGGTCGTTTATGGGCCGAAAGTTTCAATGGCCTGTAAATGGGCCCAAATGAAGCAGGACCTTTAATAGGTCGGAAATACACTGGGCCGTAATTCGGCCCATATACTTAGCGGACTGTTAACGGGCCAGAAGTGATCATGGGCCGCGATGATGACAAGTTTAGGACAGGCCGTTGACGGGCCGATTTGACACTAGCCGTACGGGCCTTAACTGAGAATGTTGGGCCTTTATCTGGGACGGCCCATTATGGTCCGCAAAATCTCTCGGGCCATTAGCTGGGCCGGCCCATTATGGCCCGCAAAATCTCATGGGCCTTTAGCTGGGCCGGGCCATTATGATACGAAAAATCTCATGGGTCTTTTGCTGGGTTGGCCCATTATGGACCGCAAAATCTTGTGGGCCTTTAGTTGGGCTGGCCCATTTAAACTTTATGGGCCACTTTTGGGCCGGTCCATGTGTCAGCATATCATAGGCGCATCTCGCCCATTGGATGAGTGACACCTGTGCCACGTGGAGCTGACACATGTTCCGTCAGCCAATCAGAATTGTACACGTGGAAAATCCCCATTGGTCCGGGCTGTTAACGGGTTATCGGATCCAAAACCGGACCCGATAGCTTAACGGCGTTCCGTTACGGTGGATGCCACGTGTCGGTCAGCCTTGACGAAAGCACTTCTGTGACGCGCGATTTATCGTCATGGAAGTGGACACTTCCGTGATGATAATTTTGGTAATGTCATGGAACACTTCTACGACAGCACAGGTATGACTATCTTGATTCTGTCATAAAATTGTCATGGATGTACATGCATGACAAAAAATGCGACCTACTGTGACAAACACGTGTCATCACGGAAGTGTATTTTTTGTAGTGTTGGACCGCATACTCGATCGTCCGTGCCAAATCCATGGCACCCCTGATAAACCAGCCAATCATACCAACAGCGAATGTTGGGTTTTCAAATAGGCCAGCAGATTAAATGCCGAGAACAAAGAAAAGGGATCGCAAAGCGAGGACGATGACGAGGAGCCCCGGCAACCAAACACAGGGGGACAAAAGAAGTTTCCCCCCAGGTCAAAACGGTGAACATGATATATGCTAAAGACATCCCCAAGAGGGAGCGCAAGCGCGCGCTCAGGGATGTCTACGCGATAGAGCCAGTCGCCCCAAAATTTAATCCATGGTCGTCATGCCCGATCACTTTTGACCGACGGGACCATCCGACCAGCATCCGTCATGGCGGTTCAGCCGCATTGGCCCTTGACCCAATAATTGTGGATTCCACCTAACGCGAGCCCTTATGGACGACGGCAGCAGCCTGAGCCTGCTCTATCAGGATACAGTGTGCAAAATGGGCATTAACCCATCACGGATCAAGCCCACAAAAACTACCTTCAAAGGAGTCATACCAGGTGTAGAGGCCCGCTGCACGGGCTCAATTACGCTAGAGGTTGTCTTCGGATCTCCGGACAACTTCTGAAGCGAAGAGTTAATCTTCGATATCATTCCTTTTCACAGCGGCTACCACGCACTGCTCGGACGAACCGGATTTGCTCGATTCAATGCGGTGCCTCATTATGCTTACCTCAAGCTCAAGATGCCCGGGCCACGCTGCGTCATAACAGTCAATGGAAACACAGAACGCTCCCTCCATACCGAGGAGCACACGGCTGCCATAGCAGCAGAAGTACAGAGCGGCCTTCTCAAGCAGAACCTCAATTCGTGACCGAACTCTCGGACACTGTCAAAAGAGTCCGGACTGCTCTGCAGCATGATAGCTCGGCTCGTCGGGAGCTCGATTAGCAATTCATCCTCCGTCCCAGTCCCGATCAGGTCACGGCACTAGTACCGCGCGTACATAACTACACACTCAAAATATCATGGGCATAGATGGAGGCATAACTAGATGGTGATCGACAATACGGCTCGACTTCTCCCAGACACATATACTTTCACTGTTTATCTTTCCCCTTTTCAGGTCCCTTTTCCACAGGCTTTCCCTGATGGCTTGATCACCGGTCCTGTCAAAGGATAAACACACCAAGCTGGCAAGAAGCACAAGCGTACCGGGAAATTTCAAGGTGTTTTCTTTAACGATCACTCTACCTGTTTTCAGGACCCACACGCAGCTCTCCCTTGGTCATGGCATGTCAAATAGCCTGTTGCTTATCGCACTATTTGTATCAATGCGCTTTGATGTATTAATAAAATTGCAATGGAAACAATTTTGCGGCCCAAATTTTAGGGCCCCAGCTAATTACCTTTTGCTCCTTGTTTATTTTCCTTTTTCTGTTGACAACCTTATCAGTTAGCACCCGTACACTCTAGTACGTTTCATATTTGCTAGGGGCTTTATAGCACCCTGCACTACGGCAACAAAGTCCGAACACTTTTTACAGTACAGTTCGGCACCCCGAATTTGGCACTATATGCATTGGCTCTGAATCATGTCTTTGGTCAATATTGCCCTGCTCCTATGCTTACTACCTTACGTTCCTCTATATCGGCTAGGGTAGTAAAGGGAGAACTACTGCTATTGTTCCATGGTTCATCCGGATGAGCACCTTAGTAGAGAAAGCCGAAAACTGACTATCATGATACGGCGAGAGCCGGTCAGCTCTTCGGAGGTTTCAAATCGCTAGAGGTTTTTTCCGCATTACGCGGTGAATCGGTCTTTATCCGATCAGGTGTTTACAGAATCCCCCAGTTCGGACTTCCGAATACCAGGGGCTGCGCCTAAAATTTTATTGTCGAACTACTATGGCTAAGTGAGGGTGATAAAGCATTATAGTCCGATTGCCTTGTCCGTTGCGCTAAACACCTCCTTCAAGGACCAAATAATTGGATCAAGAGTTTTTACATTCCATCCCGAACACCCTCGTATTACCTACGTGGGGGGTGAAGCCGACGACTGGCCAACTCTTAGATTTAATAAAAATGGCCGCACATGAGGTTAAAATCTAACACAAATAATTATATTACATAAATTATCTTTGTTTCATAATACAGGGCGAGAGAAAATATGAATGTATTCAGTCAAAGATCATGTCTTTCGCACAATGCTCCGCAACAATGGAGGACCCCTCCAAGACGTCTCCAAAGTATCGCTCGGGTGTGCGGTGCTCCTTGCCCTCAGGCGGCCCCTCGGTCGCCAACTTGACGGCGTCCATCTTCGCCCACCACACCTTGACATAGGCGAAGGCCAGACACGCGCCCTCGATGCAGACGGACCGCTTGACAACGTCCAGCCGAGGACAGGCATCCACCAGCCGCTTCACAAGGCCGAAGTAACTATTGGGTATAATTTCGACTGGCCACAACCGGATTATTAAATCCTTCATGGCCAGTTCGGCCACCCTGTGCAGCTCGACCAGCTATTTTAGCTGATCGCTGAAGGGCACCGGATGTTGTGGCGCAAGATATTGCGACCAGAACAGCTTCTCCGTGGAGCTCCCTTCTTCGGCTTGGAAGAACTCCGCGGCATTGGACACACTGCGTGGCAGATCAGCAAAATCCCCTAGAGAACTCCTGAATCCGGGTTAGTAAAAGATACTTCCTCTTCACATTCTTGCTTGGCATACTAAATGCCTTACCCACCGCGATCTTCCTGGCCTCCTGGATCTCCGGGAGGGTACAGTGGGCCTCATTCCGGGCCGTCTCTGCATTCTGATGAACCTTGGTGCGTTCGGTCTCTTGAGCCGACGCATCGCGCTCCAAGGTCTCGCACTTCCTTACCGCGTCCCTGAGCTCTTGCGGGACCTCGCTGATCCAAGCCTTGAGCTTCTTACGGGCGGCCTGCTCCTTGACAGCCTTCCCCTCGGCTTCGGCCAGGGCCTTTTTGAGGGCCTCGACCTCGGTCGTTGCTCCTATACATATCATGACACTTTGGTAAATATACATTATTTTACTCTTTCCGAATATATAACGGGTTATTATATACCTTGTTTTTCTTGGAGCTGCCTCCTCACCTGGCCGAGCTCCTCCTCGGCCTGCTCCAGTCTCTGCCTCAGTCCGGAGACTTCGGCAGTATGCGAGGCCGCGGCCAACAGCGAGGCCTGCGTATTCATTTCAGACATATTTAGTTAGTTTCCTGCAGTATGGGATTGATCCTCTGTCCGGCTTTTTATTTCCGAACTCCAGACAGTGTCTCAGGGGCTACTGTCTGTATTGGGATCTTCTCTTTTTCCGTCGCTTACCTCAAAACCTGTCAGCAGGCTGCTGCAGGCTTCGGTTAGTCCACTCTTGGCGGACTGAACCCTTTCAATTACCGTGCCCATAAGAACACGATGCTCATCCAAAATGGAAGCGCCTCGCAGCGCTTCCAGCAGATTATCTGGTGCCCCTGGTTGGACAGGTGTCACCGGTAGAATAGGCATACCCCTTCTTTAGAAGGAGTCTGCATGCCGGATTCCGGAGCCGTATCGGTCTCCAGAGTCGAGTTCGGCTGAGGGCCGAACTGAATACGGCCCACATCACCAGTCTCCATGGGGATTGGCTCCCCTGGTGTCCGGCGACGGAGGCTTCACATTCTGGCCCTCCTGAACCTCTCCCCGGCCTGGGAAGGTCCTTCGAGATAGCACCTCTGCGTCGTCCTTGGCCTTGGGGGAGTGAGCGGTCGGCGGCGACCCGCTGGCCATTGCCTTTGAATCCAACGAACCTCATGACGAGGATTGCTGGGAGCTGTCGTGGGCCGGACTGCAATAGCATAACTAATCATGTCAATACAATCAAGAGGAGAGGCTGGATCTATGGGTATGTGTGAGTCTTAGCACTTACGATGCAGCCCGAGGCTTAGTGCGGGGGCGTCGCTCCGGACTGCTGTCGACATCCCACGCGGAGTTATCCGCGAGGGAGCCCTTCCCCTTCTTGGACGTCTCCGCCTCCAGGTTCATGGAGGCCGCCCTCTTCTTCTTTCCCTCATCAGGGGGAGGGTTGTTCTCCTCCTCCTCCTCCTCGTCGTCGTCCTCAGCGGCGGAGGAAAGGGTCACTTCGTCTTCGGACGTCATGTCCGAAGCACCCTTATGACGGGGGGGCACCTTTGGCCCCCTTTGCCTTCTTCTTGGCCTTCTTTTCCGGGGGCCTATAGGGTGCCGGAACCAGCATCTTTGCCAGGAGTGGGATGACTGGCTCTTCGGGCAGCAGAGCCGAACTATGGATCCGCTCCCCTCTTTCCGTCCACACCTGAACTTACCTCATTGGCGGGATGGGTGTGATCGTGCCAACGGTATGAATCTATGACCGATGGCTTCTCGTTGCCCTTGAAGAGCAACTTCTAGGCATCTTCATGAGTAGTTCCGAAGAGCCCTCCCAGGGTCAGGTGCTTCTCCGGATCGAATTCCCATAAAGGAAAGCTTCGGCGTTGGCAGGGGAGAATCCGGCGAACCAGCATCACCTGGATCACGTCGACGAGCTTGATGTTTTTATCCACCATGCTCTGAATGCGCGTTTGCAGTGCCATCAGTTCATCCGACGTAGACCAATTTGGGCCCTTCTCCATCCAGGAGGTCAGCCGCATTGGAGCCCCGGACTTAAATTCGGGGGTGGCGGCCCAAGTGGCACTGCGTGGATCTGTGATATAAAACCACAGCTTCTGCCACTCCTTGACAGTCTCCACAAACGTGCCTTGGGGCCATGTGACATTGGGCATCTTGCTCACGATGGCTCCCCCGCACTTCGCGTGTTGGCCATCCACCACCTTCGGCTTTACGTTGAAGATTTTGAGCCACAGTCTGAAGTGGGGCTGGATGCGGAGGAAAGCCTCACACACGACAATGAATGTCAAGATGTTGAGGAAGGAGTTCGGGGCTAGAACATGGAAATCTAGCCCGTAATAAAACATCAGCCCGCGGATGAAAGGGTGGAGTGGAAACCCTAGCCCGCAGACGAAATGAGGGAGGAAAACCACCCTCTCGTTGGGTTTTGGTGTGGGGACGACTTTTCCCTTGGCCGGGAGCCGGTGGGTGATCTCTTTCGCCAAATACCCGGCCTCCCGAAGCTCGGCGATGTCCTTCTCCTTGATGGAGGAGGCCATCCACTTGCCCTGACCTCCGGATCGGGACATGGTTGGGTGTTTGCTCGGAATGGAAAAGACGAGAACTTGGGCGCTGGAGCTCGAGAATGGAAGGGCGGAGGAAGAAAGAAGGCGTGGGTGAAGAAGAGGAAATCCTTATCCCCTTATAAAGGCAGTAAATATTGAACGCCTCCCCACTCGCCTTAAAACTCGCCTATTCCCAAGGGTTGTGTAAACGGCACGGTTGGATTACCCACGCCCGTATTGATGATAATCCCGCAATAAGGGGACACGATCTCTGCTTTGACAAGACGTGCGAAGGGAAACCGCATCTCGAAACGCGGAACGGCAGGCGAAAACGGTTCAAAATAATGACCGGGTGGATGTGATGTCATCTTGCGAAAAGTTGTCAGTGGATGGGACTCGTGAAATATTATACTCTCTGCGGCTGTGTGTGTGGTACTTGTGTTATAGATCCGGACACGTGCGTTGCGTCCAAAGACTATCTTGGAGTATTCGGAAGAAGGAACCCGCCTTGCAATGCCGAAGATAATCTGCGTGCCGGACACCTCGTCATTGAAGCCTGGTTCAGGGGCTACTGAGGGAGTCCTCGACTAAGGGGTCCTCGGACGTCCGGCCTGTTAGTCGTGGCCCAGACTGACGGGCTGTGAAGATAAAAAGACCGAAGACTCTACCCGTGTCCGGATGGGACTTTCCTTGGCGTGGAAGGCAAGCTTGGCGATCAAATATGTACATTCCTTTCTCTTAACCGACCTTGTGTAACCCTAGATCCTCCTGGTGTCTATATTAACCGGAGGACTTAGTCCGGAGGAGAGAGACTCATTACCATAGTCATATAGGCTAGACTTCTAGGGTTTAGCCATTACGATCTCGTGGTAGATCAACTCTTGTAATACTCATATTTATCAAGATAAATCAAGTAGGAAGTAGGGTATTACCTCCATAGAGAGGGCCCGAACCTGGGTAAACATTGTGTCCCATGTCTCCTGTTACCATCGACCTTAGACGCACAGTTCGGGACCCCCTACCCGAGATCCGCTGGTTTTGACACCGACAGCCGCCTCGTGGCTCCTCCTACTTCATCTCCAAGTCTTCTGGATGTCTTCTGGCCCAAGAAAAAACATCGTGAAAGTTATTCCATTTGGACTCCGTTTGGTATTCCTTTTCTATGAAACTCAAAAACAAGGTAGAAACAGGAACTGGCACTGGGCTCTAGGTTAATAGGTTAGTCACAAAAATAATTTAAATAGCATATTAATGCATATAAAACATCCAAAACAAATAATATAATAGCATGGAACAATAAAAAATTATAGATACGTTGGAGACGTATCAAGCATCCCCAAGCTTAATTCTTGCTCGTCCTCGAGTAGGTAAATGATATAAACAGAATTTTTGATGTGGAATGCTACCTAACATATTTATCCATGTAATTTCTTTATTGTGGCATCAATGTTCAGATCCGTATGAGTCAAAACAAAATTTTAATATTGACACAAAAACAATAATACTTCAAGCATACTAACAAGGCAATTATGTCTTGTTAAAATAACATGGCCAAAGAAAGCTATCCCTACAAAATCATATAGTCTGGCTATAATCCATCTTCATCACACAAAATATTTAAATCATGCAGGAAAATTTTCAACTTTCACGCAATACATGAGCGTGAGCAATGGACATAGCACTATAGGTGGAATAGACGGTGGTTGTGGAGAAGACAAAAAGGAAGAAGATAGTCTCACATCAACTAGGTGTATCAATGGGCAATGGAGATGCCCATCAATAGATATCAATGTGAGTGAGTAGGAATTGCCATGCAACGGATGCACAAGAGCTATAAGTTTATGAAAGCTCAAAAAGAAACTAGGTGGGTGTGCATCCAACTTGCTTGCTCACGAAGACCTAGGGTAATTTGAGGAAGCCCATCATTGGAATATACAAGCCAAGTTCTATGATGAAAATGCCCACTAGTATATGAAAGTGACAATATAGGAGACTCTCTATCATGAAGACCATGGTGCTACTTTGAAGCACAAGTGTGGTAAAAGGATAGTAGCATTGCCCCTTCTCTCTTTTCTCTTTTTTTTATTTGGGCCTTCTCTCATTTTTTTGGCCTCTTTTTTTTCATCCGGAGTCTCATCCCAACTTATGGGGGAATCATAGTCTCCATCATCCTTCCCTCACATGGGACAATGCTCTAATAATGAAGATCATCACACTTCTATCTACTTACAACTCAAGAATTACAACTCGATACTTAGAACAAAATATGACTCTATATGAATGCCTACGGCGGTGTACCGGAATGTGCAATGAATCAAGAGTGACATATATGAAATAATTATGAACGGTGGCTTTGCCACAAATACGATGTCAACTACATGATCATGCAAAGCAATATGACAATGATGGAGCGTGTCATAATAAACAGAACGGTGGAAAGTTGCATGGCAATATATCTCGGAATGGCTATGGAAATGCCATAATAGGTAGGTATGGTAGCTGTTTTGAGGAGGGTATATGGTGTTGGTTTATGGTACGGGCGAAAGTTGCGCGGTACTAGAGAGGCTAGCAATGGTGGAAGGGTGAGAGTGCGTATAATCCATGGACTCAACATTAGTCATAAAGAACTCACATACTTATTGCAAAAATCTATTAGTTATCGAAATGAAGTACTACGCGCATGCTCCTAGGGGGGTAGATTTGTAGGTAAAGACCATCACTCGTCCCCGACCGCCACTCATAAGGAAGACAATCAATAAATAAATCATGCTCCGAATTCATCACATAACAGTTCACCATACGTGCATGCTACGGGAATCAGACACTTTAACGGAAGTATTTCTCAAATTCACAATTACTTACTAGCATGACTCTAATATCACCATCTTCATATCTCAAAACAATCATAAGGAATCAAACTTCTCATAGTATTCAATGCACTTTATATGAAAGTTTTTATTATATCTCTCTTGGATGCCTATCATATTAGGACTAAATTTATAACCAAAGCAAATTACCATGCTATTTAGAGACTCTCAAAATAATTTAAGTGAAGCATGAGAATTCATCAATTTCTATGAAATAAAACCACCGCCGTGGTCTAAAAAGATATAAGTGAAGCACTAGAGCAAAATTGCCTATCTCAAAAGATATAAGTGAAGCACATAGAGTATTCTAATAAATCATGATTCATGCGTGTCTCTCACAAAAGGTGTGTACAACAAGGATTATTGTGGAAAACTAGAAAGCAAAGACTTAAATCATACAAGACGCTCCAAGCAAAACACATATCATCTAGTGAATAAAAATATTGGCTCAAGTAAAGTTACCGATACACAAAGACGAAAGAGGGGATGCCTTCCGGGGCATCCCCAAGCTTAGGCTCTTGGTTTTCCTTCAATGTTACCTTGGGGTGCCTTGGGCATCCCCAAGCTTAGGCTCTTGCCACTCCTTATTCCATATTCCGTCAAATCCTTACCCAAAACATGAAAACTTCACAACACAAAACTCAAAAGAAAATCTCATAAGCTCCATTAGTATAAGAAAATAAATCACCTCTTTTGGTACTGTTGTGAACTCATTATTTATTTATATTGGTGTAATATCTACTGTATTCCAACTTTTCCATTGTTCATACCCCCCGATACTAGCCATAGATTCATAAAAATAAGCAAACAACACATAGAAAACAGAATATGTCAAAACCAGAATAGTCTGTAGCAATCTAGATATTTCGAATAATTCTGGAAGTCCAAAAATTCTGAAAAAAGAATCAGTATTTTATCACGCTAATGTCAAAAATGAGAATTGTTTTCCTGAGTGCAAAAGTTTTTTGTTTTTCAGCAAGATAAATCAACTATCACCGCAAGCTATCCCAAAGGTCTTACTTGGCACAAACAATAATTAAAACACAAAACCACATCTAACCAGAGGCTAGATGAATTATTTATTGAAAAACAGAACCTAAAAAGAAAAAACAAAAACAAAATTGGGTTGCCTCCCAACAAGCGCTATTGTTTAATGCCCTTAGCTAGGCATAAAACACGAATAGATCTAGGTATTGTCATCTTTGGCACGCAATACATAAGTAGCTCTCATAATAGATTCATAAGGCAATTTAATTTTATTTCTTGGAAAGTGTTCCATGTCTTTCCTTAACGGAAATTGTAATCTTCTTTCATATCAATAATTGCACCAATTGTTCTAAGGAAAGGTCTACTAAGAATAATAGGACATGTAGGATTGCAATATATATCAAGAACAATGAAATCTACGGGCAAATAGTTCCTATTTGCAACAATAAGAAAATCATTAATCCTTCCCATAGGTTTCTTAATAGTGGAATCCGCAAGATGCAAATTTAAAGAACAATCATCAAATTCACGGAAACCTAACACATCACATAAAGTTTTTGGAATCATGGAAACACTAGCACCCAAATCACACAAAGCATGGCACTCATAATCTTTAATCTCAATCTTAATAGTAGGTTCTCACTCATCATAAAGTTTTCTAGGGATAGAAACTTCCAATTCAAGCTTTTCTTCAAAAGAATGCATCATAGCATCAACGTATGTTTAGCAAAAGCTTTGTTTTGATTATAAGCATGAGGAGAATTCAACATGGATCGCAACAAGGAAATACAATCTATTAAAGAACAATTATCATAATTAAATTCCTTGAAATCCGAAAGAGTGGGTTCATTTCTACTTAAAGTTTTGACCTCTCCAATCCCACTTTCATCATTTTTTGCATCAAGATCTAAAAACTCTGAATCATTGGGACGCCTTTTAACTAAAGATGACTCATCTCCAGTCCCATCTTTATCAAAATTTATATTGGAACACAAAGATTCAATAGGAGTCTCAATCACGTTAAGGTCTTCATCATTATTTTCACGGCAACTAGAAGAACACGTTTTCACAAACCAATCTTTTTTAGCACGCATCTTAGTGGTTCTTTCTTTGCACTCATCAATGGAAATTCTCATAGCTTTGAGAGACTCATTGATATGATGCATGGTTGGAATATATCTAAGTTTCAAAGAATCAACATCAAGAGAAATTCTATCCATGTTCCTAGCCAAATCATCAATCTTAAGCAATTTTTCTTCAATCAAAGCATTGAAATTCTTTTGCGAACTCATAAATTCTTTAACACTATTCTCAAAATCAGAGGGCATCTTATTATAATTTCCATAAGAATTGTTGTAGGAATTACCATAATTATTAGAGGAATTACTAGGAAACGACCTAGGGTTAAAATTACCTCTATATGCGTTATTACCAAAATTGTTCCTACCAAGAAAATTCACATCAATAGATTCATTATTTTTCTCAATCAAAGTTGGTAAAGGAATATCATTAGGATCAATAGAAGCACTCTTGCTAGCAAATAATTTCATAAGCTTATCCATCTTTCCACTCAAAACATTAATCTCTTCAATTTCATGCACCTTTTTACTAGTGGAAGATCTTTCGGTATGCCATTGAGAATAATTAACCATAATATCATCTAGGAGTTTAGTAGCTTATCCTAAAGTAATTTCCATAAAAGTACCTCCCCCGGCCGAATCTAAAAGATTTCTAGAAGCAAAATTCAATCCTGCATAATTTTTTTGTATAATCATCGACAAATTCAAACCTTGAGTAGGGCAATTTCGTATGATCAATTTCATCCTCTCCCAAGATTGTGCAACATGTTCATGATCAAGTTGCTTAAAATTCATAATATCATTCCTAAGGGATATGATCTTAGCGGGAGGAAAATACTTGGAAATAAAAGCATCTTTACACTTATTCCTTGAATCAATACTATTTTTACGCAAAGATGAACACCAAGTTTTAGCACGATCTCGAAGCGAGAATTGAAATAGCTTCAATTTAATAATATCAGTATCCACATTCTTTTGCATACCACACAAATCAATGAAATTGTTTAGATGGGATGTGGCATCTTCACTAGGAAGGCCGGAAAATTGATCTTTCATAACAAGATTCAGCAAAGCGGCATTAATTTCACAAGATTCCGCATTAGTAGCGGGAGCAATCGGAGTACTAATAAAATCATTATTATTGTTGTTGGAAAAGTCACACAATTTGGTATTCTCTTGAGCCATTGTGACAAAGCAAGCAATCCAACACACGAGCACACAAAAAGCAAGCAAAGAAGACGAACGGAAGAGGGGCGAAGAAAAGGAAAATCTTTTCGAAAATGATTTTAGAAGTGGGGGAGAGGAAAATGAGAGGCGAATGGCGAATAATGTAATGCAAGAGATGAGAGTTCATGATGGGTACTTGGTATGTCTTAACTTGGCGTAGATCTCCCCAGCAACGGCGCCATAAATTCTTCCTGCTACTTCTTGAGCCTGCGTTAGTTTTTCCCTTGAAGAGGAAAGGGTGATGCAGCAAAGAAGAGATAAGTATTTCCCTTGGTTTGAGAACCAAGGTATCAATCCAGTAGGAGACAACGCACAAGTCACTGAATACCTGCACAAACAATCAAAGAACTTGCACCCAACGCGATAAAGGGGTTGTCAATCCCTACACGGTTACTTCCAAAGGTGAGATCTAATAGAGATAGATAAACGGTAATGTAAAAAAATTGGGTATTTATGGTTTATAGATCGGAAAGTAAAAGATTGCAAAGGAAGTAAATCAGAAACTTATATAATGGAAAATAGACCCGGGGGCCATAGGTTTCACTAGAGGCTTCTCTCAGGATAGAAAATATTACGGTGGGTGAACAAATTGCCGCCGAGCAATTGATAGAAAAGAGCAAAGTTATGATGATATCTAAGGCAATGATCATGAATATAGGCATCACGTCTGTGTCAAGCAGACCAAAACGATTCTGCATCTACTACTATTACTCCACACATCGACCGCTATCCATCATGCATCTAGAGTGTTAGTTCATAAAGAATGGAGTAACGCATTAAGAAAGATGACATGATGTAGAGGAATTAACTCATGCAATATGATGAAAACCCCATCTTTTTATCCTGGATGGCAATAATACAATACGTGCCTTGCTGCCCCTACTATCACTGGGAAAGGACACCGCAAGATTGAACCCAAAGCTAAGCACTTCTCCCAGTGCAAGAAAACCAATCTAGTTGGCCAAACCAAACTGATAATTCGAAGAGAATTACAAAGATATCAAATCATGCATAAAAGAATTCAGAGGAGATTCAAATAATATTCATAGATAAGTTGATCATAAATCCACAATTCATCGGATCTCGGCAAACACAGCGCAAAAAAGTATTACATCGAATAGATCTCCAAGAACATCGAGCAGAACATGGTATTGAGAATCAAAGAGAGAGAAGAAGCCATCTAGCTACTAGCTATGGACCCGTAGGTCTGTGGTAAACTACTCACGTTTCATCAGAAGGGCAATGGTGTTGATGTAGAAGCCCTCCATGATCTAATCCCCCTCCGACAGGACGCCAGAAAAAGGCCCCTAGATGGGATCTCATGGGTACAGAAGGTTGCGGCAGTGGAAAAGTGTTTTCGTGCCTCTCTCTGTTGGTTTGGGGATATGAGAGTGTATATAGGCGAAGAAATTAGGTCAGGAGGTGCACGAGGGGTCCACAAGGGTGGGGGGCGCGCCCTCCGTCCTTGTGGCCACCTCGTGGCTCCTCTGACTTCATCTCCAAGTCTTCTGGATGTCTTCTGGCCCAAGAAAAATCTTCGCGAAAGTTTTATTCCATTTGGACTCCGTTTGGTATTCCTTTTCTGCGAAACTCAAAAACAAGGAAAAAATAGGAACTGGCACTGGGCTCTAGGTTAATAGGTTAGTACTGAAAATAATATAAAATAGCATATTAATGCCTATAAAACATCCAAAACAGATAATATAATAGCATGGGACAATAAAAAATTATAGATACGTTGGAGACGTAGCATGACCTCAAGAACAAAAGTAACTACTCACAAATGATAATCAGGCTCAAGATCAGAGAGGTGTTAAATAGCATAATGGATTTGAACATATAATCTTCCACCAAATAAACAATATAGTAATCAACTACAAGATGTAATCAACACTACTAGTCACCCACAAGAACCAATCTATAGTTCCGGTACAAAGACTGAACACAAGAGATGAACTAGGGTTGTAGAGGAGATGGTGCTGTTGAAGATGTTGATGGAGATTGCCCTCCCCAAGATGGGAGAGTTGTTGGTGATGATGATGACGATGATTTCCCCCTCCGGGAGGGAAGTTCCCCCAGCGGAATCGCTCCGCTGAAGGGCAAAAGTGCTCCTGCCAAAGTTCCGCCATGAGACGGCGGCGCTTTGACCCGAAAGTCCTCTCCTTATTTTTTAGGTCAAAATGACTTATATACCAAAAGAGGGGCACCGGAGGTGGGCCGAGGAGGGCACAACCCACCAGGGCACGCATGGGCTCCCTGGCGTGCCCAAGTGGTTTGTGCCCACCTGGTGGGCCCCCTCTTGTACTTATTGGCTCCAATATTTCTTATATATTCCATGAAAAATCCCCATAACGTTTCAGCTCATTTGGAGTTATGCATAATAGGTAGCCAGACGTAGCTTTTTCAGGTCCAGATTTCCAGCTGCCGGAATTATCCCTCTTTGTGAGTACCTTGCATATTATGAGAGAAAAGTCATTAGAATTACTCCAAAAAGCATTATTATACATAAAAACAATATAAATAACAGTAAGTAAACATCATGCAAAATGGACGTATCAGATGACTACTTAATAGTTTAGTGTTCCGTGCTTTACGGCTTAGTGATACGTCTCCAACGTATCTATAATTTTTGATTGTTCCATGCTATTATATTATATGTTTTGGATGTTTAATGGGCTTTACTAAGCACTTTTATATTATTTTTGGGACTAACCTATTAACCGAAGGCCCAGTGCAAATTGCTGTTTTTTGCCTATTTCAGTGTTTCGCAGAAAAGGAATATCAAACGGAGTCCAAACGGAATGAAACCTTCAGGAGAGTTATTTTTGTAACAAACATGATCTAGGGGACTTAGAGTGGATGTCAATAATGAAGCAAGGAGGCCACGAGGTAGGGAGGCACGCCCCCACCCTTTTGGGCCCCTCACAGCTCCACCGACCTACTTCTTCCTCCTATATATATCCATATACCCCGAAAAAATCCAGGAGCACCACGAAACCCTATTTCCTCCGCCGCAACCTTCTGTACCCGTGAGATCCCATCTTGGGGCCTTTTCCGGCGCTCCGATGGAGGGGGAATCGATGAAGGAGGGATTCTACATCAACACCATAGCCTCTCCAATGATGTGTGAGTAGTTTACCACAGACCTCCAGGTCCATAGTTATTAGCTAGATGGCTTCTTCTCTCTCTTTGGATCTCAATACAAAGTTCTCCTCGATCTTCTTGGATATCTATTTGATGTAACTCTTTTTGCGGGGTGTTTGTCGAGATCCGATGAATTGTGGGTTTATGATCAAGATTATCTATGAACAATATTTGAATCTCCTCTGAATTCTTTTATGTATGATTTGTTATCTTTGCAAGTCTCTTCGAATTATCAATTTGGTTTGGCCTACTAGATTGATCTTTCTTGCTATGGGAGAAGTGCTTAGCTTTGGGTTCAATCTTGCGTTGCTCGATCCCAGTGACAGAAAGGGAAACGACACATATTGTATTGTTGCCATCGAGGATAAAAAGATGGGGTTTATATCATATTGCTTGAGTTTATCCCTCTACATCATGTCATCTTGCCTAATGTGTTACTCTGTTCTTATGAACTTAATACTCTATATGCATGATGGATAGCGGTCAATGTGTGGAGTAATAGTAGTAGATGCAGAATTGTTTCGGTCTACTTGTCGCGGACGTGATGCCTATATACATGATCATGCCTAGATATTCTCATAACTATGCACTTTTCTATCAATTGCTCGACAGTAATTTGTTCACCCACCGTAATACTTATGCTATCTTGAGAGAAGCCACTAGTGAAACCTATGGCCCCTGGGTCTATCTTCCATCATATTAATCTCCCGCCAACGTGTTATTTCTGTCGCCGTTTATTTTGCAATCTTTACTTTTCAATCTATACAACAAAAATACCAAAAATATTTATCTTATTATCTCTATAATATCTCACTTTTGCAAGTGGCCGTGAAGGGATTGACAACCCCTTTATCGCGTTGGTTGCAAGGTTCTTATTTGTTTGTGTAGGTATGAGGCGACTTGTTTGTAGTCTCCTACTGGATTGATACCTTGGTTCTCAAAAACAGAGGGAAATACTTACGCTACTTTGCTGCATCACCCTTTCCTCTTCAAGGGAAAAACTAACGCAAGCTCAAGAGGTAGCAAGAAGGATTTCTGGTGCCGTTGCCGGGGAGATCTACGCCAAGTCAAGTCAAGACATACCAAGTACCCATCACAAACGCTTATCCCTCGCATTACATTATTTGCCATTTGCCTCTTGTTTTCCTCTCCCCCATTTCACCCTTGCTGTTTTATTCGCCCTCTTTTCCGTTCGCTTTTTCCTTTGCTTGCTTCTTGTGTGTGCCCGTAGATTTCATCGTTCTTGATATAGATTGCAATCCTACATGTCCTATTATTCTTGGTAGACCTTTCCTTAGAACGATTGGTGCAATTATTGATATGAAAGAAGGAAATATTAGATTCGAATTTCCGTTAAGGAAAGGCATGGAACACTTTCCTAGAAAGAAAATAAAATTACCTTATGATTCTATTATGAGAGCCACTTATGAATTGCATACCAAAGATGATAATATCTAGATCTATTCTTGCCTTTATGCCTAGCTAGGGGCGTTAAACAATAGCGCTTGTTGGGAGGCAACCCAATTTTATTTTTGTTTCTTGCTTTTTGGTTCTGTTTAGTAATAAATATTTGATGTAGCCTCTGGTTAGATGTGGATTTATGTTTTAATTAGTCTTTGTGCCAAGTAAAACCTATAGGATCTTCTTGGATGATAGTTATTTGATCTTGCTGAAAAAGTCAGAAACTTTCTGCTCACGAAAACAATTGTTAAAAATCACCAGGACGTGATAAAATACTGATTCCAATTGCTGTAGATCAATAAACAAATATCTAGGTAGTCCTATTTTGTTAGATTTTCCTGAGTTACAGAAGTTTGCGTTAGATATAGATTACTACAGAGTGTTCTGTTTTTGACAGATTCTGTTTTTTAGTGTGTTGTTTGCTTATTTTGATGAATCTATGGTTAGTATCGGAGCTTATGAACCATAGAGAAGTTGGAATACAGTAGGTTTAACACCAATCTAAATAAAGAATGAGTTCATTACAGTACCTTGATGTGGTGGTTTGTTTTCTTTTGCTAATGGAGCTCATGAGATTTTCTGTTGAGTTTTGTGTTGTGAAGTTTTCATGTTTTGGGTAAAGATTTAATGGATTATGGAATAAGGAGTGGCAAGAGCCTAAGCTTGGGGATGCCCAAGGCACCCCAAGGTAAAATTCAAGGACAACCAAAAGCCTAAGCTTGGGGATGCCCCGGAAAGCATCCCCTCTTTCGTCTTCGTCCATCGGTAACTTTACTTGATGCTATATTTTTATTCACCACATGATATGTGTTTTGCTTGGAGCGTCTTGTATAATTTGAGTCTTTGCTTTTTAGTTTACCACAATCATCTTGCTTGGAGCGTCTTGTATAATTTGAGTCTTTGCTTTTTAGTTTACCACAATCATCCTTGTTGTACACACCTTTTGGGAGAGACACGCATGAATCGGAATTTATTAGAATACTCTATGTGCTTCACCTATATCTTTTGAGCTAGATAATTTTGCTCTAGTGCTGCACTCATATCTTTTAGAGCACGGTGGTGGTTTTATTTTATAGAACTTATTGATCTCTCATGCATCACTTATATTATTTTGAGAGTCTTATAGAACAGCATGGTAATTTGCTTTGGTTAAAAAAATTAGTCCTAATGTGATGAGCATCCAAGATAGGTATAATAAAAACTATCATATAAAGTGCATCGATTACTATGAGAAGTTTGATACTTGATAATTGTTTTGAGATATGAAGATGGTGATATTAGAGTCATGCTAGTTGAGTAGTTGTGGATTTGAGAAATACTTGTTCTAAAGTTTGTGATTCCCGTAGCATGCACGTATGGTGAACCGTTATGTGATGAAGTCGGAGCATGATTTATTTATTGATTGTCTTCCTTATGAGTGGCGGTCGGGGACGAGGGATGGTCTTTACCTACAAATCTACCCCCCTAGGAGCATGCGCGTAGTACTTCATTTCGATAACTAATAGATTTTTGCAATAAATATGTGAGTTCTTTATGACTAATGTTGAGTCCAAGCATTATACGCACTCTCACCCTTCCACCATTGCTAGCCTCTCTAATACCGCGCACCTTTCACCGGTATCATACACCCACCATATACCTTCCTCAAAACAGCCACCATACCTACCTATTATGGCATCTCCATAGCCATTCCGAGATATATTGCCATGCAACTTACCACCGTTCCGTTTATTATGACACGCTTCATCATCGTCATATTGCTTTGCATGATCATGTAGTGGACATTGTATTTGTGGCAAAGACACCTTTATAATTCTTTCATACATGTCACTCTTGATTCATTGCATATCCCGGTACTCCGCCGGAGGCATTCACATAGAGTCATATTTTGTTCCAAGTATTGACTTGTAATTTTTGAGTTGTAAGTAAATAAAAGAGTGATGATCATCATGTCAGGACCCCGATCCTAAGCCACATCGATCTAGCATGTAACACATCATATCACTTTGCGGCCTCACGCACGGTATTCCCACGGGTGACACCTTACCTGGCCCGGGACCGTTTGCACCTTTTGGCTCACATATATGATAGTGTCGCTAGCATCCATATGATAGAGACCCGGGCCGACATGACTAGTCATGAACCCAAAGTGGCACTAACTTACAGGGACAGGCATACATGACGCAGCAACAAACGTGTCGGTCATCAGCGAGTGAATTCGGGCTGTAGCAACTGGGCTAGCAGGACTCCGGGAATCCGGGCTGTAGCAGGCTAACAGGACTCCGAAAGACACCGCGTGACATTTCCCCGAAGGGACAGACACAGGATCGAAGAAGGACACATGCCGGCCAGTCTAAGTGTTCCGGAGTAGTAGCAACTGGGCTAACAGGACTCCGGTAAACCGGGCTGTAGCAGACTACCATGGCTCAGTGGAAGCACTAGACTAACTGTCCAGGAGTTGCAACTAGTTTCTGGTGTTTGTAGGATATGTGTTGGGGGCCGTGCATAGCACTGACCCTAGGGGTGGGCTATGATGCGGTAGAGACACGAGGCACGGTGTACCGGGACGCCCGTTTGGTGCCTCGGAACCCTGCTCTCATCGTTTGGGGCCGTGAGCGACACCCCGGCCGGATCTCCTTGCGGATGGAACCCGAATAGGCGATAAACCTGGACTAGAGACTTGTGTGATTTGACAAGTCATGGCCGACTCCCTCGCCAGGCTTCCGCTTGAAAGTTGCCGAGATACATGACATGTACATGGTGGTAAGTGGCGAGAGCGTGTGTGAAGAAGTACACCCCTGCAGGGTTAACATCGTGTATTCGAATAGCCGCGTCCACGGTAAAGGACTTCTGGGTTGCGTGTACAGTTCATAGACAAGTGAAAGTGGATACTCTAAAATGCGCAAGATAAGCGTGAGTGCTATGGATGGAGTTCTCGTAGGGAGACGGGAGCGGATCCATAGTGGTGTATTGATTGGTGAATATGTGGACTCGTGTGCGCCACCTCAAAAGAGTTACTTGCAATCGTAGTACAGGATAGCCACCAAGTCCAAGCTGGCTTGCTGCAGTTAAACTCCACCACCCCTTTGTTGATACCGATGCATATGTAGCTAGTTCTGATGTAAGTCTTGCTGGGTACATTTGTACTCACGTTTTCTTAATTTATGTTTTTGTAGAGAGACCTCATTCTCACTAGTAGTTCCGCGTGGACTTCGACGTTTAGCCTGTTACCTCAGCTACGATCTTGTGCCCTCGACAGGGTCTTGTAGATAGTCAGGCTTCTCAGCCTTTTTCATTTGTAGTTGTCTGTACTCAGACAAGATAAGCTTCCGCATGTGCTATTTCTTGTATGACTTGAATGCTGGGTCATGAGACCCATGTTTGTAATATCTGACTCTTCGGAGCCTTATGAATAAATACTTTGAGTGGTAGAGTTTTGTTGTGATGCCATGTTGTATTTGCACATATCGAGCATATTGTGTGTATGATTTTTAAATGCTTGGTATGTGTGGGATCCGACAACCTAGTTGTCTATCCTTGGTAGCCTCTCTTATGGGGAAATAGAGATCAAGGCGATTAATAAGTCGAGAGGGGCACTTAAGCATTCCAATGCGTGGTAGTAGTTGTTCATGGATCACAAACACAGGACTCAGTTCCTGAGGACGGCTGCAATGAGACAACCCACCATGTACTCCTACATGGCCTCTCACTGCTACCTTTACCAAATCGTGTTCACACACTTAGCTCTCAACAGTAGGACATGTTCACCACATTCCAATTAATCCCCGATGAATCAGACCTGACTCAACTCTAAGCAGTAGCAGGCATGACAACAAGCATGAATGAGTAGGCACATCAGGGCTCAAACAACTCCTACTCATGCTAGTGGGTTTCATCTATTTACTGTGGCAATGACAGGTCATGCAGAGGAAAGGGGTTCAACTACCGCAGCATGTAACAGTTGAATCATTGTTGTCCTAATGCAGTAAAAGAGAGAAGGAGCGAGAGAGTGGGATTGTATCGGAATGAACATGGGGGTTTGCTTGCCTGAAACTTCTGAAGATAGTATAGTTCTTCATCGATGTCATCGATCTCATCGCCAGAACACGTCTATCGAGAGGGAACAACCATCGGCAAAAGAGAAGGAACACAATCAATGCAATGCACAATATGATGCATGATCATGACATGTCAAAATGGGTGTGTTGGGCTAATGCAACTAAGAACAAGAGGGTTTGAGCTCATTTGAACCAAAGGTTCAAATCCAAACTCAAGTTATGGACTCAAATAGTGCATTATCATGTTCTGAACTAAACAGCAAGTTTAAGTTGCTTTATCATGCATGAAACCAGTACAGATGGATAGATTGGATTTTTCTGATCATTTTTCATACATAAATCTTTGCATTCGGAGTTACAGATTAATTTCTATGATTTTTTGAAGTTTATAGCATTTTCTGAATTAAGTAAATCATTTCTGAATTATTTAAAATCTCATAAAATATTTACTGCGTCAGCATGCCCTCATGCAGACATCAGCAGGTCAACGGGGCTGCCTGGGTCAAACCGCATGTGTGGGGACCACACGTCAGTGAAACAGTGGCTAATCTAACCAACAGTTTTAATTAACACTAAACTAATCCTAAGCCTAAATTAGTTAGGGCTTGGCCCACATGTCATGGGCCTCGGAGTTGACTCACTGGGTGATTAGCAGGGTCAGTAGCAGCTAACGATGTTGCCACGTCGGCCCGCCGGCGTTTAGCCGCCGGCAACCATTTGTCGCGGCGGACGTGCGTCGGGAAAGTGCTAGGGGCCATGGTTTGTCGTGCAGAAGGCATCAGGGAGTAGCTGTTGCTTGGGCGCATCCAATGGGCCAGACAGGGGGTCGCGTGCCGGCCGGAATCTCGCCGGCGATGAGTTTTGGCGGCGGCGCAGCTACGGGTTTGTGCGGGTTGGCGCTAGAGAGCACTTGGGGAGGAGCTGGTGGTGACTACGGGCTCCTGGAGCTGTGTTGAGCGCATTGGTGTGCTCGGCTGCGAGCTTCAACAGCCGTAGCCACGGCGGCGACATGGCCGGCGGGCGGGAGCTCTCGGCTTCGGCGGAAAACACGGCTATAGGAGGAGTAGGAGAGGGGAAACAAGGGGAAAATGACGGAGGCTCACAGCGGGGTCGGACGGAGTCGAGGGCGAAGCCGGGGAAGCCCTGGACGGCACGAATCGAATGAAGGCGATCACCGGATAGAGGTGGCGATGAAGACGGCGGGGTCGACATTGCAGGGCTCCTGCGGTCGCGTGCCTCGGTGTGTAGCTCCACGGAGTCATGGCGGAGCTCGGGGTGGCGCTGGTTGGGTGGGTGGTGGTGTAAGTGAATCTAGTGCCACCCCTAGTTGGTTTTGGAGTATTGACGACAAACCTGGTTGTGGGACTAAAGTGTTTGTGAGAATTGCAGGATAACACGGGTGGTAGTCCCTCATTGATTCGGTTTACCTACCGGAGATGACCCCTAAAAATGTATGAAGACATTGAAGACAATGGTGGTATGTGAAGATATTCACATTGAAGACTATGACAAGAGAAGACATTGCGTGAAGAGTATGGAGCGCGAAGACTTAGTTGTTTCATTGTTTCCTTTTCTTCTTTGTTGAGTCATAGGAGCCACCGTACTGTTAAGTGGGGTCCTAGTGAACAAAGTCAGAGTGACTGAAGTGATGCTCAACCAAAATCCTATGTCTTCGAGCGAAGACAATGAGAGGAAATCTTATCCAGAGCTGGATGAGTCAACTTTACTTGTAGCCCAAGTAAAGTTGTCGCGTGTGTTTGAAATCTGACTGTTGGAACACGTGTCAGTTCCTTAGTGACCCAGGGTCATTTCGGACAAATCAGGTCGGGTTGCCTAGTGGCTATAAATAGCCCACCCCCTACACCATAAATTGGTGGCTGCTTAGAGTTAGTGCACGGCTTTTATCGTTTGACAGCAACCCACCTCTGAAGCTTTTGAGAGAGAGAAATCCTTGCGAGGACAAAGCCCAAACACCCAGAGCCAAAGAGTGTTAGGCATCACTGAAGTCTTTCTGTCCGCGCGACCTGAAGACTTGTTACACTTGAGGACTGTGAATCCTCCAGCCGGTTAGGCGTCGCGTTCTGAGCATCCAAGAGTCATTGTGGATCGCCGGTGAACGAAGTCTATGAAGATTTGGAAGTCTACCTTGAAGACTTACCAGAGTGATTGGGCGAGGACTGGGTGTCCTTAGCTCAAGGGGAATAAGGTGAGGACGCGGTCTTCTGAGTTGAATCTCAGCCTCCCTAACCAGACATACAGTTGTCACAGCAACTGGAACTGGTCCAACAAATCTTGTGTCCTCAACAAGTGACTGGTTCTATCCTATCCCTCTCCTTACTTACAGTTTGTCTTCGTGAAGTCATTGCGTACTTGCACTACCTGTTTGACTTGATTGTGTAACTACTATCGTTTTTTGGCTTCATACTATCTTCCATCCTGATCTTTACTACCTAGCTGCTATTAGTCTTCGTGCTTTCACTTCATTGCATACTTGACTATGGCTTTCTTAGTGTAGTCTACCTTCCACTGGATATCAATAGGTTCATTTCTATTGTTTGTCTTCTAAACTCTCATGTTTTGTCTTCAAAACTCTCATGTTTTGAAGACTTCCATAAAAATCGCCTATTCACCGCCCCTCTAGTCGATAACTAGCACTTTCAATTGGTATCAGAGCAAGGTACTCCCTTGTTCTGTGTGATTCGGTTTAACCACCTGGAGTATTAGGTATGTCGGCTGCAGGGATAATCAAAGTCTCCGCTGCTTGCCCCGTCTTCGATGGAACTGAATATCCCTACTGGAAGAATAAGATGCGCATGCATCTTGAAGCCATTGATGTGGACCTCTGGTATGTCGTCAAGAATGGCGTTCCCAAGACTGGTGAAGGTGTCACCCCTGCTGATGTCAAGAAGTTCATTCAACTGGATTCTACTGCCAAGAACATCATCTGTGGTCATCTGACCAAAGGACAGTATGGCCGCGTGAGTGCTCTGGAAACGTCGAAGCTAGTCTGGGACTGGCTCTCCAAGGTCAACGAAGGCGTCTCAACCCAAAGTGATCAAAGGATCAGTGTTCTTCGCAACCTCTTCAACCGCTTCAAGAAAAACGACAATGAGAATGTGCAGCTCATGTTTGATCGCCTCACTGACATCACAAATGAGCTTCGTGCTCTTGGCGCCACTGAGATCACCAAGCATGAAATCGTCAAGACACTGCTGAGATCACTTGACAGCTCATTTGACACCCTTGCCCTGATGATACAAGAATGCCCTGACTTCAAGACACTCGATCCGTCTGACATACTTGAGAGGCTCAACACACATGAGTTTCAGCTACCTGAGAAAAGTGGTATCTATGGTCCCAACTATGGCCGAACTCATGCATTGAAGGCAAAAGTTGTTTCCTCATCTGAAGAAGAATCTGACTGCAATTCTGATGATCCTGAAGACATTGGAAAGGAACTTGCTATGCTTGTGAAGAAGTTCCAGAAGTTCACTAAGAAGAAGGGCTTCAGAAAGTCTTCACGGTCCAGCTCAAGAAATGATGAAGCTTCCACTCATGACTACAAGAAGAGAACATGTCACAAGTGCATGAAACCTGGACACTACATCTCTGAGTTTCCACAGTGGGACAATGAGAACAACAAGAAGAAGAAGAGCAAGGAATATGATTCTGATGACAAGAAGAAGAAGAAATCCTCAAAGTCTTCTTCCAAGTCTTCATCTCATAAGAAGAGCTCATCTGGCAAGGCTCGTGCTTTTGTTGGCAAGGAGATGGATTCAAATGAGGAGTCTGCTTCTGAGGAGGCGGAGGTGGAGTCTGAGGAGGAGTCCGACCCTGGCGTTGCAAGTCTGGCTCTAGCTACAGCCTACGTTGCCAAGTCCATCTTCAACACTGAAGACAATGGCCCCGTCACCAACGCTGATGCTAATGACAAGGACGACTCTGCTCCCACCTACTGCTTCATGGCACATGGTGCCAAGGTAAAATCACGCGATGCTTACTTTCAAACATCAAGTGAAGATGACTCTGATTGTGAATCCAAACCCAGCTACAAAACACTTGCTAACATTGCAACTAAACAACAGAAAGCTATGGAACATACTCAAAAACTGTAAGACAAAAGCGATGACCTGTTGGACGCGGAAATGACCCGTTCTCAGTCCTTAATTGAAGACATAAAAAATCTTCATGTTAAGTACCAGGAACTTGAAAGTCGTCATGAAACGCTCTCAACCACTCATGAAAAGCTTTCCTATGATTATCTTCAAAGGAATCAAGAGCTTGAGAAATTGAGAGCGGCTCATGAAGAGCTTCAAAAGGAGAATGAGTCACTTCGCGCTCAATAGATCAGTCCCGCTCAGGAAGGATTTGAACCACCATGTCTAAAATGCCTTGAGCGTGATAACGCTACTTCTGTTGCTGATTGTTCTACTGTTGCCACTGTTGCAATATCTTCAACTGTTGATGTGGTGACTAACCCCTCTGCGGAGGATACCACTACTATTGCTGATGAAAATGCTAGGTTGAGACATTGCTTGAAACAGGGATGTACAAAAGTCTCAAAGGGCATCATACACTGTGCGATGTCCTCAAAAAGCATATTTTGAACCGAAACCCTAGGAAAGAGGGTGTTGGGTTCGAGAGGAAAATGAATGTTGATGGCTCCTACTGGAAGCCTGAGTAGTACCCCAAAACCACATGGGTTGCTGCAAAGGGAACTTCAGTGGATCCATCCACCTTATCTAGCTTCACTTGTGCTAACCCTATTATCATTGATGAATCCTTTGATGCAAACTGTAAACTGTTTAAGAATCAGAATGGTGAAATGTTTGCCAGGTATATTGGTACTAACTGCAGGAACAGGCCACTTATGAAGAAGATCTGGGTTCCCAAAAGTTGTCTTGAGAATCTTCCTGTGAATGTCATCATGACACCACCTGGGAAGAAGACAAACCCCATACCAAAGGCTTCATATGGTCCAAAGGCTTCATACAGATACATGAATCACTTGAGTCACCCTAATGCCAATGTTTTGCAGGGAAATCATACTCAGACTTATGAATATGAGCGTGTTTCTTCAAACCGCTATGTTCATAAAACAAAGAACTTTTCTGCTTATTCATATGAGTACTATTCACCTCCTGCTAGGCTATTTACTAGGGCTTCAAAGTCGAAGTTCTCAGATGCTGCACTTAGACTCATTGCTTCTGAGCCACCCCTGGAGATGTGGGTGGCTAAGAAGAATTAACTTTCTTTTGCAGGGAAAGGTCTCCAGCCGGAAATCAAAGGCGTCTGATGCTAATGCTGGGGACCTAAAACATCTTGTAGGGCGCAAGATCAAATGCGCAAATGGTCTTACTATGTATTTTTTTCCTGAATTGCTTGCCAATCATCCTATTAGTCCTAATATTGATCTGAGCTTTGATAATCCTCTTGTGCGTCAAATGTTTATGCTTCACAATACTCTTGGTGAAGCCTATTCCCCTAACTGTACTGTAGGATATGACACCTCATGCTTCAGAATGGATTATGGACAGCGGATGCACTAATCATATGACTGGTGATCGAAGTCTTCTCATGGATTCAACCTTACGTCCATCTGACAAGAGTCGCATCACATTTGCTGACACTGGAAAATGCAAGGTATTGGGCCTAGGTAGAGTTGCAATCTCAAAGGATCAGCACATGGATAAAGTGATGCTTGTTGAATCCCTTGGTTTCAACTTAATGTCTGTCTCAACGCTTTGTGACTTGAACATGATTGTGATATTTGGAAAATATCGTTGCCTTGTACTAATGGAATCTGACAAGTCTCTAGTCTTTGAAGGGTACCGGAAAGATGATTTGTACATGGTAGATTTCTCAGTAGGACCACAGCTTGCAGTATGTCTTCTAGCAAAAGCTTCAGAGTGTTGGCTCTGGCATCAGTGGCTAGGACATGCTGGCATGAGGAACTTACACACTCTCGCAAAGAAAAAGCATGTCATAGGCATCGAGGGCGTCAAGTTCAAGAAGGATCACTTGTGCGGTGCCTGTGAAGCTGGAAAGATGACTAGGGCCAAGCATCCCTCAAAGACAATCATGACGACATCTCAACCCTTCGAGCTGCTACACATGGACTTATTTGGCCCTACTCACTACTCTACTCTCACTTCTACTGCTTGTCTCTATGGCTTTGTCATTGTTGATGATTATTCCAGATATACATGGGTGCATATAATTCTCTACATGACTGAAGTGCAGGATGTCTTCAGACGCTTCGCCAACCGTGCCATGAACAATTATGGCATCAAGATCAAGCATATCAGAAGTGTCAACGGCATAGAGTTCAAGAACACCGGCCTCGACCTTTACTGGATACATTGGGCATCACTCATGAGTTCTCAGCTCCGTACACACCTCAGCAGAATGGCATCGTGGAGCGCAAGAACAGAACGCTCATTGAGATGGCACGAACGATGCTTGATGAATACAAGACTCCAAGAAAGTTCTGGCCTGAAGCTATTGATACTGCATGCCATGTCATCAACCGTGTTTATCTTCACAAGCTTCTGAAGAAAACATCCTATGAACTCCTCACTGGTAAGAAGCCAAATGTCAGTTACTTCAGAGTATTTGGTGCTAGGTGCTGGATCAAGGATCCACATCACACTTCAAAATTTGCACCGAAAGCACATGAAGATTTTATGCTTGGTTACAGAAAGGATTCACACTCCTACAGAGTCTTCAACCTCTTTCACTATAAAGTGGTTGAACCTGTGGATGTGCGATTCGATGAGACTAACGGCTCGCAAAGAGAGCACCTACCAAATGTGCTAGATGAAGTTCCACCTAGTGAATCCATCAAGCTAATGGGAACTGGAGAAATCATACCGTCTGAAGCACAGTCTGAAGAGGAACTTATCATTTCTGCACCTAATCAACCTGAAGACAATGCTCAGCCCGAAGACAATCCTCCTAATGATGACAATGATCAGCAAGAGAAAAATCTTCGTCCAGTTCATCCTCGTGTTGCAAATGAAGTATAGATTGAGAACATAATTCATAGCATCAATGCGCCTGGTCCACTCACTCGTTCAAGAGCAACACAGCTAGCAAATTTCTGTGGGCACTTTGCATTTGTCTCAATATCTGAACACAAGAAAGTTGCTGAAGCCTTCATGGAACCTGAATGGATTTAAGCCATGCAAGAAGAGCTTCAACAGTTCAAGCTGAACAATGTCTGGGAACTTGTCAAGCATCCTGACCCTCGCAATCACAACATAATAGGCACAAGATGGATATATCGCAACAAGCAAGATGAGCATGGTCAAGTTGTCAGAAACAAGGCTCGTCTCGTTCCTCAAGGATACACTCAAGTTGAAGGGATTGACTTCGATGAAACGTTTGCTCCCGTGGCTAGGCTTGAAGCTATTCGCATATTACTAGCCTATGCAAATCCTCACAACATCCTGCTGTATCAAATGGATGTGAAGAGTGCATTTCTCAACAGAAAGATTGAAGAAGTGTATGTTGCACAACCTCCTGGCTTTGAAGATCCAAAACATCCTGATATGGTGTACAAGCTAAACAAGGCACTGTATGGCATCAAACAAGCCCCTCGCGCTTGGTATGATACACTCAAAGACTTCCTGATGAGCAAAGGCTTCAAACCTGGTTCCCTGGATCCCGCACTCTTCACGAAGACATATGATGGTGAACTATTTGTGTGCCAAATATACGTGGATGACATTATCTTCGGATGCACCAACCAGAAATACAGTGATGAATTTGGACACATGATGCAAGAGCAATATCAGATGTCAATGATGGGTGAGCTGAAGTTCTTCCTTGGTCTTCAAATTCGTCAACAAAGCAATGGTATCTTCATATCTCAAGAGAAATATCTCAAAGATTGCCTGAAGAAGTTTGGAATGCAAGACTGCAAAGGTTACATGACGCCAATGCCAACCAAGAGTCATTTGGGTCCTGACGCCAATGGTAAAGAGTTCCATCAAAAGGTATACCGCTCCATGATTGGTTCTTTACTTTATTTATGTGCATCTAGGCCAGATATTATGCTTAGTGTTTGCATGTGTGATCGATTCCAAGCGGCACCAAAGGAATCGCATCACTTACCTGTGAAGCGAATTCTTTGATATTTGGCTTACACCCCAACATTAGGATTATGGTATCCAAAGGGCTCAGGATTTGATCTAGTTGGATTCTCGGATGCTGACTATGATGGTGACAAGGTGGATCGCAAGTCTACATCAGGCACATGTCACTTTCTGGGACGATCACTTGTCTGTTGGTCTTCAAAGAAGCAGAACTGTGTGTCACTCTCCACTGCTGAATCTGAATACATTGCTGCTGGATCTTGATGTGCTCAGCTTCTATGGATGAAGCAAACACTCAAGGACTATGGCATCCATCTGAAACAAGTACCACTCTACTGCGACAACGAAAGCGCCATCAAGATAGCCAACAACCCTGTTCAGCACTCGAAGACAAAGCACTTTGAAATTCGTCATCACTTTCTCAGAGATCATGTTATGAAGGAAGATATTAACATCATTCACGTCAACACTGAAGAGCAATTGGCAGATATCTTCACAAAGCCCTTGGAGGAGAAAAAGGTTTTGCAAGTTGCAGTGTGGCTAAATATCTTGGAATCCTCGAATGTCCTGTGATCAGGCACACATCCTAACACTTATGCATGTTGATGACTTAGATGTGCAACACACGATGTAAAGTATATCTTCAATCAATGCAAACTTACACTCTAAGTGTGAATACATTAACGTGTAATTTGACTTTGGAGCACCATGATAATTGTGCGCCTTGTCTGGGTCTAATACTTCCTATACGGTGGGTAACGCTACCACCAAATTCTTCTTTTTGAAGTGTTTTTCTCATGGCGTTACATTTGCTATGTCTTCGCATTTGGTTTGTTTTCAATATCAACATGACTTCATGTTTATCTTCACAATGTTGATTTGGTCTTATTCTGATATATACATATATTAGTGTTCTGTCCTCTACAACATTCACTTATAGCTATGTCTTCTCATTTGAATCTTTTGAACTATGTGAATGTGATTGGACCCTAACCTCTCTATGCTTTCTCCCTCAAACTCTATCTATCCAAATCATATGCATTCTGTTGAAACTGTCGAATGTCTTCTCTGCATCCTTGTCAGCAGAAGATACACAGACAAACATTAAATCTGTTTTAAATGCTCAATTCTTACTGCCTGAAACCCGGAGAAGCCAGAACGACCACCCGATAGTCCAGGCGTGCGTGGGAACATGGGACAACTCCCAATGTGTTGCATGTTCGCCACGTGTCCCTCAGATGTGAACCGCCAGGGGCACCTGCGTAATTGCGCTGTGACGTCCCTCTCCCTATAAATGCACATCCCATCGTGGACAAAACACCTCTTCCACCTCTCCACCTCGACAAACCCTAGCGCCACCGCTAGCTCTCGACGAGGCCGTCTTCACGCCGGCCGCGTACATCGTCTTCTCCGCTGCCGCTGTAGGTGTCCTCCGTCGCCAAGTTAGGGCATGGAAGATCGAACTGCTCGGCCTCTTCTTCTACTCCATCTAGCAGTTCATCGTGTGGTAAATTAAAACTCTTTTTTACCATCTTTTTGATCCTAAAGATTCATCCTTTCTACCAAAAGTAGTTTCTGCTTCCACAAATTTGGAGCTATCCTATTCTGCATCTCATATGATGCCAAGTATATTCACTTATGCTTCACACGTGGTTAGATTCCTCACTTGTACTTATTCTTGAATTCGTACAAATCTGGAACCAACTCCCAACATATAAGTCAATGTCTTCGCGCTATGAGGTCAATGTCTTCTAAACTGATTGATCTTCAAAATCTTCTGAGAATGCATATGATCTCTTCCCCTTCCCTCGCATCTCTAATGCTGTCACAGGTACATGTCCGTGGGAGAATCCTATAATTCTCATAGTCTGCATTCATTTGCAGAATTCCTACAGCATCACATCAACTCTCCCTAAGCCAGTTCCTGTCTGACCAGCAGACGGAAGCCTTTGACAGTGTTGAAGCCATTCAGTCTGAACTTCATGGCAACAGATAAGTCAGCAAGGAAGGGTGGCAGACAGCGCCGTTGGAATACATCGAAGGATTTGCCACCAGATCTCTATGAGTTGTACAAGACAGATCCATAGGAAGACTACAATCAGCGCAAAACACGAATCCAATGGATTCGAAGATATTGGGCAGAACAATGGTACAAGTACAGGTTCGTGACCCAGGAATATGCTGAGAAGAATGCCATCAAGCGACCCTGGGGAGACATCTTGTACAAAAATCTTCCAGCAAGGTCCAGAGCTGAAGCCATTGATCAAGGCTTCTACCCTTGCATGGTCCGTGGTCCGCAGCCTGCTGATGCCGACCCATCTTCATTGCTATGGTGTCGTGACGACAATCTGTTTAAGCACAACTTTCAGTTTGCCAAGAACTCGGCCAAAGAGAACAAGAAGTCGCGGGGATTAGACATCAATCCTGGTCCCTCTGCTCCTCGTGCCGATGGCACATGCGAAGCTGAACCCAATCTTGTTGGGCCCTTCTACAATCCAGAAGGTCTCATCACTCATATCATGGTTCAGGGGACTGCTCTGGATCAACCTGCAGACGACGCTGATTCTGACGAAGCGCTTGCTCCACAGAAGTCTAAGAAGCTGAAGAAACCCAAGGCTTCGAAGCCTTCCCTTGCACCAAAAGCTTCGCGAGCAAAGCCTCTGGCCACTGCTCCTCCTGCACCAAGTGTGCAGTCAGAAGATCTCTCACGCATCTCCAAGTCTAAGAAGAAGAAAAAGAACCCCATGAACACCACTAGTCTAGCTCTGACCCCTGCTGCTGTTCTGAGGAATGAGAACGACGCCATTGATCTGTCGAGTGACGATGATCTTCCTGATGACGCTCTTGAACTGCTGATAAAGAGCAAGCAAGAGGCAGAAATCTTCAATGATTTGCGTCTCTTGGACGTGGAAGTGTTAAACAATTTCATTGATGAGTGGTTTGATACCCCCAATCTCAGCTTTGATGATCTGCAACTTCCCGTTGGCCTAAGCGTCTCCTTCCATGGCGCCATTGCTCTTGAGCTGGCTCTTGCTCGGAAAATTGTTGAGCTGAAGCACAAGATCGACTATGAAAAGGCTCAGTTCAAGAAGCACATGGCCAAGCTTAGCGTAACAGACGTCCATAACTTCAAGGTCATGGTGCATGAGCTCAAGGAAGCGTTTCACAAGAAACGTGAAGAAGCCAAAGGTTCTCGAGAGCGAATGAAGCTTCTGGCTGCAAAGTGTGTTCAAGCTTACAATGAAGCTGAGAATCGCAAGGCACTTGGGCGTCCTGGCATCGACCCTAAGATGGCTGCCAAGCAGAAGAAGCCTACTGTGGACTAAGCTGAACCATCCAGGCGGGAAGAACCTCGCATTGTCTTCCCCGCTAGTATGACAGGCGTGGAGCCTAAGGTCCCCACAGTGGCTTCAGAGCTTCAGAAGACAAGGGCAGCGGAAGCCAAAGCTAGAAAGCGCAAGACCAAGAACACCACGGACGATGCTCCACCCACCAAGAAGCGCAAGACCAAGAAGAAAGATCGGGCTGCTCCCACAGAGCCCCTTGTTGTCGAGCCAATTTATTTTGCTCATCCTGCATCTGCACAACAAGAACGTCGTTTGATAGGTCATGAGCCTGCTTCCCCAGAGGCTCCTGAAGCTGAAGACATTCCAGCTGTTGAACCCACCGCAGCTGAAGACATTGGTCAACACGACAATGTAGAAGATGATGAAGTACTTCCTCAGATTGAGCACAATGTGGTATCATCGCCTGTTCTTACGAACAGCGAACTCATCAGCATTGGTCGTCCTTTGACGCCAATTGCTCAGGATGACTCATGGGCTGATCACCCACAAAACTCACCCCATGAAGAAGAAACACCAACTACTCCCCCAACTCAAGTCACCGCTTCGGTGCTTGAAGATGATGACTTTGAGGGCCAACCTACTCCATCTCCACAAGCGTCGCCAGCTTTCTGCAGGCTTCGTAAGGGACCAAGGCCTCAAGTCACTTTGTCGAGTGTTCCAGAAGGAGAAGAGCGCCAATCGGTATCATGCCAAGTATTTCCTGAAGCATCTCCAACTGTGAACAGCTCCGAGTCTGAAGCCAACGCGGCTAAAGATATTCCGGCTGCATCAGCCGACGACCAAGAAGAACCAAGAGTTGAAGAAGATCGTGTTGCTACACCCCCGTCCAACCTTGAAGTTGTTCTCGAGGAGAACGTGTCCGACCCTCCAGCTACTCAAGTGGAGGTTAATAATACTGAGGCAGCCATAAACAACTCAAGTGAAGCCAATGACGTTGTCATGGCTGAAGCTACTATGGCAACTGAAGTTAATGTGGTGCTTGAAGTGATTGCACCTAAAGCCAATGCTGCACCTGAAGCAAATCTGCAGCCTGAAGTTAATGCCAATGCCACTGCTGCAGTACCGCCTCCAAGGCCACAAACTATCGAGCAAGCATACAATTATGGCCAGCTGGTCACTGTCAGATGGCCCATTCTAGTTCCTCCTCCTGATGCTGGTCCGCAATTTGACTATCATGTCGAGCACAAGCCTCAGGTCCAGAAGCCAAAGCCAAGACTGCCCAGGTTTCCAGGTACTGCCACTTCACCAGGGTCCTTCAATGCAAATGGCTTCATTGCGCACAACACTTTCTTTGACAGCGCCAAGAACCCCTATTCCAAGCCAAGGATTTCATCTGATCAGTTCTGAAGCTATCAGCAACGCAGCTACTACTCATGTGTTCTCTATGATCAAGGGTGCATCTTACCTCATATGCCTCTTGACTGTGAAGCCATTGCTAGATTGCCATGCCTTGAAGAAGCCCTTGACTGCTTCCGTGATGCTGGATTGCTGAATTTTATGACTGATAAGGAGCATTGGAATGAAGAGCTTCTACTGCAATTCTATGCCACCCTCCACATCCGCGACTACAACAGGGATCCGAAGACATGGGTCCTTGAGTGGATGACATGCAACGTACACCATGAAGCTAAAGCTCTTGACATTATTGAGCTCACTGGTCTACCCACTCCAGGTGAACTATATGAACCTGGTTGTCAGCTTCACCGCAATGCATTGCAGAGCATCTTTCAGAAGCCAGAGCCCAATATGAGCCAAATACTGAGCATGATGAAGCCTCTGCCACATGACGCTGATTACCCAAAGGAGTTCTTTGTTGAAGACCTAGAGTATCTGCCCCGCACTATTTATCATATCATCAGGCGAACTCTATGGCCTGTCAAAGGACATTTTTCAGCAGCGAAACTTGAAGGAGCAATGAAGACTTTGGTATTTTATATCTTCAACGGCATCAGCTTCAATGCTCAAGACTTCTTTATCAGGTAGTTGGCTGCATCAGGCTCTGATCTCTTTGGACTGATGTTCTACGCTCCATGGGTTATGCGCCTCATCAAGCTTCATTCAACTGTCAACTATCAGCCCTCTACTCGCAACCATCTGATCTTTCTGCCAGAGGTTGATATGTCAGTTGAAGCCATATACCCCGAGCCTGCCAAGGAGCCTGTTTGTCTTCACAATGCTGATCACCAAAGCTTCACACAGCCCATTGAAGGAGTCCAAGCCGTCACTCGTGTTTATCCGTTGGCTGGCAATACACGCTTACCTCACCGTGCTCAAACTGAAGCCACTGAAAGCACTATTGCTCAAAGGCCTCGGAAGCGATCTCGTGTTCTCAATGACCGAGAGCTTCTCGTTGCCCTGCATCAGAAACAGGATACGCATCACTACTGGCTGAAGCAGCAGATGCAAAGCCTCTTGGTGGATGTCAATCGCATTTGCAATCTTGCCACCAAGAATGCCTTTGTTACACAGGAAACCTGTCGGAGGTCATGGAAGAGTTTGACATTGCTGAGTGCTGAAGCAGATCTTCGAGACGATGGCTTCACTGAAAGATTCAAGTTTGACTCCAGTCCTCCAAGGAATGTTGTCTTGCGTCGAATTCCCTCTCTTGAAGACTCTGATTATTCCTCCTCAGCAGTAACGGTGAATGCCAGAGTCATAGATGATCAAGATGATGCTACCTCACCACCTCCAACTTCAGCGTGTATCGACACTGCACCAAGTTCTTCTGCACCGCCAAACCCCGACACCAACCTTGCAGCTTCTCCTACTCCTTCTGGGAACGAGTAGAGGCTCTATGTCTTCAAACCTTTTTGGTCCTTACTGACAAAAGGGGGAGAAGCATATGAGTTGATAGTCTTCAAGCGGGTCCTTATGGGCGGTTGCTTTATATTTTTCCTAGTGTTTACAACTCTCGCTTTTGATACATTTGGTTCTTTGAGTTGTAACACTTAAACTTGATGGTCGTCTGCTACTTGTTTGCTATTCTGTGATGCGATGATAAATCCCGCACGAAGTCATATTGCAGATGTCCATTTTTCATTATGCATGTCATTATCTTCGTTATATCAAATCATGCATGATGAATTGTCTTCATAAGTTGAAGAGGATCTCCACAAGTACAACCTGCCATGTGCATTTGCATTCCAAAAGCAAATTACTTGTATGCACATCTTCAGGGGGAGCCTTTTGCTACTTATGAAGACAATACCTAAATCCTTTACAATTTCACATAGTTTTATCCCCGTTGAAAACTTCAACCAGTTTGTCATCAATCACCAAAAAGGGGGAGATTGTAAGTGCATCTAGTGCCACCCCTAGTTGGTTTTGGAGTATTGACGACAAACCTGGTTGAGGGACTAATGTGTTTGTGAGAATTGCAGGATAACACAGGTGGTAGTCCCTCATTGATTCGGTTTACCTACCGGAGATGACTCCTAAAAATGTATGAAGACACTGAAGACAATGGTGGTATGTGAAGATATTCACATTGAAGACTATCACAAGAGAAGACATTGCGTGAAGACTATGGAGTGCGAAGACTTAGTTGTTTTGTTGTTTCCTTTTCTTCTTTGTCGAGTCATAGGAACCACCGTACTGTTAAGTGGGGTCCCAGTGAACAAAGTCAGAGTGATTGAAGTGATGCTCAACCAAAATCCTATGTCTTCGAGTGAAGACAATGAGAGCAAATCTTATCCAGAGCTGGATGAGTCAACTTTACTTGTAGCCCAAGTAAAGTTGTCGCGTGTGTTTGAAATCTGACCGTTGGAACACGTGTTAGTTCCTTAGTGACCCAGGGTCATTTCGGACAAATCAGGTCGGGTTGCCTAGTAGCTATAAATAGCCCACCCCCTACACCATAAATTGGTGGCTGCTCAGAGTTAGTGCACGGCTTTTGTCGTTTGAGAGCAACCCACCTCCGAAGCTTTTGAGAGAGAGCAATCCTTGCGAGGACAAAGCCCAAACATCCAGAGCCAAACAGTGTTAGGCATCACTGAAGTCTTTCTGTCCGCGTGACCTGAAGACTTGTTACACTTGAGGACTGTGAATCCTCCAGCCGGTTAGGCGTCGCGTTCTGAGCATCCAAGAGTCATTGTGGATCGCCGGTGAACAAAGTTTGTGAAGGTTTGGAAGTCTACCTTGAAGACTTACCAGAGTGATTGGGCGAGGACTGGGTGTCCTTACCTCAAGGGGAATAAGGTGAAGACGCGGTCTTCTGAGTTGAATCTCAACCTCCCTAACCAGACATACAGTTGTCACAGCAACTGGAACTGGTCCAACAAATCATGTGTCCTCAACAAGTTACTGGTTCTATCCTCTCCCTCTCCTTACTTACAGTTTGTCTTCGTCAAGTCATTTCCTGCTTGCGCTACCTGTTTGACTTCACTGTGTAACCACTATCATTGTTTGGCTTCATACTATCTTCCATCCTGATCTTCACTACCTAGCTGCTATTAGTCTTCGTGCTTTCACTTCATTGCATACTTGACTATGGCTTGCTTAGTGTAGTCTATCTTCCGCTGCATATCAATAGGTTCATTTCTATTGTTTGTCTTCAAAACTCTCATGTTTTGAAGACTTTCATAAAAATCGCCTATTCACCCCCCCTCTAGTCGATAACTAGCACTTTCAGGTGCCCTATAGCCACGGCGATGATGACACCGTGCTCTCGGGCTCACGGGAAGAGAGGAAGAGGGAGCCAGAGGAGGGGAGAACGAGGGGAGGCTCTGGGCATCTCCGTGGCGTCGCAAGGATGTCGGGGAGGCTGCCATCGCGAAGCAGGAGGTGGAGGCCTCTACGTGCGCGCGTGCGACTTCGCCTCTGCCTACTGGCAGAGGTTGAAGACAGCCGCTCAGCCACGGTGGGCTGGGCTGGTGCAGCTGGGCCGGCTACAGGTAAGTGGCCCAGGTACGGGTCTTTTCTTCTTATTTGTGTTTTTTTTCATTCTGCTATCTGTTTTGATTCAGTAAAATACCAAATCATTTAATAAAAATCTAAAACTTCTTGTGGGCACTCGCAGAATTATTCCAGAGATCCACACCATGTTTCAAATTGTTTGAGACTATAATATATATATATGTAGAATTTTATAGCCCCAAGTCAAAATACATATTGGATTAATTCAAAAATCCAGAATGGCCTAAAAAATATGTGCATCATTTTTGGCAGAGGTTTTAACCTTTATCAAAAATCATGAACTTTTCTAAAGGGCATTCTGGGTTCATTGAAAAGATTTAAACTTGAACCTAGTTGAAATAATTATCTGCGAGGGTTTGATCAATCCCCATTTCAAATTTCTTGAATTTAAACATGATGACATGAATGCTTTCATGCAATTAGTTACAAGCAATTCTAGGGCTGTGACAACTCACCCCTACTAAACAAGAATCTCGTCCTGAGATTCAAGACGTAAGGTAAGAAGACAGATGGGACATGGAACTGGCACAAACTCCAAAATCCATTGCATTCTTGAAGATGTTGATTCGTTGCTTCATATTGATCTTGACGTCTTTGCCTTCAAGATCTTTGTCCAACACTATGATGACGGAAAGAAACTCTATGGGAATCGATATTCTTAAAGATCGAGCAACTCACGATCAACTCACGGAATGACACGTTGAACATCTCTTGAGCTGAGACACAGAACTCACATCAAGGTGATGGAAGTTAGACGACGAAGATTCAAGTTGGTAGGAAACAATTCCATGCTTGAGTAAGATGGTGCAAGGTTTCAAAGTAGCGAGAAAATAATTGCCATGACCCCATACTAGGGCACCTTCGAGGAGGTGACTCGTAACATTATTCCCTTGAGTGGCAAAAAGAATTACTTTTGATACAGAGATCATTGAAACTCTCTATACCAACTTAAGGGAATTTACAAACGATCGTTTGAAGGAGTTCGAAGAAATGGCATACTCAGTTTGGAAAGGAAACTACAGTTATGGAGCAACTCAGCAAACGGAAGGCACATTCCGGTAGATACCGAGGACATAACCTAGTGTCTGAGTGTGCTATCAAGAACTCGAGCATTTCCATATTCATCAGGGTTTTACCAACATCTAGGCCAAGACTTGGCAACACTTCATACTACCATGATGAATAGTGATGGAAGACGCGATGCAAGGAAGACAAACACTTTCTCATATTTTACCTTAGCAATGCCAAGGAAACAAAATCTGGATGATCGACCGGGAGACATTTAGCACTCCGCTTCGAATGTTCTCCTTGATGTTCTAGCTACCACGGTCATGCTGAAAAAGCATCAACATGGCCATCAAATAAAGGTCGGACTTCGAAAGCACAAAATCCATAAGGAACAACTTCTGAAATAAATCATGCGAAATCCTCATGGGAAGTGACCAAATGGCTTAATCAAGATACTACAATAATAGTGCTTCCAGCTAGGTGCGTCCACTTCACTGGAACCTATATCATAGTTCTTGGAAGAAGTTCCAACCATCATATCTGCCTGAGATTCGGATCTGGTTGGTAAACGGATAATTCAGACAACGTGTCTGGAAAGAAAGTTTGCAAGACAAACCGACGAGATGACGTTGCGAGATTCTCGGGAAATGAACTATGATATCAAGCTCCAAAACATGAGCTGGTTATGCTACATACATGTGAACACGTTGTCCAAGACAAGCATGACCACATAGTAGTCTTACAATAAAACACTACCGGGTTCTGGTGGGGAACCATCATCGAGGATATTGAAGTCCTTGCATAAGTCTTGCTCTTAGGAAGGAACTTCTTCTCCCTGAACAAATCAATCAGTGGCTTGGTGTGCTAGGGAATATATATGGAGTGGAGGTAAATAATCTACCAGACCATAGAATACTTTGCACATGCATGACTGACTTGGGATGATTCCAGAGGAAGCAAAAACAAGCTTTCTCGAATTCACGGTGGCAACTTGCATCAGATGCACATGAATTAGATGAAGTCACTTCTTTCATCCAAACGTATACCTCATGAGCGGAACATGAAGGCAATGCTTACAAAGTTTCCAATGCTAGCTTTGATATTCATCATGAATCATGGAGGAGATAAAAATATTGCAGATGCGCTCAACATCAATTCATCGGGATTTCCATATCACTGGAATTCCACCATTATGTGAACAAGGTGATAGCACTGGCCAGACCCAAAGATATAATGGTGCATGCTCGAGGGATCAACCACGTGTAAGACAACATTACGAACATCGTTGGTTCTGATTTGATTTGATGATAGCCCACACTCAAATCAAGGTTTGGACAAGACGTTAGATTCAACAACTGATCACGAGGATCAATTGATGAAGATATCATCTTTCTTCAATACACACACAAACAAAAGATATCCCTTTGAATGAACCGATTCAGATAAAGCTTTTATCTTCCAACTCTCCAAGTTATCGTTTAGTTTATCCAACTAGTTTAGGGGTATCCAACACAAATCCTTGGAGAAAGGGTGGTTTATGGAAAAACCAGGTTGATCACGAACTCAACATAGTGGTCAGGTGACAACCTGGTAATACTTCCGAGAAGATATTCGGAAAATCACGAACCACCGATATGTTATTAAGATCGATAACAATCTTGCTTTTCAAGGCAAGACGACATGATCAGAAGAGCAAGGGATTCAGTCCTAACTCAAAGATCAAAGAGTGCACCAGAAATAAGGACAAGGTAGCACGATCAGTCCTAGGATGGTGATTCAATAACCAACACGCTAAGGATGAAATTATTGTCCTTTAACTACCAAGCAACGGGGTTGCTAGGAGTGTTGATTTCACACATCATAGTTCACCTATCGACATTCCGGTTGCAACAACACGGGGACCGAGAAATGAACAACGATGGCGAGAAGTATCACTACGTCAAGAATTCATAAGATGGTGTGCAATTCCTATGGTATTATTGACAAAAGAGGGTAATACTCCAGGGTAGAACAGAACAAAAGCTGGATTGGCATTTTGATCTGCGAAATACAACTGCTTTGACCTAATCCTAGAAATGGACAAGGTACTGGAGTTTGTTTCTCCTAGTCATTCCAGAATAGGATGGCTCGACGGACCACAAGAATAATAGGCATCGATGAACACGAGTGCACTACTACTCCTAACTATCAATTAATAGATGAGGGTTAGAATTCAATTGAAGAGGGGAAACTCAAAGGAACATATAACTTTCTGAATTGTGGATGCATAGATTAGTATGTCGAGCAAAGCTCAACATTTCTTCCGGATAACCCATGCAGAAAGGTAGAACTGGCAGATTCAAAATGTAGAATCGAGAACTCATCAAGAGCACTCTAGTTGTGATCTTTTGGTTCAAAAGAACTTTGCCATAAGCAGTTCATGGTATTTGGAAGAAGGAAATACCACGGACCTCGAGGACTATTGCAAAGTTTACTAATATACTAAAGGTACGGGCAACCCTATCAACACGAGGTAAGTAGAGTGAATCTTGGGCTTAAGAACCTAGAAATAGAAGGCCTACAAACTAAATGGCATCACGGGATGCTTTCGAGAATGGTGGCCAGAATCATCACACTGGGAACACAAAACATGGCTAGATTACTAGGTGACTCCCTAGGACACCTAGGGTCATAATAATAGCTCCAACATATATGTCGAGACAATAGAGTACCTCAACTCACCAATTAGTGTGGTTGAACTGGCCCAAAGGGACATCGGGATCTGAAAGAAGGGATTTGCGAATGCATCAGACTATTTAGAAACGTGGGATGACTCGAACAGCATAACGGCTGTAAATGCTCAAAAAGATTTGAGACATGATGCAAAATGGTGGCATAGCCACTCAACAACATCATATCAAGGTTCCAAGTCCAACTAACAACACACTGGAGTAGTAGAAACTGAACTGGGGCTTGAGACCAACAATCCTAAGAATCTACAGATTAGTAACATGTGATCCTGATAGAAAGACGAGGAAGCCTAGTTTCTTAACCCCGTAGAAGAGAAGAGGATGATTCAGATCAGAAGGGCATAAGGTAAAGGAGTAAAAAGAGCCTTACATTCCCTTCCACAATCAATTCTCTTATATAACTAAAGCATTTCTAGACACGACTTCGACCGGTTTGGCTTGGTAATCCTACAGGCAGTCAGGCTCTGATACCAAAGCTGTCACGACCCCGATCCTAAGCCACATCTATCTAGCATGTAACACATCATATCACTTTGCGGCCTCACGCACGGTATTCCCACGGGTGACACCTTACCTGGCCCGGGACCGTTTGCGCCTTTTGGTTCACGTATATGATAGTGTCGCTAGCATCCATATGACAAAGAACCCGGGCCGACATGACTAGTTGTGAACCCAAAGTGGCACTAACTTACAGGGACAGGCATACATGACTCAGCAACGAACGTGTCGGTCATCAGCGAGTGAATTCGGGCTGTAGCAACTGGGCTAGCAGGACCCCGGGAATCTGGGCTGTAGCAGGCTAACAGGACTCAAAAAGACACCGCATGTCAGTTCCCCGAAGGCACAGACACAAGATCGAAGAAGGACACATATCGGCCAGTCTAAGTGTTCCGGAGCAGTAACAACTTGGCTAATAGGACTCTGGTAAGCCGGGCTATAGCAGACTACCATGGCTCAGTGGAAGCACTAGACTACATTTCCCCATAAGAGAGGCTACCAAGGATAAACAACTAGGTTGTCGGATCCCACACATACCAAGCGTTTCAAAATCATACACACAATATGCTCGATATGTGCAAATACAACATGGCATCACAACAAAACTCTACCACTCAAAGTATTTATTCATAAGGCTCCGAAGAGTCAGACATTACAAACATGGGTCTCATGACCCAGCATTCAAGTCATACAAGAAATAGCACATGTGGAAGCTTATCTTGTCTGAGTACAGACAACTACAAATGAAAAAGGCTGAGAAGCCTGACTATCTACAAGACCCTGTCGAGGGCACAAGATCGTAGCTGAGGTAACATGCTAAACGTCGAAGTCCACGCGGAACTACTAGTGAGACTGAGGTCTCTCTGCAAAAACATAAATTAAGCAAACGTGAGTACAAATGTACCCAGCAAGACATACATCAGAACTAGCTACATATGCATCAGTATCAACAAAGGGGTGGTGGAGTTTAACTACGGCAAGCCAGCTTTGACTCAGTGGCTATCCTGTACTACGATTGCAAGTAACTCTTTTGAGGTGGCGCACACGAGTCCACATATTTACCAATCTATTCACCACTATGGATCCGCTCTCGTCTCCCTACGAGAACTCCATCCATAGCACTCACGCTTATCTTGCGCATTTTAGAGTATCCACTTTCAATTGTCTATGAACTGTACAGGCAACCCGGAAGTCCTTTACCGCGGACGCGGCTATTCGAATAGATGATGTTAACCCTACAGGGGTGTACTTCTTCACACACGCTCTCGACACTTACCACCATGTACACGTCGTGTATCTCGGCAACCTTCAAGCGGAAGCCTGGCGAGGGAGTCAGCCACGACCTGACTAACCACACAAGTCTCTAGTCCAGGTTTATCGCCTATTCGGGTTCCATCCGCAAGGAGATCTTGCCGGGGTGTCGCTCCTGGCCCCAAACGATAAGAGCAGGGTTCCCGAGGCACCACACGGGCGTCTCGGTACACCGTGCCTCATGTCTCTACCGCATCATAGCCCACCCCTAGGGTTAGCGCTATGCACGGCCCCCAACACATATCCTACAAACACCAGAAACTAGTTGCAACTCCTGGACAGAGATCAAGGCGATTAATAATTCGAGAGGGGCACTTAAGCATTCCAATTCTTCGTACTAGTTGTTCATGGATCACCAACGTAGAACTCAGTTCCTGAGGATGGCTGCAATGAGACAACCCAGCATGTACTCCTACATGGCCTCTCACCACTACCTTTACCAAATCGTGTTCACACACTTAGCTCTCAACAGTAGGACATGTTCACCACATTCCAATTCATCCCTGATGAATCAGACCTGACTCAACTCTAAGCAGTAGCAGGCATGAAAACAAGCATGAATGAGTAGGCACATCAGGGCTCAAACAACTCATACTCATGCTAGTGGGTTTGATCTATTAACTATGGCAATGACAGGTCATGCAGAGGAAAGGGGTTCAACTGCCGCAGCATGTAACAGTTGAATCGTTGTTGTCCTAATGTAGTAAAAGAGAGCAAGAGCGAGAGAGTGGGATTGTATCGGAATGAACAAGGGGGTTTGCTTGCCTGAAACATCTGAAGTTAGTATAGTTCTTCATCGGTGTCATCGATCTCATCGCCGGAACACGTCTATCGAGAGGGAACAACCACCGGCAACAGAGAAGGAACACAATCAATGCAATGCACAATATGATGCATGATCATGACATGTCAAAATGGGTGTGTTGGGCTAATGCAACTAAGAACATGAGGGTTTGAGCTTATTTGAACCAATGGTTCAAATCCAAACTCAAGTTATGGACTCAAATAGTGCATTATCATGTTTTGAACTAAACAGCAAGTTTACATTGCTTTAACATGCATGAAACAAGTACAGATGGATAGATTGGATTTTTCTGATCATTTTTCATATATAAATCTTTGCATTTGGAGTTACAGATTAATTTCTATAATTTTTTGAAGTTTATATCATTTTTTGAATTAAATAAATCATTTCTGAATTATTTAAAACCTCATAATATTTACCGTGTTAGCATGCCCTCATGCCGGCGTCAGCGGGTCAACGGGGCTGCCTGGGTCAAACCTGACATGTGGGGACCACACATCAGTGAAACAGTGGCTAATCTAACCAACAGTTTTAATTAACACTAAACTAATCCTAAGCCTAAATTAGTTAGGGCTTGGCCCACATGTCAAAAGCCTGGGGGTTGACTCACTGGGTGATTAGCAGGGTCATTAGCAGCTAACGATGTTGCCATGTCGGCCCGCCGGTGTTTAGCCGCCGGCAACCATTTGCCGCGGCAGACGTGCGTCGGGAAAGTGCTAGGGGCCGCGGTTTGTCGTGAAGAAGGCATTGGGGAGTAACTCTTGCTTGGGCGCATCCGATGGGCCAGACAGGGGGTCGCGGGGCGGCCGGAATCTCACCGGCGACGAGTTTTGGCGGCAGCACAGCTACGGGTTTGTGCTGGTTGGCGCTAGAGAGCACTTGGGGAGGAGCTGGTGGTGACTACGGGCTCCTGGAGCTGTGTTGAGCGCATTGGTGTGCTTGGCTGCGAGCTTCAACAGCTGTAGCCACGGCGGCGACACGGCCGGCGGGCGGGAGCTCTCAGCTCTGACGGAAAACATGGCTAGAGGAGAAGTAGGAGAGGGGAAACAAGGGGAAAACAACGGAGGCTCACAGTGGGGTCGGACGGAGTCGAGGGCGAGGCTGGGGAAGCCCTGGATGGCACAAATCGAACGAAGGCGATCACCGGATAGAGGCGGCGATGAAGACGGCGGGGTTGACGTTGCATTGCTCCCGCGGTCGCGTGCCTCGATGTGTAGCTCCACGGAGTCGTGGCGGAGCTCGGGGTGGCGCTGGTTGGGTGGGTGGTGGCCTATAGCCACGGCGACGACGACGGCGCGCTCTCGGGCTCACGGGAAGAGAGGAAGAGGGAGCTAGAGGAGGAGGGAGAACGAGGGGAGGCTCTGGGCGTCTCCGTGGCGTCACGAGGATGTCGGGGAGGCTGCCACCGCGAAGCAGGAGGTGGAGGCCTCCGCGTGCGCGCGTGCGACTTCGCCTCTGCCTACTGGCAGAGGTTGAAGACAACCGCTCTACCATGGTGGGTTGGGCTGTTTCAGCTGGGCCGGCTATAGGTAAGTGGCCCAGGTACGGGTCTTTTCTTCTTATTTCTGTTTTTTTTTCATTCTGCTATCTGTTTTGATTTAGTAAAATACCAAATCAGTTAATAAAAATCTAGACCTTCTTGTGGGCACTCACAGAATTATTCCAGACATCCACACCATGTTTCAAATTGTTTGAGACTATATATATATATATATATATATATATATATATAGCATTTTATAGCCCCAAGTCAAAATACATATTGGATTAATTCAAAAATCAAGAATGGCCTAAAAAAATATGTGCATCATTTTTGGCAGAGGTTTTAACCTTTATCAAAAATCATGAACTTTTCTATAGGGCATTCTGAGTTCATTGAAAAGATTTAAACTTGAACCTAGTTGAAATAATTATCTGCTAGGGTTTGATCAATCCCCGTTTCAAATTTCTTGAATTTAAACATGATGACATGAATGCTTTCATGCAATTAGTTACAAGCAATTCTAGGGCTGTGACACATCATTACTAGAGCATTGTCCCAAGTGAGGAAAGGATGATGGAGATTATGATTCCCCCACAAGTCGGGGTGAGACTCCGGACAAAAAGAAAAAAAATGGAAAAAAGAGGCCATAAAAAAGAGAGAAAAAGGCCCAAACAAAAAAATGAGAGAAGGGACAATGTTACTATCCTTTTACCACACTTGTGCTTCAAAGTAGCATCATGATCTTCATGATAGAGAGTCTCCTATGTTGTCACTTTCATATACTTGTGGGAATTTTACATTATAGAACTTGGCTTGTATATTCAAATGACGGGCTTCCTCAAAATGCCCTAGGTCTTCGTGAGCAAGCGAGTAGGATGCGCACCCACTTAGTTTCTTTTGTTGAGCTTTCATACACTTATAGCTCTAGTGCATCCGTTGCATGGAAATCCCTACTCACTCACATTGATATCTATTAATGGGCATCTCCATAGCCCGTTGATACGCCTAGTTGATGTGAGACTATCTTCTCCTTTTTGTCTTCTCCACAACCACCATTCTATTCCACATATAGTGCTATGTCCATGGCTCACGCTCATGTAGTGCGTGAAGATTGAAAAAGTTTGAGAACATTAAAAGTATGAAACAATTGCTTGGCTTGTCATCGGGGTTGTGCATGATTTAAATACTTTGTGTGATGAAGATAGAGCATGTCCAGACTATATGATTTTGTAGGGATAACTTTCTTTGGCCATGTTATTTTGAGAAGACATGATTACTTTGTTAGTATGCTTGAAGTATTATTATTTTCATGTCAATATTAAACTTTTGTCTTGAATCTTTCGGATCTGAACATTCATGCCACAATAAAGGAAATTACATTGAGAAATATGCTAGGTAGCATTCCACATCAAAAATTCTGTTTTTATCATTTACCTACTCGAGGACGAGCAGGAATTAAGCTTGGGGATGCTTGATACGTCTCCAACGTATCTATAATTTTTTATTGTTCCATGCTATTATATTATATGTTTTGGATGTTTAATGAGATTTACTAAGCACTTCTATGTTATTTTTGGGACTAACCTATTAACCGAAGGCCCAGTGCAAATTGTTGTTTTTTTTGCCTATTTTAGTGTTTCGTAGAAAAGGAATATCAAATGGAGTCCAAACGGAATGAAACCTTCGGGAGAGTTAGTTTTGGAACAAACGTGATCCATGGTACTTGGAGTGGATGCCAAGAAAGAAGCGAGGAGGCCACGAGGCAGGGAGGCGCGCCGGCCCCCCTGGGCGTGCCCCCACCCTCGTGGGCCCCTTGCAGCTCCACCGACCTACTTCTTCCTCCTATATATATCCATATACCCCAAAAACATCCAGGAGCACCACAAAATCCTATTTCCACGGCCGCAACCTTCTGTACCCCTGAGATCCCATCTTGGGGCCTTTTTCGGCGCTCTGCTAGAGGGGGAATCGATCACGGAGGGATTCTACATCAACACCATAGCCTCTCCGATGATGTGTGAGTAGTTTACCACAGACCTTCGGGTCCATAGTTATTAGCTAGATGGCTTCTTCTCTTTCTTTGGATCTCAGTACAAAGTTCTCCTCGATCTTCTTGGAGATCTATTCGATGTAACTCTTTTTGCGGTGTGTTTGTCGAGATCCGATGAATTGTGGGTTTATGATCAAGATTATCTATGAACAATATTTGAATCTCCTCTGAATTCTTTTATGTATGATTTGTTATCTTTGCAAGTCTCTTCGAATTATCAGTTTGGTTTGGCCTACTAGATTGATCTTTCTTGCAATGGGAGAAGTGCTTAGCTTTGGGTTCAATCTTGCGTTGCTCGATCCCAGTGACAGAAAGGGAAACGACACGTATTGTATTGTTGCCATCAAGGATAAAAAGATGGGGTTTATATCATATTGCTTGAGTTTATCCCTCTACATCATGTCATCTTGCCTAATGCGTTACTCTGTTCTTATGAACTTAATACTCTAGATGCATGCTGGATAGCGGTCGAAGTGTGGAGTACTAGTAGTAGATGCAGAATCGTTTCGGTCTACTTGTCGCGGACGTGATGCCTATATACATGATCATGCCTAGATATTCTCATAACTATGCACTTTTCTATCAATTGCTCGACAGTAATTTGTTCACCCACCATAATACTTATGCTATCTTGAGAGAAGCCACTAGTGAAACCTATGGCCCCCGGGTCTATCTTCCATCATATTAATCTCCCGCCAACGTGCTAGTTCTGTCGCCGTTTATTTTGCAATCTTTACTTTTCAATCTATACAATAGAAATACCAAAAATATTTATCTTATTATCTCTATCAGATCTCACTTTTGCAAGTGGCCGTGAAGGGATTGACAACCCCTTTTATCGCGTTGGTTGCAAGGTTCTTATTTGTTTATGTAGGTACGAGGCGACTTGTGTGTAGTCTCCTACTGGATTGATACCTTGGTTCTCAAAAACTGAGGGAAATACTTACAGTACTTTGCTGCATCACCCTTTCCTCTTCAAGGGAAAAACCAACGCAAGCTCAAGAGGTAGCACTTAGAACCCGGCCTTCCAAAATGTTTTGAATGCCACGGAGCATATGAGATGTTCCAAGAGCTGAAATTGGTATTTCAGGCTCATGCCCATGTTGAGAGGTATGAGACCTCTGACAAGTACTTTGCCTACAACATGGAGGAGAATAGCTTAGCCAGTGAGCATGTGCACAGAGGTCTGGGTACTACAATCACTTGAATCAAGTGGGACTTAATCTTCCAGATAAGATAGTGATTGACAGAGTTCTCCAGTCACTATCACCAAGCTACTAGGAGCTTCGTGATGAACTGTAATATGCAAGGAATGACTAAAACGATTTCCGAGCTCTTCGCGATATGGAAATTGGCGGAGGTAGAAATCAAGAAAGAGCATCAAGTGTTGATGGTTAATAAAACCACTAGTTTTAAGAAAAGGGCAGGGAAAAGAAAGGGAACTTCAAGAAGAATGGCAAGCAAGTTGCCGCTTCCGTGAAGAAGTCCAAAGCTGGAACCAAGCCTGAAATTGAGTGCTTCTATTGCAAAGGAAATGGTCACTGGAGGCGGAACTGCCCCAAATACTTGGCGGATAAGAAGGATGGCAAAGTGAACAAAGGTATATATGATATACATGTTATCGATGTGTACCTTACTAGTGTTTGTAGTAGCCCCTGGGTATTTGATACCGGTTCAGTTGCTAAGTAACTCGAACTAGGAGTTACAGAATGAACAGAGACTAGTTAAGGGTGAGGTAACGTTGTGTGTTGGAAGTGATTTCAAGGTTGATACGATCACCATCGCACACTCCCTCTGAAGTAAATATGCCCTAGAGGCAATAATAAAGTTGTTATTTCATATTTCCTTATATCATGATAAATGTTTATTATTCATGCTAGAATTGTATTAACTGGAAACTTGATACATGTGTGAATACATACACAAAACACATGTCCCTAGTAAGCCTCTACTAGACTAGCTCGTTAATCAAAGATGGTTAAGTTTCCTAAACCATAGACATGTGTTGTCATTTGATGAACGGGGTCACATCATTAGGAGAATGATGTGATGGACAAGACCCATCCGTTAGCTTATCGTAATGATCGTCAAGTTTTATTCCTATTGCTTTCTTCATGTCATATACATATTCCTTTGACTATGAGATTATGTAACTCCGGATACCGGAGGGATACCTTGTGTGATATCAAAAGTCACAACGTAACTGGGTGATTACAAAGATGCTCTACAGGTATCTTCGAAGGTGTTTGTTTGGTTGGCATAGATCGAGATTAGGATTTCTCACTCCGAGTATCGGAGAGGTATCTCTAGGCCCTCTCGGTAATACACATCGTAATAAGCCTTGCAAGCAATGTGACTAATGAGTTAGTTGAGATATGATGTATTATGGAATGAGTAAAGAGACTTGCTGGTAACAAGATTAAACTAGGTATGAAGATACCGACGATCGAATCTCGGGCAAGTAACATACCGATGACAAAGGGAATAACGTATGTTGTCATTGCGGTTCGACCGGTAAAGATATTCATAGAATATGTGGGAGCCAATATGAGCATCCAGGTTCCGCTATTGGTTATTGACCGGAGAGGTGTCTCGGTCATGTCTACATAGTTCTCGAACCCGTAGGGTCCACACACTTAACGTTCGATGACGATTTGTATTATATGAGTTATGTGATTTGGTAACCGAATGTTGTTCAAAATCTCAGATGAGATTATGGACATGATGACGAGTCTTGAAATGGTCGAGAGGTAAAGATTGATATATTGGATGATAGTATTCGGACAACGGAAGTGTTCCAGAGTGTATCGGTTACATATCGGAGTACCAGGGGGTTACCGGAACCCCTCAGGGGAAGATATGGGCCATATGGGCCATAGGAGGGAGGCACACCAGCCCACAAAAGGGGTGGCGCGCCCCCCAAAGGGAAGGAGGCCAAATTGGACTAGGAGAGGGGGCGGCGCCCCCCTTTCCTTCTCCCCCCTCTCTCTTTCCCCCTTTCCCCCTCCGGTAAAAGGAAAAGGGGGGGCCGAATCCAACTAGGAGCCCAAGTAGGATTCCTCCTACTTGGGCACGCCTAGGGCCGGCCTCCTCCCCCTCCCTCCTTTATATACGTGGGGAGTGGGGCGCCTACAACACACATCGATGATTCCTAGCCATGTGCGGCGCCCCCTCCACATTTTACGCCTCCGGTCATATTCACATAGTGCTTAGGTGAAGCCCTGCGCGGATCACTTCACCATCACCGTCACCACGCCGTCATGCTGACGGAAATCTCCCTCCACACTTTGCTAGATCAAGAGATCGAGGCACATCATCGAGCTGAACGTGTGCAGAATTCGGAGGTGCCGTAAATTCGGTGCTTGACCAGCCGAAACGAGAAGAAGTTCGACTATAGAAACCGCGTTGTCAAACGCATCAGCTTTCGGTCTACGAGGGTACGCGGACACACTCTCCCCCTCTCATTGCTATGCATCTCCTAGATAGATCTTGCGTGAGCGTAGGATTTTTTTTGAAATTGCATGCTACGTTCCCCAACAGTGGCGTCATGAGCCAGGTCTATGCGTAGATGATATGCACGAGTAGAACACAAAGAGTTGTGGGCGGTGATAGTCATACTGCTTACCACCAACGTCTTATTTTGATTTGGCGGTATTGTGGGATGAAGCGGCCCGGACCAACGTTACATGACCATGTTCATGAGACCGGTTCCACCGACAGACATGCAACTAGTTTTGCATAAAGGTGGCTGGCAGTGTCTGTTTCTCCTACTTTAGTTGAACCGAATTTGACTGCGGCCGGTCCTTTTTGAAGGTTAAAACAGCAAACTTGATAAATCACTGTTGTGGTTTTGATGCGTAGGTAAGAACAGTTCTTGCTAGAAGCCCATAGCAGCCACGTAAAACTTGCAACAACAAAGTAGAGGACGTCTAACTTGTTTTTGCGTGGCATGTTGTGATGTGATATGGTCAAGACATGATGTGATATACATTAATGTATGAGATGATCATGTTTTGTTAAAGTTATCGGCAACTGGAAGGAGCCTTATGGTTGTCGCTTTATTATATGAAATGGAAACGCCATGTAATTGCTTTACTTTATCACTATGCGTTAGCGATAGTTGTAGAAGCAATAGTTGGCGAGACGACAACGATGCTATGATGGAGATCAAGGTTTCAAGCCGGTGACGATGGAAATGATGATGGTGCTTTGGAGATGGAGATCAAAGGCACAAGATGATGATGGCCATATCATGTCACATATTTTGATTGCATGTGTTGTTTATATTTATGCATCTTGTTTTGCTTAGTACGGCGGTAGCATTATAAGATGATCCCTCACTAAAATTTCAAGGTATAAGTGTTCTCCCTGAGTATGCACCGTTGCAACAGTTTGTCGTGCCGAGACACCACGTGTTGATTGGGTGTGATAGGCTCTATGTTCACATACAACGGGTGCAAGACAGTTTTGCACATGCGGAATACTCGGGTTAAACTTGATGAGCCTAGCATGTACAGACATGGCCTTGGAACACTGGGGACCGAAAGGTCAAATGTGAATCATATAGTAGATATGATCAACATAGATATGTTCACCATTGAAGACTACTCCATCTCACGTGATGATCGGACATGGTTTAGTTGATATGGATCACGTGATCATTTAGCTGACTTGTGGGATGTCTATCTAAGTGGGAGTTCTTAAGTAATATGATTAATTGAACTTAATTTATCATGAACTTAGTCCTGATAGTATTTGCATATCTATGTTATAGATCAATAGCTCGCGTATAGATCCCTTGTTTTATTTTAATGCGTTCCTAGAGAAAACTAAGTTGAAAGATAATAGTAGCAATGATGCAGACTGGGCCCGTGATCTGAGGATTATCCTCATTGCTGCACAGAAGAATTATGTCCTTGATGCACCACTAGGTGACGAACCTGTTGCAGGAGCAGATGCAGACGCTATGAACGTTTTGCAAGATCGGTATGATGACTACTTGATAGTTTAGTGCACCATGCTTTATGGCTTACATCCGGGACTTCAAAAATGCTTTGAACGCCATGGAGCATATGAGATGTTCCAAGAAGCTAAAAATGATATTTCAGACTGATGCCCGTGTTAAGAGGTATGAGACCTCTGACATGTACTGTGCCTACAAGATGGAGGAGAATAGCTCGGCTAGTGAGCATGTGCTCAGAATGTCTGGGTACTACAATCGCTTGAATCAAGTGGGAGTTGATCTTCCAGATAAGATAGTGATTGATAGAGTTCTCAAGTCACTATCACCAAGTTACTAGAACTTCGTGATGAACTATAATATGCAAGGGATGACGAAAACGATTCCCAAGCTCTTCGCGATGCTCAAATCAGCGAAGGTAGAAATCAAGAAATAGCATCAAGTGTTGATGGTTAACAAGACCACTAGTTTCAAGAAAAGGGCAAGGGAAAGAAAGCGAAACTTAAAATGAATGGCAAGAAAGTTGCCACTCCCATGAAGAAGCCCAAAGCTAGACCCAAGCCTGAAACAGAGTGCTTCTACTGCAAAGGAAATTGTCACTGCAAGTGGAACTGCCCTAGATACTTGGCGGATAAGAAGGATGGCAAAGTGAACAAAGGTATATTTGATATACATGTTATTGATGTGTACTTTACTAGTGTTTATAGCAACCCCTTGGTGTTTGATACTGGTTCAGTTGCTATGAGTAATAACTCGAAACAGGAGTTGCAAAATAAACAGAGACTAGTTAAGAACGAGGTGACGATGTGTGTTGGAAGTAATTCCAAGGTTGATACGATCACCATCGCACACTCCCTCTACCTTCGGGATTAGAATTGAACCTAAATAAATGTTATTTGGTGTTTGTGTTGAGCATTAATATGATTAGATCATCTTTATGGCAATACGGTTATTCATTTAAGTCAGAGAATAATTGTTATTCTATTTATATGAATAAAGCCTTCTAAGGTCATACACCCAATGTGAATGGTTTGTTGAATCTCGATCGTGGTGATACACATATTCATAACATTGATGCCAAAAGATGCAAAGTTGATAATGATAGTGCAACATATTTGTGGCTCTATCGTTTAGGTCAAATTGGTGTAAAGCGCATGAAGAACTCCACGTGGATTGATTTTTGGACATGCCTCATGGGCAAGATGAATCAAACTCTGTTGTCCGGAACAATGGAGCAAGCTAATGACTTATTGTAAATAATACATACCGATGTAGGTGGTTAGATGAGTGTTGAGGCACGCGGCGGGTATCGTTATTTTCTGACCTTCACAGATGATTTGAGCAGATATGGGTATATCTACTTAATGAAACACCAGTCTGAAACATTTGAAAAGTTCAAAGAATTTCAGAGTGAAGTGGAGAATCATCGTAGCATGAAAATAAAGTTTCTATGATCCGATCACAGAGGCGAATATTTGAGTTACGAGTTTGGCATTCATTTAAAACAATGTGGAATAGTTTCACAACTCATGCCACCTGGAACACCACAGCGTAAGGGTGTGTCTGAACGTCATAACCATACTTTATTAGATATGGTACGATCTATGATGTCTCTTACCGATTTACCACTATCGTTTTGGGGTTATGCATTAGAGACAACTGCATTCACGTTAAATAGGGCACCATCTAAATCCGTTGAGATGACACCATATGAACTAAGGTTTGGCAAGAAACCTAAGCTATTGTTTCTTAAAGTTTGGGGTTGCGATGCTTATGTGAAAAAGCTTCAGCCTGATAAGCTCGAACCCAAATCGGAAAAGTGCGTCTTCAGAGGATACCCAAAACAAACTGTTGCGTACACCTTCTATGACAGATCCGAAGGCAAGATCTTTGTAGCTAAGAATGGATCCTTTCTAGAGAAGGAGTTTCTCTCGAAAGAAGTGAGTGGGAGGAAAGTAGAACTTGATGAGGTAGTTGTACCTTCTCTCGAATTGGAAAGTAGCTCATCACAGAAAACCGTTCCCGTGATGCCTACACCAACTAGTGAGGAAGCTATTGATAATGATCATGAAACTTTGGATCAAGTTACTACCGAACCTCGTAGGCCAACCATAGCACGTTCCGCACCAGAGTGGTACGGTAATCTTGTTCTGGAAGTCATGTTACTTGACCATGACGAACCTACGAACTATGAGGAAGCGATGATGAGCCCAGATTCCACGAAATGGCTTGAGGCCATGAAATCTGAGATAGGATCCATATATAAGAACAAAGTGTGTACTTTCTTGGACTTGCCTGATGATCGGCAAGCCATTGAGAATAAATGGATCTTCAAGAGGAAGGTGAACGCTGATGGTAGTGTTACTATCTACAAAGCTCGATTTATCGCGAAAGGTTTTCGACAAGTTCAAGGTGTTGACTATGATGAGATTTTCTCAACCGTATCGATGTTAAGTTTGTCCGAATCATGTTAATAATTGCCACATTTTTTGAAATCTAGCAAGTGGATATCAAAACTTCATTCCTTAATAGATTTATTAAAGAAGAGTTGTATATGATGCAACCAGAAGGTTTTTGTCAATCCTAAAGGTGCTAACAGAATGTGCAAGCTCCAGCGATCTATCTATGGACTGGTGCAAGCATCTCGGAGTTGGAATATACGCTTTGATGAGTTGATCAATGCATATAGTTTTATACAGGCTTGCGGTGAAGCCTGTATTTACAAGAAAGTGAGTGGGAGCACTACAGCTTTTCTGACAAGTATATGTGAATGACATATTGTTGATCGAAAATGATGTAGAATTTTCTGGAAAGCATAAAGGAGTGTTTCAAATGAGTTTTGAAAGAAACACCTCGGTAAAGCTGCTTACATATTGGGCATCAAGATCTATAGAGATAGATCAAGACGCTTGATAAGTTTTTTCAATGAGTACATACCTTGACAAGATTTTGAAGTAGTTCAAAATGAAACTGTCAAAGAAGGAGTTCTTGCTTGTATTGCAAGGTGTAAAGTTAAGTAAGACTCAAAACCTGACCACTGCAGAAAATAGAAAGAGAATGAAAGTCATTCCCTATGCCTCAACCATAGGTTCTATAAATTATGCTATGCTGTGTATAAGACCTATTGTGTACTTTGCCATGAGTTTGGCAAGGGGGTACGATAGTGATCCAGGAGTGGGTCACTGGACATCGGTCAAAGTTATTCTTAGTTACCAAAGAAGACTAAGGAAATATTTCTCGGCTATGGATATGATAAATAGTTTGTCGTAAAGAGTTACGTCGATGCAAGCTTTTACACCAATCCGGATGACTCTGAGTCTCAATCTGGATACATATTGAAAGTGGGAGAAATTAGCTAGAGTAGCTCCATGCAGAGCATTGTCGACATAGAAAATTTGCAAAATACATACAACTCTGAATGTGGCAGACCCGTTGACTAAACTTCTCTCATAAGCAAAACATGATCACACCTTAGTAGTCTTTGGGTGTTTATCACATAGCGATGTGAACTAGATTATTGACTCTAGTAAACCCATTGGGTGTTATTCACATGGCGATGTGAAATAATCACATAAAGATGTGAACTATTGGTTTTAAATCACATGACGATGTGAACTAGATTATTGACTCTAGTGCAAATGGGAGACTGAAGGAAATATGCCCTAGCGGCAATAATAAAGCTATTATTTTATATTTCTTTATATCATGATAAATGTTTACTATTCATGCTAGAATTGAATTAACCGGAAACTTGAAAGATGTGTGAATACATAGACAAAACACGGTGTCCCTAGTAAGCCTCTACTAGACTAATCAAAGATGGTTAAGTTTCCTAAACCATAGACACGTGTTGTCATTTGATGAATGGCATCACATCATTAGGAGAATGATGTGATGGACAAGACCCATCTGTTAGCTTAGCATAATGATCGTCAAGTTTTATTGCAATTTCTTTCTTCATGTCATATACATATTCCTTTGACTATGAGATTATGCAACTCCCGGATACTGGAGGAATACCTTGTGTGCTATCAAACATCACATAGTAACTGGGTGATTATAAAGATGCTCTACAGGTATCTCCAAAGGTGTTTGTTGGGTTGGCATAGATCGAGATTAGTACATACCTGCCAAGAAGTTTCGGCTGATGGTCATCGGATCAATGTTGAGGGAAATGATGTACGTCGACCCACTACATGCCTGCAAAGAAGTTTCGACTAATGGAGATCGGATTGAAGTCGAGGGGCATCATGCACACCTCCGTATCATGGTGAGCCAATCTCGCAAGACCAGATAGCAGCAAGCAGGGTGTCTTGAAAACCTTAGGCCTCGCTTCGACGATGGCCATGTGCATGTCCCTCGAGCATGCAGCCAGCCGCAGGGCGCTCAACATATCCATACACGAACAACAGAGGTCGAGGATGTCACTGGGGAGATTGCTCCAATCGCGGCTCATATGGATGCTGCGCGGTTCGCGTTCGGCCATGGTGGTGTTTGGAATGGGGCTTGATTTACGGGGGAGAAGGATGTCGGTGCTGGAGCGGCTAGCGAGGGAATAGTGGTACTGGGGGAGGCGAGTGTGGCGACGGTACACGGGGGCATAGTGAGATGGAGATGGAGAAGGAGGTGGAGATGGAGTGGTGCTATGGGAGGGGAGAGGGAGACGAGGCGAGGCGCCAATGTGTTGTACAGCGGCGGTGACAGACTGCACAGTGCACAGGGTGAGGCTGACTTTGGTAACCCGAACATGCCGCCTGGACTAGTGTCAGGCGCAGGGTGTTGTCACTTCACTGTGAGGACCGGATGAATAGTATTTTGACCATCAATTGTACCACAGTTGTACTACTACTAGTAGTAGTAGGAACATGAGCACTCAAGTATTGTATAGCGGAAATAGGTCTCCCGTGCTAGCATGCCTGTTCACTTCATCGTTCAGGTATCATCCATATTGCAAGCAAAACCAAATTCTCGTGCATGCCCAATCAACGCCCTGCCGCGATGCATGCAGTGGTCGTTCTGGTGCATCAAGGACGGCATGCAGATCGTTCCACACTTGAGAAGAGGAAAAATGGAAAGGCAGAACGCGGCAGCAGAGGAAGAGAACGCTGGCTAACGAGGCTGGGAGGGGATCGAGCAGGAAGTTAATGCTCCACGCCTAAAGGTTTTGGGAAAACCTGATTTTCATAAGGTGACTTAGACTCACCTAAACGGAGGGAGTATTCCTTCACCAGAGAATGTTGTGTCTCCCACTCACACGCTCAAAAAAAACTATGACACATTTTTTTTATCTATTTGCATAGGTCCCACCTATCAGGAAGGATGGGCATGTACACGAACAGGTATGACTCATCAGTCTACCCGCATAGCCTTTTCGTTTAGTCTACCTAGCTGTCTAATCAACTGCCTGCACGCCACTTCTCCCATTTACTTCTCCATCGGGAACCGTTTCTCCTCAGCTTCTTCACCTCCCCTTCGTCTTCATTTGCATCCAAACCGCACTACGTTCACATTGTTTTAACCTCTTTAAATAATCATCTACTACTTCAGTTAGACTAGACATCTAATCCTAATTCTCCAAACCATAGCCCTCCGTTCCAGCGGTTCAAAATGGCGAAAGAGATCAAGATGCAGGTTTTTAGCGTCCAACATGTCCTCATCGAAGACTCGATGGGCATAGTTGCCACCGTCACCGTCCACCCAAGGGTTGTTCGGCAGTGGATCAACAATGTATCCAACTCCCTCGAAAAGGTAGAGACGAGGGTCATCGGTCTCGACGCAGAGTACACGGAGCGTGCCCCTGGGAAGATCCAGCGCGCCGCCGTCCTTCAGCTGTGCCTCGAAGATGATGTTTTGGTGTACCACATCATACACTCGCCCTCCATACCAGGTGAGCTTCATGATTTCTTGTCTCAGGAGGACGTATACTTCTGTGGGGCAGCCATCGAAGGGGACAAACAGAAGCTGGAGCCGTACAACCTTGATTTGAAAAGCATCGTTGACCTACAAACCAGAATCAAAATTCCTGTAGAAGATTGTGATAAACAGACACCATCCCTATTCGACGTAGCAAATTTTGTGCTCGGTACAAATACTCAGAAGGGTGATGAGACGGTGGCATTAAGGTCGTCTGGATGGGAGAATTATCCCTTGACGTACGAGCGGATAAAATATACTGCCCTCGATGCCCGTGTGAGTTTCGAGATAGCTGCAAGGTCCAAAGAGCTTGTTGCTAAGCCGTCTCCCACAGAGAATGAGAACAAGAAGAAGAAGAAGAAGAAGAAGAAGAGGCTGCACCAGCAGGAGGGCATTATGGATGGATGAACTATTTCCTCTCTTGTAAAAAAAAATATTCCCTCTCGGTGTATATTGATATAGATGGACTATTTTGATGGTGTGCATGTCTTCGGAACAGAGTAGTAGCGTGGGTCCGCTTGACTATAAGGAACTAGTTATCCGCATATATAGCTTTGTCTACTACTCCTTCCAGTGATCGGTATGCAGTGCATGTGTCCGTAGACATGACAGCTTGTCCATGGAAGTTCAACTACGGCGACCATCACGTTTCATCTCGCGATTCCCACGACGCCTCTCCAACCCACGGCACCACGCCCCTCGACGTGCGCCTCACCCTCTCGGCCGCACCGCCCCTCTGCCTTTGTGTGCATGACATGTGGGCCACCTAAAATGCGGCGAGCATCAAGTTTATACCACAGCCACCCGCGATTCCCACGACGCCGCTCGACCCCATGAAACCACACGTCCCCCGACCTGCGGCTCACCCCTCTTGGCCCCAATGCCCCTCTGCCTACGGGAGCATTACATGTGGACCAGTCACCTATCGGGTCGACATGTTACTGACTCAAAGGTAGGTGTAGTAAGGCGCTGAAGCTCAGTCCCGGCGGTCGTGAGAGGGAAATGTAACTCCTGTGCCAGGGCTTATGGTGCTCCCGCAGCACGAACTCCTGCCAAACTCGAGATTTGTTTCTTTACTATACATGCACGCAATGATTTAGTGGACATTGTAATCTCAACATGTGATGGGGGGCTCTAAATTTGAATTTGAAACTTATAAAACGAAAAGATTCAAAACAAATAAACTGGGAGAGAGGGAGTATATCGTAGGATGTGTCCCATACAAAATAAGTCCCCTGGTTTGTCACCGCGAAGATGCTGTTAGAAAGGAGCACAGTGTCTTCCTACTCGTACGGCAACAAATCGGCCGCAGACAGCATGGTCCGCCTTTGACCGCCATGTGCAAGGTTCGTGCTATCTTATTCAATCTCACCGTGGTTCCATCGTACCAATTCATGCGGTGGCCCGTTGCATGGCTGATCCCAATGTTGGACAAAGGTTCTACGGGAACGGTGTCACCATTGTAAATGTTGTGCAAATTGATGTTGGTACCCCCCCGTACATATGCAAGCCAATCTCCACTCACACCAAGCCTAACCTGTGAAACAGTGGGCAGGGGGAGAATTAGGAAATGGACACGGAAGTAGTCTTTAGAATGCATTTACTACGTGATCAAACTCATCTTACCTGCTCATCGGAGGAAATCCGAGTGCCCCTCAACGTCGGCATCTCAAGGGGCGTCAACTTGCAACTACGGCCACGCCGCGCTGGAGAGACCCCCAAGGAAACATCATCGTGCGTTCCACGAAACATCAAGATGCATTTGTATGAGTAGTTTATCTTGTGAGAGAAAAGGATGAACGAGGGAAGGCCTCTAGAGATATAGATGGACACTACTACTACCAATGTGCTGGCCCGTGCGTTGCAATGGATCCAAAGTAGTAGAATAATACTTGTTCACGTGCTTGAAATATAAACACTCTAGTTTTGATATACATGTGTCAGCAGACATGACAGCTTGTCCATGGAAGTTGAACCATGGTGACCATCACGTTTCTTGTTTCTACCACTGCCACACCCACACGCGATTCCCACGACGCCGCTCCAACCCACGGCACGACGTCCCCAGACATGGACATGGATCCTCTGACGTGGCTATCACTGCCTTACCCTGCCTTTCCTTCGCTGACAGGTGGGACCCACGCTTCTGGGTCCCACATGTCAGTGACAGAATGGTAGGATTGTTCGCGTCAGGGGATCCTCATCCCCCCGACGTGCCCCTCATCCCTCTCGGCCCCACCGCTCCTCTGCCTTTGTGTGCATGACATGCGGGCCAGCTGAACTGTGGAGACCATCAACTTTCTACCACAGACACACCCGATTGGACGCGGTTTGCCTGCTCCGCTACAGTGCTCCGATCCGTACTCCCGCACCATCGAATTTTCATCTAGCGGCTGTGACACATTTCGTCCCGGTCATCAATCCTCAGCTGGAGTACTTATGTACTACAGGTAGTACCCGCCGGTGTGGCCATCTACGCCTCGTAACGCCCCGACGCCTAACTGTGGCACCCTCGCCACGGCCACACCACCACCGGCCGGTTCATCTCGAACGAGTGAGTCGCGAACCACGCCAGCACCATGAGAATGACATGTGGGCTAGCCGCATTTAAGGTCCGCATGTCATTGACTCATAGGCCGGGCACTAAGCCACTGAAGTTCGGTCCCGTGGGCCCCGAGAGGGAAATGTAACTCCTGCGGCAGGCCTTGTGGTGCTCCTGCAGTACGAGCTCGTGCCAAAACTAGAATTTGTTTCTTACTACTACCAACTAGTACTAGTAAGGTACACGTCCATTGCACGCATGAGATTCTGGTGGTTTGTGCATTATGCTTCTACATGTGGAGCTTTCTGGATTCTAACATGTGGCAAAATCTGGTGGAATGTAAGGTTAGGCAAGTTTGATTAACTTAGGTGAGTGTTTGGTTCAAGCCACACCTTAGGCAAGCCACACTAAGGCCCCACATGACATACACACACAAAAAAGTGTCAAGATTCCCTTAGGCTTGCCAACTTGTGGCTCTCATTTTGAAGAACTAATAACTTTGCCTAAGCTTAGTTGTGGCAAAGTTAGTCATGAATTAAGTTCAACCATGGAGTCTTCTAGATTATACATGTGGCAGAATCTGGTGGATGATCCAACGGCCAGTAGTGCTCGGATTTGCCATCTTTGTACCGTCGGATTGGCTTCATCCAACGACCAACTTTCAAAGTTTTTCACACACTATATAGGGGGTATAGATACAGATGTGCCGGTCCGTTGCAATGGATCCAAAGTATATCTATTTAGTGGAGTGCACTCTAAACACATTATCTATTTATTTTTCTCTAACCTTCCGTAGCCATGCAACCAAGCCACATAAGCTTCATGGGTGCCCCCCACATCATATTATTCATACTACGTTGATTGAAAAAAGATAAATCACCCAAAACAAGATCTTCCCGTTTTTTGTTCCTACGATGTTGTGCCGTGGACGTACCTACTAGTTGTACAGTGGTATTACTAGTAATATAGTACTAGGAGTACAAACTTGGTACTAGTAGGAGTAGTACTAGTACAGAATGCTCCTACTCTTTCAACGAGCCCCGTCTGACAACAAATTTCTTGGCTTTCGTGCTACAGCTGGATCTTCCCCTCGTTTCTGTTTTCCAACCCGGCAGCGGGCGGGGTGTCGGTTTGCTCAACAGCGGTCCCACATGAAAGTGAAAATGCTAGGCAACACGCCTTCCCTAAGCTATGTGTCGTGCCGGACGGGCCGTGTTGTACTCCCGATTCCCGGGCGTGTGTGGGTGCGACGCAAACGCGGCAGGCCTTTTCCTTTTACCAGCAATGTTCCCGTGCGTTGCGACGGATCCAAAGTAGTAGAATAGTAGTATTTGTTCACAAACTTGAAAGAAATCACTATTGTTTTGATATACTCCTAATATTACTCCCTCCGTACCTAAATATTTGTCTTTTTTGAGATTTCAAATGGACTATCACATATGGATTATATAGACATATTCTAGTGTTTTTAGCAAGATTCCCGCGCGTTGCACGAAGTTGATGGAAAAGGTAAGAACAACTTATAAATTAACGGATGTAGTACTAGTTACAGTGATGCATATAATTAAGCAAAGGGATCGGACATGTCGGTATTGACTGCAACGAGAATGCAACAGCACAATAAGAATTAAGGCCACGATGATGCGATCGTAGTGGTGGTTACATAAGGCAAGAAGAAAGATGGATCCACGAACGTACGACCTCCTCCTCCTCAACTTAGTGCGCCGGGCCACCGACCGGCGGCTAAGGAGCGGCGGCTTTTGTGGCGAGGTCGAGGTGCTTCTCAGCAAAGGCATCCAAGGCTTCCAGCCGGTTGAGGAAGGCCAACGTCATAGCGTACTCACTGGCCTTGTAGATACCTATGTACACGATTTGCTCGTACACGTGGATGTGTAGGTCGACGAATTCTTGCAGGGCGAGGCGCCTCGCGGCGAGCGCGACCTCCAGGTGGACATTCTTCGTGGCGTCGGCGGGCAGTCGCAGGGCCACCAGTGCTTGAAAGAGGTTCCGGCCATGGAGGCCGATTAGGGTGGCAGGCAATGAGGAGCCCGGGCGCGCGGGCTGGAGGAGTACGGCGATGTCGTCCGCGAGCTTCTTGAGGACGGTGAACTTGTTGCTGGTGGCAATGATCATCTGGTCCAACTGAGAGTCGTAGTTGGCGTCGACGGCGGCCATCCACCAGCCGGTCTCCAACACCGTCTGGAGACGATCCTCGGCGCCATGCCGCAGGCCGGCGTCGTGGACCATCTGGCGCAGCCGCTGGCCGCTCACGCGCATCGCCGCCATGGGTCTGGAGTGAGCTCTTTTGCGCTTAGTGTAGGTGCTTAGGCAAATGCTTAGGTGCGTACGATGTGGTAGATGCATTGGAATGGAGGGGCGCCTTTATATGAGGGCAATGAGGGGAAACTGCGTTGCATTCACATCGTGCAGCCTCTTTTCCCGGACCTCCTCCCATTACTTCCCTCATGCATTAATTGAAGGAGGATGCATTGGCCGTTCAACATATCGGGAACCGCTACTCCCTCCCTCGTCTGCATTAAAGCCGTATCGGGAACTGTGCCGCCCGCTGTCAAATCGAATACTCCCTCCGTCTAGGTGAGTATTAAGTCATCTTACGAAAACCAAATAGTAAACACATAGGCGTGGTGCATTAACTCTCACGTTGTTTCTTATATTTTGACATAAATAGAGGAATCAACCAAGAAGAGATGTGGGGCTTGTATGCTTTTAATGACTTGAGACTATCAAACATGACATGCAGTGGTCAGTTCGTTGCACAAGAACAAATACAACCCACGTCAGCACACACGCATCTTATATAGCATCACATCCAATGGCTATAAAAGATGAATGAGACCAAATTATATCTCATCTAGATGAGTTCTAGCAAAACTGTATTAATAATACTTAGTACTCCTGCGCCATGTATCATATATTAGTATCATGTAGTACTTTATTTATTGCCATGTATGAAACATAGTACTCAACTCTCTCTCTTTCTTCATTTAATTCTATGACACCTCATCAAAATTTCTAAGGCTAGTACCATTACAACTAGCCTTAGCAAATACTAAACATTAAGTTATCTCGTTTTCCTCTCCACCTTGGTCACCTAGACGGAGGGAGTATACGGCGCGGGCCTTTCCTGCGCGGTAGGCGGGGCAGTTCCGCCTAGTCGGTTCGACAGAGACGCGAGAAGACGAGGGAGTAGGCTACTGCAAACGTAGGGCTGTGTGATTTGACAGTGAGTTACTGCTGGACAGGTGGGGCCCCGTGATTTGACTTTCCATTATCATTTTAACTGCGGCGCTATGACCGGCGTGAGTCTCCTGATTCCTAACCACCTCCATACAGGTGCCTCTCCCAATGCTCCACCATGTAGTAGAGGCTGCCTCTTGCATGAGAGTCCACTTCTCCACTTTTTCCTTGCCTCTCTTCCCTCCACATATGCAAAAATGCCATGTAAAGCGCACTATTGTACTTACTTGCTCCTACAGGTGCTTAAGCTTGTCACATAGGCATAAAGTCTGATGTGGCAAGTTAATCAAGAAGAGAGAGACTAGTTTGGTGACCCAAGGAAGAAACGGTGCTAAGCGCGTGTACCTAGGTGAAAAGACAATTTTGAGTCTATAGCTAATTAAATGAAGCAAACTTAGCAACACCATTTCATTGGAAGAGGTCACTCCTTGGCAATGCAATAAATACTAGTACTCCCTGTGTCCCATGATATAAGAACGTTTTTGGCACTACACTAGTGTCAAAAACGTTCTTATATTATGGGACGGAGGGAGTACGAAGAAAGAGATAGAGAGAAGTAAAAAAAATACACTTATAGCCAACCTTATAGACAAAACCTTGTTGTAGTATGAGTGACTAAGTGATGACTATGTATGACATGCGAACATCAGATAGCCTAATGCATCGTGTTAAATCTTCAAGGGCGCAACCGCACGATCGACGCGACGGTCGTGGTAGGCGCGACCACGATACGGGCTGCTGGCAGCCCTTGGATCTGAGATCAAACGGTCGCATGCTAAGTTGCTGAAAATTTGCAGAATAACCCTCTAGGATAGGATATTCACCCATAGGTCTATAATCACGCCATGCAACCGTTCGATCTCAGATCCAAGGGCTCTCAGGAGCCCGTATCATGGGAGAATGGAAAGCCACTACCCTGCCGTTCGCACGCTGGCAGTTCGCTCCTACTCGTCCCCGCACGTCCTTCAATACTACGGCGGTTCACTCCTAGTCGTCCTGTCCATTCACATTACAGCAGTTCCACTAATCCTAACCCTCCTCCCAAATCCATGGCGTCCCAAATCTCCCCGATCGGCGGTGAGTACAAGGTTAGAACCATCACCGGCGATGAGTTTGATGTCATCTACACCCGTTCTTCCGCGACGGTGAAAGGATGCCTTTCTCGCTTCAGACGCATGTTTGAAGACTCAAATGATGAGTGGGTCGCTGGGCTAGATGTTGAGTACACCACAGTCCTGGGACGAGAGAAGGATCTAAAGGACGAAGAGAGGAAGAAGCCCGCCGTGATCCAGGTTTGCGTGCATGACTTATGCTTGGTCTACCACATATGCCATGCCGACGTTGAGTGCCAGGATTTTAAGGACTTCCTCGAGAGCAACCTAGTCAAATTCGCTACTGTAGACTTTGGTAATGACAAAGAAGTCCTGCGTCGGATAGGCCTCGTTGTAGGCAACACCTTCGACCTCTGGAAGAATCGGCTGGTGTCCTCTCGTCAGCCTTCAATGCTGACCCTGGCAGGAGCCATGGTTCATCCTTCGTACGGTAAACTAGAGAAACCTCCATACACGTTTCATCGTCATGCATGGCAGCGGAATGTACTAGATATAGACCACATCCACTACGCTGCAATGGATGGCTACCTTTGCTTCAATATCTACAAGGGTTGGATGAAGAGCAACAGCCAAGTGTGCGGTTCAAGCAAAGAAGTATCGGCCAAGAGGAAGAGGGACAAGGACGAAGTCGAGGATGTGGACGAGGACTCCGAGTAAGGTGGCAGTGTCGTTGCTCATGGTGGTTCTAATGCAGTGTCTACTGGAATAGTTGCAAAGTTTAATTTCAGTTGTGCTTAATTTAATTTGAGGGGTGTGTTGTGCTGAGCCCCCAGCAGAACTATGTTATGTTTCTTCTTGTTACATTAACTCTCAGTACGTACATACTAGTATTTCTTACATTTCATCTTTTAGTTGGTATAGTACTACCACTCGTTCCTTCACATTATATACATACAATATATATGGACAACATCATATAGCCAGCAGTTTAGTTGTCAAAGAATTTCAGGGTGCTTACTTTTGTCAAAGAATTCCAGGGTGCTTAGTTTTATTTGAGGGGTGGGTTGTGCACTTGTGCTGGACACCATTATTGTACAACCTTTTTTAATTTCAAGTTTTGCTCCATGGCGTAATCCATCGATACTACTACTGTACAAAAGTGGAGTGTATACATTTTTTAAAATGCTAGAGGGCGGGGTAGTCTAGCTCGGTCGGTTTCACGAGAGGCGAGGGCCTTTGTGATTTGACGGCTCATTACTGCTGTCAAATCGAATAGTACTGTGCCGCCCGCTGCACGGCCGGCATCTCCATTAAACCCCTCCGTTAAACCCGCATGCAAACCGAGAATCCTACTCCTGCCACACGTCTGTTCATGAGCGGGCCGGAATTAAACGCAACACCGGCCGAGCTCCTCCCGTCCTCCCTCAGTTTAAACGAGGCCAGACGCCGGCCAAGCTCCTACCGTCCGCCCTCTATTTACACGAGGCCAGACCGACAGCGGGCAAGAATCGCACCCCTCCGCCGCTTCCCCATCTCCTCCTTCACCATTTTCTCCACTCTTCCGATGGCTTCCGATGAGCCGTTCTCCGGCATATTACCCGGCTGGGTGGCCCGCCGAGCCCTCCAGATACGGGCGAGGCCGCTCGGTGCTTCACCAACCTCGCTTGGCCCGACGGAGCCAGTTGCCGCCCAAGCAGGCGCGTGGTTCAGCAACTCGCTGCTCCAGTTCAGCTCGATGAGGAGTGGCGAGTTTCTCCACACCGGCACGGCGGCTAGCACACCGGTACGGGCGCCGTTGCTGCCGCGTCGTACCGCACCACCAGTGTCTGCGGTGGCCGCGCCTCCCGTGTCTGTGGGCGCGCCTCTCGTGCCTGCGGCAGCGCCATGCAGGCAGAGACAGAAGACGGGTGCGTGGAGAGCGATGAGTCGGTGGCCAGCTTCTCCGTGTCCGCCGCCATCATCGAGGAGAAGTAGAACACGAGAGGCCGCCGCCACTTGGGACCCATGAAGCCACCGCTGAGGCGATGACCGCGGATTCAGGTGGTTTCTTTGCTGCTTCGTCTCTTCCGAGGACCTTCGTCGACCCCGCAAGTGTCTGACGGACATGAGGAAGACAAAGGGATCCGCGGGCGGCCATTTAGAACTAAAATAAGTCTAGATACATCCATTTCTAGGACAAGTATTTCCGGACGGAGGGAGTATTAATTATACAAGAGAGCCGGATTGGCACCTCTTAGTTCATGTAAATGTAATGAAATCCATCATGTTTATATGAAGATCCGGCTTTTTTATACGAAATCCTTCATGCTTATATGAAATTAGTCCGTGTTTGCACGAATTTCATCTGGTTGGTTAGAGTTGTAAAAATGTATGCCGCTGGCATTTGATGTCGTCCTCCGCTTAAGGAAGCGGGAGGAAATTTGCCGGCTGCCGTTGGAGATGCTCTTTATGCTGGAAATAATAGAGTGACATCCAATCCATTTGAGTTGCCTGTATAATTGTCCCTCTATAAAAAGTTAATTGCATGTACAGTGTACACGTGACTTGTAGGGTGGCTACAGCTTCGTACAGAAAGTTAGAAAGAAACAAGTCCATCCTTAATCTTGTATTCTAAGTACTCTGTGGGTTCCACTGTCAGTACAGTAGCGAAAGAAGTATATATTAAATAAGTAGAGTAATATATAATATAAAAATATAAAGTTAAAAGACAGAATTTGAACTCACGTCATCGCGTTGCGAGCATCCGGCGCTAACCAGCCCAGCACATTTTTGTTGTAGACCATGCTGGAGATATATCTCCATGTCTAGCTACTCTTATATATACTCCATTCGTTCCTAAATATTTGTCTTTTTCAGATTTCAAATGGACTACCACATACGGATGTGTATGTAGACATATTTTAGAGTGTAGATTCACTCATTTTGCTCCGTATGTCTTTTCAGGAAGGGGTCAGATTTGTCCTTGATTTATTTATGAGGTATCCAGACGACACTGCACCGCCAAGAAAAGAGGGTAACATCAAAATTATGGACTACTTTTTTGAGTATGTTGGTAAGGTCCAGTCATAGTCACTTGTTGAAATCTCTAAAAAAGACAAATACTCCCTCCGTCTGGAAATACTTGTCATCAAAATGGATAAAAGGAAATGTATCTAGACATATTTTAGTTTTAGATACATCTATTTTTATCCATTTTGATGACAAGTATTTTCGGACGGAGGGAGTAGAAAACAGAGTTGGTGATGATGGTGTGCGTGCCATCCTGCAATATAGGCCGTCGGATTTATATCTAATGGATAGGAAAGAAACTATGGCAATTTTAGAAAAATATACCCACACGTCGCTCCACGTTCGCAAATAAGGCCTTCCCTCGTTCAACCTTTTCTCTCACAAGATAAACTACTCATACAAATGCATCTTGATGTTCCGTGCAACGCACGGGCAGCTAGCTAATTTCTTTTAAAATAGTTGCTTCGATAATTGGGTTGAAGTGATATATTTTATGTCTGCCCCGAATGATTTCAGATTCACTAGTAGTAACAAAGAAAAGGTTGCCTTGTTAATTAACAGAAAACAGGGTGAAAACTATCACATGAGGCCGGTAAAAACAAGGCACACTGGGTTCAGCGTCATCGTCACTACAGCTGTGCGCGCGAGAATTCTACAAATCAAGGGGGCTACCGAGCGAGGCACCGAGACACAATGTTTGAGAGAGAAACCAATTGACAGATTATGATCAGATCGAGTTGTCACCCTTCTGCTGTCATTGTTGGGGGGGAGAGAAAGACGTATCGAGAGTGTGCGCGGTAGGCACAGAGGCACAACTAGCGAGTGTGTGTGTGTGTGTGTTTGAAAGAGGAGTAGATAGATTATTATCAAGATCGATGTGCCACCCTACTCCTTCGGTGCCGGGTAGTGTGTGTGTGTGTATGTTTGAGAGAGAAGATAGTTGATAGATTAGTATCAAGATCGAGGTGTCACCCTACTCCTTCGGTGTTGGGAAGTGTGGGTGTGTGTGTTGGGGGGGGGCAGTGACACTCACATATCTCTACTCTTATAAAAAAATAGACATGACACAAAATCGTAGGTGGCATGTAGGAATTCTAGTGCACTACATTAGGCTCCCTTAGAGTGTCTGCTAGTCCAGCATACATAGTCATGGCTAGTTTATGGTACGCACACAATCGTTAATTGGTGGTTTAAATATGCACAAGGGATATGCAATGTAGTATCATGTAGAGATGTCTGAAATTAGCCATGTCAACTTGCAGATAGGGTTACACAATGAAAAAGTACAAGATGTATGTGGCAATTTCATGGAACATCGCAAAAAAGGATAGGCAGCGGTGAGCCTATACAGTGTGCTATGGTACGTCACTCCTCCATTGCAATCATCGTGACATGTTATTTGTATGCCAGTTCTATTAGCCAAGTTTCTTAGGGACAGTTATTACGAGTTATCCTAAGAAAATAAGCACCTGTGAATATAAGCTCCATGTAATAAGCCAACCAGTTCTTTTCATTGCGTTTTCAGCTTATCTTTGGTATGATCAGTGGAAAGTCTAGATTACATTATATTTTTTTCATTTTGCTGCCCATATGGAAATTAATTTGACTTGCAAACATCACAAATTGAACCCAGTGTAGTAATTAATATGATAGGAAAATAGACCATCACTATTTGCTCAAAATGCAAATACAAAGATACCATCTACTTGGCACAATCTACTTTGGTCAATGTTTTCCATAGATATCCCATTGCCTAATTTAAACGAAGAACGCATGACCCACATTTAAATGAAGAACAATTAATTATTGAAATTTGATGGTCCAAGTGGCTGGTTATTATCGTATAGCAGCACCACCTAAAAGCATCATATAGCAGCAGCTCATAGCAACTCATCATACAGCCGCAGCAGTCTGCAATTCATCATATACCAGCAGTAGCTCATAGCAATTCATCATATAGGAGCAGCAGGAGCAGCTCATAGTAATTCATCATATAGCAGCAGCAGGAGCAGCTCATAGCAATTCATCATATAGCACCAGCAGGAGCAGCTTGTAGCAACTCATCATATAGCAGCAGCAGCTCATAGCAATTCATCATATAGCAGCAGCAGCTCATAGCAACTCATCATACAGCAGCAGCAGCTCATAGCAATTCATCATATAGCAGCAGCAGGAGCAGCTCATAGCAATGCATCATATAGCAGCAGCAGAAGCAGCTCATAGCAATTCATCGTATAGTGGATCAGAATGAAAATTTGGCAAAAAATCAGAGGAGATCCTCACCTTGTTGGATGAGCTCATCCTTGAACAGCACCTCAAGGCCATGGCCTGGGAGGAGGGGAGGGGGAATAAGGTGCCTTCTGCCTCAGTGTGGCATCAGCCATAGTTGTGCAGCGCCTGCCGGAGTAGTGCGTTGGACGAACCACAGTGGAGCAGCTGCTGGAGACCATGAGAATGAGGGGCGGTGCCAGAGGGAGGAGTAGCCAGGGAGATTTGCCCCTACCCGCCGGCCATGTAGCCTAGCTAGACATAGCATCGTCGAGGACCAGGCCAGATGGGACCAGTAGCGACGGCTCGCTGGAGGAACCCTAGTGCTGCAGGCAGGGGATCGAAGTAGAGGGAAAGGGGAGAGGAGATGCAAGCGCGCAGGTCAATGAATGCTTGCGTGTTTGTTTTTACTTGAGGGTCAGGTGTGACACGGGCGTCAGCAGTTGCATTTTGAGTGTAATATAGGCAGACAATAGAGTCATTTCACTATTCCCCTTCCCTTCAATTTTTAGTGAGGTTCTACCCGAAACACCCCCCTCCAAAGCGAAATTAGTTAAGCCAAGCCCATAACTCAAAAATGAATTCTTTACATCTTTTATGGCTTATTTTGACAATATGCCCTGAAAAGGCGGAATCGAACTGGCCCTTAACCTGCAATTGAATTGTGCGTGCAATGATGAATCACTCCTGCCTGCTATCTATACATTTAGGCATCATCATACATGGCATAACCTAATACATGTGCATTCCATTGTAGAATCTGGAATATGCAATTTTTATGTTAGTTCATACGTTGCACATGATGTTTAAATGCCCCTTAAATCTGGTCAGTCAAGTGATGGTCTTTAAGCGTCCATCTTTGCTTCTTTTCTTGATATGTAAGATTTGCTCAAACATCTGTTCAATTGCTTGTTTGCATCAGCCAGCCATACTAGGACTGTTTGCTTTGATTACTTGCTGTTCTTGACCTAACACTCTAACAGAGCTTGTCAACGATTTAAACACTAAGGGCTGCTGTAGTGGGGCCTTGTCTAACTCATAGGTGACATAAAGGTTTGGCTGTACACTACAGTAGGCTCTCCAAGAGTACCTGGGGATCTAGTTCGAAGGTATGCCTAGTTTTTACATAGTGCAGACATAGTAAATGCTCATTTCATTGTGTGCAAGTGCAAGAGATGCGGCATGTTTTATTATGTGGTGTTGTTTTGTTATAATCTCATCCTTTTGTGTGTACAGACTGGAAAGTATGAATATTTATCTTCCAAGGAGACGAGTAACTAGTTTGTGTCACCTTGCAGAGGGGGTGCAATGAAGATAAGATTGAGGATTTCCAAGTACAAGATGTTAGGAAGGAGCCTTGCAAGAGAAGTAGGAGCTGCACTGAGCCTCTTCAACCTGCTAAGGTAAGTCACTGTATGCAACTCAACAGTTCAATTCCTTGTTTGTTTCAGGCATACTTAATTTTCTCTTTTCAATTGCTTTATTTGTCCTCAGTTAATGAGATGCCCAAATAATCATGCCTGATGTTCGGTACTTGTATCACTATTAGTTGACATAATTAAAGGCCTTACCATTTAATTACTCTGCCGAAGTGTGCCTGAAGCTTTGAAGTCTATTAACCAACTATTATTGCATGAGGCTCACAATCTAGTTTATACTACGGTAATGATTACATAGTTTTGCCTGTTGTAGTATGTTTGTATGAAACACTCTGCTGTTCATTATGCTCCCTAAGACTTTAATTGAGGCACAGAATGGCCAACTGCTTGCTTACTTATACACAACGTGCTGTCTAAATTTGTAACTTGTCTGTGTTTTCGATTGGGCCCCAACATCATGCTCCTCTGGTGAGCTAAGAGGGATTTCTGTATGCAGGCTGCACAAACTATCTTTTTTATAATTTTTAAAATATCATCTGCTTATGCTTCATGACGTGTAACATTTTTTTTTGAAAGTGACGTGTAACATTATTGTTAGTCCTGTTTTGCCATGTAGTACAAAATAGTGCCTTGTTCGCTTCACTGTTGTAACTATGTTTTTGCCCTAGTCATGTGTACTTACAGAAATATTTCAGGATGAAGTGACATCAACACAAAGATCCGCGAGCAGTGCGGCATGGCCGTTAGCGAATGATTATGGATTGGAATTGGAATGTGCTGATGTTCTCGAGCATCAACTAGAGGTGGCAAGACAACGTGTACATGATTGTCAACGTATAATCAACAAGTTGAGACTGGACATGCAGGTATTAGATGTAGGAGTCAAAAAATGAAACAAGAAACTGAGGTAACCATGAAGGAATTGGAGATTTTGCAGACTGAAATTTGTGCTATCTGAATCCGGCCAATCCTATTTTCTGAAGAGATTATAGTTCAAATGGAGTTAAGTTGATGCGCGTCCATGATGTATGAGCTGTATTTGCCCAGTGGGTATAATCGGCTGTAATTTCTTTATTGTATAGTGTAGGATTATTCTACCTTTCTATGCCTTGATCTCTTTGTTGTATAGTATTGAGTAGGATAATTCTTTGAATATGCTATATCGTTCAAACGGGGGCCAACTCGCCCGACCATGGCCCTTCACGGGCCGTCGGATCCATGGGCCTTGTACGTCTCGTAGGATCCATGGGCCTTCTACGTCTCGTAGGATCCATGGGCCTTGTACGTCTCCTAGGATCCATTGGCCTTGTACATCTCGTAGGATCCATGGGCCTTCTACGTCTCATAGGATCCATGGGCCTTCTACGTCTCGTAGGATCCATGGGCCACCGACTCATTTATGGGTCTTGTACGGGCCTTTAATGGGCCATAGACGGGCCTTTAATGGAAATCGTACGTTCTATGGGCTGACCATAACGGGCCGTTAATAGGACGTATTTGGTGATGCTATGAAAATGGCCCAACAGACTAACGGTCCACAAACGGGCCGACTGTAACGACAGGCTGAATTTGGCCCACAAGTAGAAAATGACAGTAACGGGCCGTAAGTAACCGAATGCTGCAAATGAGCCCAAGAATAAATGGGCCCTCAGAAGGCCGAAAGTTAACTTGGGCTGGGAAACGGCCCAACGGAATAATGGGCCGTTAATGGGTATAAAGTGATACACTGTTCATTACGGGCCAGTTTCACCACGGGCCGTTAATGGGTGTAAAGTAATACACTGTTCATTACGGGCCAGTTTCAGCACGGGCCGCTAATGGGCCAAGAGTTACAAAGGGCCTCATATGGGCCGAAAGACGTCATGGGCTATACATGGGCCAGAAGTGAAAACGGGCTGGAATCATATTGGATGGCCCAGATGTGGATACTGAGCCTAATTCGGATAGGGCGTAACGGGCCTTCGGTTAGTGGGCTATAAATGGGCTATATGCGAACAGGCCGTTAACACGCTTTCCATGGGCCGGCCCACCAGCTTTTGACCAAGTCAAACAGGCCGGCCTTTTCACAGGAATGGGCCACTGTTGGGCCGTGCCACGTGTCGACGTATCATAGGTGCCTTCTGTCCAGTGAGTGGATGACATCTGTCCCAACGATGAGCTGACACGTGTTTCCTCTAGGCAATGATGATTTTACACGTGGAAAATCCCCATTGGTCGGGGCTGTAACGGGTTATCGGATCCAAAACCCGACCCGATAACTTAACGGCGTTCCGTTACGGTGGATGCCACGTGTCGGTCACCCTTGACGAAAGCACTTCTCTGACGCGCGATTTATCGTCATGGAAGTGGACACTTCCGTGATGATAATTTTGGTAATGTCATGGAACACTTGTACGACAGCACAGGTATGACTATCTTGATTCGGTCATAAATTTTTCATGGATGTACATGCATGACAAAAAACGCGACCTACTGTGACAAACACGTATCATCACGGAAGTGTATTTTTTTTGTAGTGTAATGTCACCATCTACAAAGCTGGACTTGTCGCGAAAGGTTTTCGACAAGTTCAAGGGTTTGACTACGATGAGACCTTCTCACCCGTAGCGATGCTGAAGTCAGTCCGAATCATGTTAGCAATTGCTGCATTTTATAATTATGAAATCTGGCAAATGGACATCAAAACTGCATTCCTTAATGGATTTCTTAAAGAAGAGTTGTATATGATGCAACCACAAGGTTTTGTCGATCCTAAAGGTTCTAACTAAGTGTGCAAACTACAACGATCCATCTATGGACTGGTACAAGCATCTCAGAGTTGGAATATATGCTTTGATAAGTTGATCAAAGCATATGGTTTTATATAGACTTATGGTGAAGCCTGTATTTACAAGAAAGTGAGTGGGAGCTTTGTAGCATTTCTAATATGACATATTGTTGATCTGAAATGATATAGAATTTCTGGATATCATAAAAGGATAGTTGAATAAGATTTTTCAATGGAAGACCTCGGTGAAGCTGCTTACATATTAGGCATCAAGATCTATATGGATAGATCGAGATGCTTAATAGGACTTCCACAAAGTACATACCTTGACAAAGTTTTTGAAGAAGTTCAAAATAGATCAGTCAAAGAAAGAGTTCTTGCTAGTGTTAGAAGGTGTGAAGTTGAGTAAGATTCAAATCCCGACCACGGCAGATAATAGAGAGAGAATGAAAGTCATTCCCTATGCCTCAGCCATAGGTTCTATAAAGTATGCCATGCTGTCTACCAGACCTATTGTGTACCTTGCCATGAGTTTGGCAAGGGGGTACAATGGTGATCCAGGAGTAGATCACTGGACTGCAGTCAAAATTATCCTTAGAGAACTAAGGAAATATTTTCTCGGTTATGGAGATGATAAAGAGTTCATCATAAAGAGTTACGTAGATGCCAGCATTGACACCGATTTGGATGACTATGAGTATCAGTCTGGATACATGTCGAAGGAGGGAGCAATTAGCTAGAGTAGCTCCATGCAGAGCATTGTAGACATAGAAATTTGCAGAATACATACGGACATGGATGTGATAGACCCGTTGAATAAACTTCACTCACAAGCAAAACATGATCACACCTTAGTACTCTTTGGGTGTTAATCACATGGCGATGTGAACTAGATTATTGACTCTAGTAAACTCTTTGGGTGTTGGTCACATGGCGATGTGAACTATGGGTGTTAATCGCATGGCGTTGTGAACTAGATTATTGACTCTAGTGCAAATGGGAGACCGATGGAAATATGCCCTAGAGGCAATAATAAAATGATTATTATTATATTTCCTAAAGCATGATAAAGGTTTATTATTCATGCTAGAATTGTATTGACCGAAAACTTAAATACATGTGTCGATACATAAACAAAATACCGTCTCCCTAATGAGCCTCTAGTAGACTAGCTCGTTGATCAAAGATGCTTAAGGTTTCCTAACCATACACATGAGTTGTCATTTGATAGAGGGATCACATCATTAGGAGAATGATGTGATGGAAAAGACCCATCTGTTAGCTTAGCGTATTGATCGTTCAGTTTATTGCTATTGCTTTCTAAACGTCAAATACATATTCCTTCGACTATGAGATTATGCAACTCCCGGATACCCGAGGAATACCTTCTGTGCTATCAAACCTCACAAGGTAACTGGGTGATCATAAAGATGCTCTACAGGTATCTCCAAAGGTGTTTGTTGAGTTGGCATAGATCGAGATTAGGATTTGTCACTCCGAGTATTGGAGAGGTATCTCTGGGCTCTCTCGATAATACACATCATAAGAAGCCCTGCAAGCAAAGTGACTAATGAGTTAGTTGCAAAATGATGTATTACAAAATGAGTAAAGGGACTTGCGGTAACGAGATTGAACTAGGTATGAAGATACCAACGATCGAATCTCGGGCAAATAACATACCGATGGGTAAAGGGAATTACGTATGTTGTCATAAGGTTCGATCGATAAAGATCTTAGTAGAATATGTAAGAGCCAACATGGGCATCCAGGTTCCGCTATTGGTTATTGACCGGAGAGGTGTCTCGTTCATGTCCACATAGTTCTCGAAGCCGTAGGGTCCGCATGCTTAACGTTCGTTGACGATATAGTGTTATATGAGTTATATGGATTTGGTGACCAAATGTTGTTCGGAGATACGGTCCTAGAGGCAAAGGTGTCCCATATTTCGGTGAGATGGTGGCTATCTTTTATGGTGGAGTAGAATTTGACGATCCGACTATGAACATGCAAGGACGTCGCACCTTAGCAATCACTAAACCAACTCTGAGAGGTTATTGACCACGCCGGAGCACGATCAACCTAACCACGAGGGTCTATTTCCTGCAAGCAAATGAAGAACAAGCAAGAAACTGAAATTGAAATCTGGATATTGCGAATTAAAGAGGAAAGCTTTATTGATCAAGTGGGGTTCTGCGACGCCTTGGTCTGGTCATTGAACACAAATGAAGTACGCGAAGTTGCACCTATGGCAAACATTTAATATAAACAAAACCAAAAGTCTAAACGATGCCCTAAGGGTTGTATATATGGTGGAAGAGGGGGTAATTTCGTGGCCCTTGAAGGAGGGGTCCAAAACCAACCCTAACTCTTGTTACCCCATACATACGGACTCTAAAAACAGCCTATAGTCAAGTATTTCAAAATTACATGGCCCTGGCCCAATAATAAGGTGAGACGGTACCTAGAATAGCCTCTGGATGAAATTTGTGAAGTGGCATCTTGTATATTTCAGTCCTGAAATCATCACTTGTAACTCCGTTCTTGTTCCCCTTGCGCATGCCATCATTTCCACGCTTGAACTTGCTCCAAGGTTCATCTTTCTTGTCCAAGCTAGGCCCTTCATTTGTAAGCAAAACAAATGTATCCAATTTAGGCAGCATCATATTCTCATGAACATTAGAATCATTACCAAGAAATGAAAGTACCTGGTAATTCAATTGTCGTGAGCGAGCTCTAGTAATTGGTCCAGTATGTATAGCAGCAGGGGTGGTGGGTGTAACAATGGTATTGATGTCCTCATCATCCTCCCCTTCTTGAAATGAATCGTCCTCAACGAAAGCTCATCTTCCTCACCCAAATAAGGCTTCAAATCTGCTATGTTAAAAGTGGGACTAACCCCAAAATCTGCAGGCAACTCAAGTTTATATGTGTTATCATTTATTTTCTCTAATACCTTAAAAGGACCATCAACACGTGGCATTAGCTTTGATTTGCGCAAATTAGGAAATATATCCTTACGCAAATGTAACCAAACAAGATCTACAGGTGCAAACACAACATATTTTCTACCTTTATCTCCAGCAAGTTTATATTTAGCATTCATACGCTCAACATTTTCCTTAGTTAACTCATGCATTTTTAAGATCAATTCAGCACATTGTTTAGCATCAAAATTAACCTTCTCCGAAGATGGAAGAGGCAACAAATTAATAGGTGCACGAGTTAGGAAACCATACACAATTTCAAAAGGGCACATCTTAGTAGTAGAATGTAGTGAACGATTATAAGCAAATTCAATATGGGGCAAGCATTATTCCCACATTTTCTTGTTATTCTTGAAAACAGCCCTAAGCATAGTATACAATGTTCTATTGACTAGTTCAGTTTGTCCATCAGTTTGGGGGTGACAAGTAGTACTAAAAGGCAGTTTAGTCCCCGACTTAGCCCCTAAACATCTCCAAAAGTGTAAGAAATTTAGTATCACGATCTGAAGCAACAGTATTTGGCACACCATGCAAGCGAATAATTTCACGAAAAAACAAATCAGCAACATTAGCGGCATCATCGCTTTTATGACATGGTATAAAGTGTGCCATTTTCGAGAATCTATCCACGACAACAAATATGCTATCCCTCCCCTTCTTTGTTCGAGGTAAACCCAAAACAAAGTCCATAGATATATCCTCCCATGCAACACTAGGTACATGCAAAGGCATATATAAACCATGAGGATTGAGTCGTGAATTAGCTTTTTGACATGTAGTTCAGCGAGCAACAAAGCGCTCAACATCCCGTCTCACCTTTGGCCAAAATAAATGTGTAGCCAGTACATACTCCGTCTTCTTCACGCCAAAGTGTCCCATTAATCCTCCTCCATGCGCCTCCTTCAACAACAAAAGACGAACAGAGCTAGCTGGAATGCTAGCTTGTTAGCACGAAACACAAATCCATCGTTAACGATGAAGTTGTTCCATGTTCTTCCACATCTACAATTCTGCATTATATCTCAAAAATCAGCATCATGCACATATTGATCTTTGATGGCCTCCAAACTAAATATTTTAAAGTCAAGTTCTGAAAGCATAGTGTAGCAACGAGACAAAGCATCAACAATAACATTAACTTTACCCTTCCTGTGTTTAATAACATAAGGGAAACTCTTAATAAATTCAACCCATTTAGCGTGTCTACGATTCAGTTTTGCTTGACTTTTCATATGTTTCAAAGATTCATGATCAGAATGTATAACAAATTCTTTGGGCCGTAAATAATGTTGCCATGTTTCTAAAGTCCGAACAAGAGCATATGACTCTTTATCATAAGTAGAATAGTTCAGACTAGGCCCACTCAATTTTTCAGAAAAGTATGCAACAGGTTTGCCATCTTGTAATAACACACCTCCTAATCCAATTCCACTAGCATCACATTCAAGCTCAAAGTCTTATTAAAATCAGGAAGTTGGAGTAAAGGAGCATGTGTCAACTTATGTTACAATACCGTGAAGGCTTCTTCCTGTGCAGGACCCCAAACAAAAGGCACATCCTTCTTTGTGATCTCATTGAGAGGTGCAGCAATGGTGCTAAAATCTCTCACAAAACGCCTATAGAAATCGGTGAGGCCAAGAAAACTCCTCACTTGTGTGACCGTTTTGGGCTGCGGCCAACTCTTAATAGCTTCAATGTTGGCTTTATCAACTTAAATTCCATGTGGAGTAAAAACATAGCCAAGAAAAGATACTCGGCCGGTGCAAAAGGTGCACTTCCCAAGGTTACCAAACAAACGTGCATCACGTAGAGCAATAAAAACAGCACGTAAATGTTCCAAATGTTCCTCCAAAGATCTGCTATAAATCAGTATATCATCAAAATAGACTTCCAAAAATAGTCCAATGAAAGCACCTAAAACTTTGTTCATTAATCTCATGAAAGTATTAGGTGCATTAGTTAACCCAAAATGCATGACTAACCACTCATATAATCCAAACTTTGTTTGAAATGCTGATTTCCATTCATCTCCCAATTTCATACGAATTTTATGGTATCCACTACGCAAATCAACTTTGGATAATATTGTAGAGCCACTCAATTTATCAAGCATATCATCTAGGAAAGGAATAGCATGAAGATAATGAATAGTAATATTATTAATGCCTCTACAATCAACACACATACGCGACGTATCATCCTTTTTTGCCACTAGTATAATAGGAACAGCACAAGGACTAAGAGATTCACGTATATAACCTTTGTCGAGCTGCTCTTGTACTTGACGCATAATCTCCTTCGTCTCCTCTGGATTGGTACGGTATGGCGCACTGTTTGGCAGTGAAGCACCGGGAATTAAATCAATCTGATGCTCAATCCCTCGAATAGGTGGTAATCCCGGTGGCACGTCTTGTGGAAAGACGTCCACGAACTCCTGCAAAATGTTAGTGACAGTAGGAGGCAAAGAGGAAGGCACGTCCTCGAATGAAAATAATGCCTCTTTGCACACAAAACCATAGCAAGCAGATTTGCTGAAATCTAGATCATCAATATCACATTTGGTGGCAAGTAAACATGCACTTTTCAATTTAATATCAGAAGCAACACTAGATGGTTTATTATTAGGCTTCATTTGTTGCTCAAATTATTTTGCCACAATCTGATTTTCACTCTTATTTTTCTCCTATTTTTCTTTATTAGCTCTATTAATATCGTCTTTCAAAATGGAATCAGGAGTCATAGGAAGCAAAGTAATATGTTTATCCTTATGAACAAGAGTATACTGATTGTTTCGACCATGTGTACAGATTTTTTATCAAATTGCCATGGTCTACCATGTAATAAGGAACATGCTTGCATGGGTACCACATCACAATCACCATAATCAGCATATGTAGAGATACTAAAATGCACACGAATAGCATGTGTTACCTTAACCTTGCCGCTGTTGTTGAACCATTGGACGTAGTAAGGATGTGGATGTGGTCTAGTGGTGAGAGATAGCTTCTCCACCATCTCCATGCTAGCCAAGTTGTTGCAGGACCATCCCTCTATGATGATGCGAATAGAACGTTCCTTCATAACTCCCTTTGTATGGAGCAAATTATGCCTCTGATTTTGTTCATCTTGTGTCACCAGCACACTCAAAACACGTTGAGCAACTAAACTTTCATACCTGTCAGCATCTTCAGCAGCCCTGTATTGCGTCTCATGATCAGAATCATCTCCACCATGTTCTTCATTTGTAATAAGAGCCAAAGTCTCCTCATAATAGTCACTAGCGGACTCATACCCACCATCCTCAGTAGCAATCATAACACGCAGAGACTGACATTCTCTCGCATATGACCTCTTCCCTTACAACGACGACAAATAATATCACTTGTGTGCCCTGTTGACGCCATGGATGAAGAAGAGCTCTGTGCAGGCCCGGTGGGTGTGCTCTTGGCAGATAGTGGTGGTAGTGCCTGCTTTCTTATATCACGACTGGAGGTGACAGCTGACGGAGGTGCCGTTGTAGCAGAACGTGTGGAACTAGAAGATGCACGCGGTGTCCATGATGAAGGTCGACCTGCAAAAAAACTGGTCTGCGCCAATATCTGTCGATCCTGCACTTCACGTTCAGCTTTGCAAGCAAGATGGAATAAACGAGCGATATTGTTATACTCCTTATACTCTAAAATGGCCTGAATCTCTCTATTTAATCCACTCATAAAACATGCAAGCATAGCTCATTATCCTCAACAATACCACATCTAATCATGCCAGCTTGTAATTCCTGATAATACTCCTCTACAGAAATTTTTTCTTGTCTCAAATGCTGCAGTTTTTAAAGTAATTCACATTGATAATATGGTGGAACCGAACGAGTAGGCATAGCAGTTTTCAAAGCAGCTCAAGTAGTAGGGATATTATCATGACATAATCGACAATGTTCAGACCACCAAACAGAAGCAAAACTAGTGAATTCACAAACATCAGCAGCAACACGTCTATCCTTAGGATATTGTAAGCATGTGAAACATTTTTCAGTTTCTAACTCCCAAGTAAGATATACATCAGGAATGTATCTACCCTCAAATAGTGGAATACTCAATTTTAGTTTAGGAATATGGTCATAATCTTATACCTGAGGTGGTGGTGCAGCCCTACCGTTGCGATTATATGCATGAGGTCGACTTGCTGTTGGTGGTGCTCGTGGTTGCACGTAGTTCTAATTTTGATCAACCTCATCCTCGTAATAGTATTCCACCTGTACAGTAACAGGAGGAGCTACAGAAGCATCAACAGCCGTAGCAGCGGCACCAAAAGTGTGGCCATGCTCAAGAGGAACACGGCTCCCTTGGCGGAGGGCTGTTTCGCGACGTGGAGGCGGTTGTTGTTGTTGCTGCATTGGTTTAGCAGATGCGGGCGGTGGTTGTGGAAGACGCACGAGTACTTCATCGAACTTGGCGTCCAACTTGGTGTAAATTGTCTTCTCAACTTCATCCATCCTCTCCAGTGCCTTTCCAAAGCTGGCCATCACGTCTTCCACATGTTGACCCAACATTTGCTGAAATTTATCATGAAGCTCCTTCTTCGTCATGCTCTCCCAGTCAATCTCATCGGCTTGTGGTCCTGCCATGGTTAGCAGCAATAGAAACACACAAGAATATGATCCTACAGACTGCTAGAAAGTGGTGGTGGCGGGGTGGCACAAATCCGTCAAGCAACTCTCAAATTCTTACTAGTTCTTACCCAGCGGGAGGTGGTGATCGGCAACCATTGTAGTCAAAATTCTCAAAGCTTGGACAGAGCGATTGCCAGGTGGTGTCAAACGCATGATGTAGATGTATGTGGAGCTGGGAAGGCTTATGATATGGTAGCAAAAATACCAGCAATAATCAATTCAGAGATGCAAAGTTGAATAAACGCTCAACGACGGTACTGTGTTGGTCCTAGGCTAGGTCGTGCTAGAGGCGTGAGCCTAGAACACTAACAAAATCACGGCGCGGCACGTAAACAAGGGAGGAGCACACTCTGAATTTTTTTCACTATTTTTTCTCTTTTTTTGCTCCGCAACAATTTTTTTCGATAAAGTCTACAAATGGTCTAAAAACTGCCTAGCCAGAATTTTCCACAATTTTTTTCATCTTTTTCTAAACTAGAACTATTCTTCTTGTACGGGTAACGTGGAAGTTGGGGAATCCGACTTGTTCACTACTTGTAGAATCACGTGATCTGGAACTCGAAAATAAAGGAACAAATACTGGACTCAGACTAGGAATTGTGGCGGAGATGAATCTGGTGGAAGTCGGACTGGTGATGGTATATGATGGGCGGTGGAGCACAGACTGGTGGCGAATCTGTGGTGGAGGTGGACTCGGATTGGCGTGATGGTAGCCTGATGGATGTATATGACTCGGATTGGTGGCGGATATGCGGTGGATCTATATGCACTCGGATTGGCAGAGGTTATTTGGTGATGGTATATGGCGGCGACGATGATGATGGTGTGGCGGTGCGTGAAAACCTGTGACCAGAACTTGAAACTCTAAGGTAACTAGATGCTAAGACCAGCAACTCGACACGACAACGCAACCACAAATTCAACAAAGCAAAACTCTAAAAAGATTATGCAAAGGCTCAGATTGGTTCGGATATGAGGAACTAACCCTAATTTTTTTTCGCTTTTTCGTGGACTTTAGGTATGAAGAACAGACTCGATCTAAACTATGAAAAACTAGAAAATCTCACCGAGCAACCTGGAAATCTGATACCACTTGATAGATGCAAAGGTGTCCCGTCTTTCGATGAGATGGTGGCTATCGTTTATGGTGGAGTAGACTTTGACGATCCGATTACGAACATGTGAGGACGTCACGCCTTCGCAATTGCTAAACCAACTACAAGAGGTTATTGACCACGCCAGAGCACGATCAACCTGACCACGAGGGTCTATCACTACAAGAATCAGGAACATGGCGGACGGCAAAGGCATGCCTGGCGGACGGCAAAGGACTTTGCCATCCGCTAGCAGATGGCAACAGGTCTGGCTGAACGAGCTACGGCAAAGGGCTCTTTGCCGTCTGCTGGCGGACGACAAAGATGAAATGGTCTTTGCCGTCCGCCAGCAGACGGCAAAGGACTTGGACCGCACACGTGTCAGCTTAGGGCCGTTAGGGTGTTAACAGCGTGCTTTGCCGTCTGCTGGCAGATGCTACCTCTTGAGCACTGCGTTGGTTTTCCCTTGAAGAGGAAAGGGTGATGCAGTAAAGTAGCGTAAGTATTTCCCTCAGTTTTTGAGAACCAACGTATCAATCCAGTAGGAGGTCGCGCTCAAGTCCCTTGCACCTACACAAACAAATAAGAACCTCGCAACCAACGCGATAAAGGGGTTGTCAATTCCTTCATGGTCACTTACGAGAGTGAGATCTGATAGAGATGATAAGATAATATTTTTTGGTATTTTTATGATAAGGAGTAAAAGTAAAGAAAGCAAGTAAACAGTATTGGAAATAACGGGAGATTAATATGATCGAAAATAGACCCGGGGGCCATAGGTTTCACTAGTGGCTTCTCTCAAGATAGCATAAGTATTACGGTGGGTGAACAAATTACTGTCGAGCAATTGATAGAATTGAGCATAGTTATGAGAATATCTTGGTATGATCATGTATATAGGCATCATGTCCGTGACACGTAGACCGAAACGATTCTGCATCTACTACTATTACTCCACACATCGACCGCTATCCAGCATGCATCTAGATTATTAAGTTCATAAGAACAGAGTAACGCTTTAAGCAAGATGACATGATGTCGAGGGATAAACTCATGTAATATGATATAAACCCCATCTTTTTATCCTCGATGGCAACAATACAATACGTGCCTTGCTGCCCCTGCTGTCACTGGGAAAGGACACCACAAGATTGAACCCAAAGGTAAGCACTTCTCCAATTGCAAGAAAGATCAATCTAGTAGGCCAAACCAAACTGATAATTCGAAGAGACTTGCAAATATAACCAATCATACATAAAAGAATTCAGAGAAGATTCAAATATTGTTCCTAGATAATCTTGATCATAAACCAACAATTCATCGGATCTCGACAAACACACCGCAAAAGAAGATTACATCGAATAGATCTCCAAGAAGATCGAGGAGAACTTTGTATTGAGATCCAAAGAGAGAGAAGAAGCCATCTAGCTAATAACTATGGGCCCGAAGGTCTGAGGTAAACTACTCACACATCATCGGAGAGGCTATGGTGTTGATGTAGAAGCCCTCCGTGATCAATGCCCCCTCAGGCAGGACGCCAGAAAAGGCCCCAAGATGGGATCTCACGGGTACAGAAGGTTGCGGCGGTGGAATTAGGTTTTCGTGGTCGCTTCTGATGGTTTGGGGGTACGTAGGTATATATAGGAGGAAGAAGTAGGTCGGTGGAGCCACGAGCGGCCCCCGAGGGTGGAGGGTGTGCCTGGGAGGGGGGGTAGGCGCGCCCCCTACCTCGTGGCCTCCTCGTCTGTTGCTTGACGTCCACTCCAAGTCCTCTGGATCACGTTTGTTCCAAAAAATCACGTTCCCAAAGGTTTCATTCCGTTTGGACTCCGTTTGATATTCTTTTTCTGCGAAACACTGAAATAGGCAAAAAACGGCAATTTGGGCTGGGCCTCAGGTTAATAGGTTAGTCCCCAAAATAATATAAAAGTGTATAAATAAGCCCATTAAACATCCAAAACAGAATATATAATAACATGGAACAATCAAAAATTATAGATACGTTGGAGACGTATCAGCAGACGGCAATGACCTTTGCATCTTTGTCGTCTGCCAGCGGATGGTAAAGTGCACAAATATGCCAGCCTAGATGCCCCTAGGTAGCTGCCATGTGGCAAGCTATGTCGTCTGCTGCCAGACGGCAAAGATGACAAGGTCTTTGCCGTCTGCAAGCAGACGGCAAAGCTACCAAATAGACCAGCCCAGAGCACCCCAGGTTGCACAGCTAGCTGCCACATGGCAACTTTGCCGTTTGCTGGCTGAGGGCAAAGCTCTTTGCCGTCTGCCAGCAGACGGCAGAGAGCTTGTACAGCCCCTGTTTTTTCTATTTTTTAAAATTCATTCAATTTCAAAAATTTCATAGATATATATATATATATACACACACATTTGAAAATACTTTCAACAAGCATAACAACACAGATACATACCAAATCATATCCCTGCCATATGGATATGATCATCCAACACATATACGTACCAATCAAAAGTCCATATGCAACATATATAGCTAGCCAACATATCCAACAACAAGCATACAATCGTTTCATCCATACATACATATATAGGTAGCAAGTTTCACATTGTTCGTCCTAAAAAATCGAAACAAAAAGGAAGCACAAGAAGAAGAGTAGACTCCATCAACGCAAGCTTCCTCATTGAAAGCAAATCTGCAAATTGGGAAAGAAGAAAGATAGAAGAAGAAGAAGAAGAAGAAGACTAGAAGAGGAAGATGAATTTTTTGTTCTCTTTCTTTTTTTTTGCTCTTTCTTTTTCTCCTCTCCTCTTCTTTATCTTGTTCTTCTTCTAACTAAGGTAGGTAAAAAGGCCATTTTTTAGCTAAGCTAGGTAAAAATGCTAAGTGTAGGTAATTTTAGAGGTAAGCTAGGTAAATAGGTCATTTTGGAGCTTAGTAAGGTTATTATGTCATTTTCGTGGAAAATAAGCTAAGTCTATGTCATTTTGGAGCTTAGTAAGGTTATTATGTCATTTTCGTGGAAAATAAGCTAAGTCTATGTCATTTTGGAGGTAACAAAGATTATCATGCCATTTTTGACATAAGTATGCCAAGTATGTCATAAATGAACTGAAGAAGCTAAGTATGCATTTGTTAAGAAAAACACTAGAGAAAACTTACCCTCATCACAACAAATGTGATGAAGATCACAAGTAAGGTAACAATTGAACAGCATAATGATACCAAGCCTCATTATCAATGGCATATTTTCTAATCTTCTTAAGCTTCACGCGCATTGCATCCATCTTCAAGCGCATTGCATTCATCTTCATCTTGTGATCATCGACGACATCGACAACATACAACTCCAATGTCATCTTCTCTTCTTCAAATCATTTAATTTTTTCTTTCAAATACTCATTTTCTTTTTCAGCTAAATTTAACTTCTCGACAAGAGAGTCGATTTCAAATTCTGGTTCACATACCACCTAGATTAAAATATCTCTATGTCAACTTGATCGCCATAATTGTCATAAATGTGAAAATGCAACAAATAGTTATCAAAGAGAATTTACCACATCCCAATCATAAAGCGAGCGAGGGCCGACGGGGATGGATATCAAGACCATGGCACTATGTATAAGAAACAATCATACAAAGTTAGAAAATTATACAAGTAACTATATAAATCATACAATCATACAGGTAACTATATAAATCAAGTACAACATAAAAAATTGAATACCTAATAATAATCCAGATCGTCGGGTTCAATAAATGCTTCGGGATCAATAAATGCATCATCATCATCACTATCGGAAATGACGTGCTCATCATCATCATTAGTAAGTGCATCATCGTGTGGAAGGCCACATTTACGTAATTGGTCAAGCATTGACAGGTCATCCACAACAGTAATGTCTTCTAGTTCAGGCTCTTCTTATTCCGGCTTAGGGGTGAAGTCGGGTTCACTGTCGCTGTCTACTTCAATGTTCTGGGGTCAAGTAGAGCGGTTCTTGAAACCCTTTTTGGAAAGACGTGTTTATTGGAAGAATTCTCATTCATATGTGTTTGGGTTAATGTGAGGTTCATAATCCTCTTCATTGGGGGGAGGTGGTCTAACACGTGGCGGCACTTCATAAACGACATCCCAACCATTGAGATTTGGATCACTTTGACAGGCCCATGGTAGGTAGAAAACTTGGGTTGCCTATTCAGCCATAATATAGACATCGGGAACATCCAAATGGGTGCTTTGTTTGATTTCCACTAGCCCTAAGTGTTCATGTGTCCTTCTAGTCTCCTTCGTCTTGAACGAATAACATAGCGCCTCTAGATCGACTCTAGCCTTAGTATTATCCTTTGATTTCCCATCTATGCCGAACAATCTACCAAAAAGTGCCTCGGTGATTCTTCTCAATGTGCATCACGTCGATGTTGTGAGGGCAAAGGAGGTCTTTGAAGTAAGGCAGATCGCACAAGCATGTCTTGTGAGTCCAGGCGTGTTTCGAATTATACCCCTTGAAATACCCTAGACGCTTTGGATCTGGCTCGAGAGCATTTAACCGATCTAGGGTCTCTTGGCCTGTGAACGCGGGTGGTGCAGAGTTTTTGACAACTCTACCTTTGATGAAGTTCTTCTTCTCTTTCCTAAATTTATGGCCAGGATCCATGAACTGTCTATGCATGTCGAAGCAAGAAAACATGCGACCGGCCTGAAGCCAACGAAACTCAAGAGCTCCCTTGCATGTGGGGCAAGGGAACCTTCCATGCAGACACCAGCCAACGAATAGCGCATACGCCGGCAAGTCATGCGTCGAGTACATGTACCAGACACGCATCATGAGGTTCCGTTTGCTAAAGGCGTCGTATGTCTTGAACCCATTATCCCAAGCTTCTTGCAATTTGTCCTTCAGCGGCTGCATGTACACATTCATATTCTTCCCCAGATAGTTGGGACATGGAATTATCAACGTCAGGAAAATGTTTTTTCTTTGCATAATCTGTCCGGGGGGAGATTGAGTGGAAAGACAAATACGGGCCAACAACTATATTGGGCTGCCGTCAGACAAAACCCACTGAACCCATCCGTGCTGATGCCGACTCGAGGATGCCTCGGATCTGCCGCTTTGTCATCATGTAATGCATCGAAGCGCTTCCATGCTTCACCGTCTGATGTGTTCACCATCATTAGCTTCCCTTCTATATCTAGTTGGGTTCTTTTTCCCGTTTTGTGCCATGTCATCTGTCTGGCCGTCTCTTCGACCATGAAAAGACGTTGAAGTCTTGGTACGATTGGCATATACCGAAGAACATTAACGGTGATTTTGGTTTGCGTCTTCTCACCCATACCATTGTCTACCAGAACATACCTCGATGACATGCAAATGGGACAATAGTTCAAGTTCGCATACTGAAGCCTAAATAAGGCACATCCTTTCTCATAGGCATGTATCTTCTCATAGGGCATCTTAAGAGCACGGAGGATTTTGTCTGACTGGTACAGGTTTGCAGGTAGTACATGGCCTTTGGGTAGAAAACGTCCAAATACTATCATCATTGCGTCGTAGCATTCTCTGCCCAAGTTGAATTGATCCTTCAGAGCCATTATTTTTGAGATGGCATCCAGCTGACAAAGCTCAGTGTGCTCGTGGAGAGGACGTTTTGAAGACTCCAACATTTCATTGAAGGCCTTTGCAGATTCCTCCATCTCATCGTCCGAGTGCCGAGCATCATCAAAGTCTTGCACCATGTCTTGCATCCCGGTACCATGCTCGTCGGTGCGATGGAATCCTAAATAGCAAGTATCATCGGTGCAAGATACATGTGGCGCTCGGCGTTGAACACTAGATCCACATCCCACAAGTCACGCCGGCGCATGGCGTCCCGCGCGCAACAATAGTTCTGGGGGCCGATGACGGTCGAACACCTTGGCGAATTTGTCTGGCAGTCTCTGCGATGAGGATTAAAGCCAAGTTTTGATACTTCAAACAACCAAACCGACTTGAGTCAGTTTGGGTGTTTCAAGTTATAACACTTGGCTTTTAATTGTCATCGCAGAGGCTGGAAGACAAATTCGCAAAGGTGTTCGACCGCCATCGACCCCGAGAACTGTTGCTGCGGGACGCTGGACGCCGGCGTCACTTGTGGGACGTGGATGTAGTGTTCGACACCGACGGCCACATGTATCTCGCTCCAACTATACTTTCTATTTATGGTTCCATCGACGTCGAGGAACCCCCTAACCCGCTCGTCCCCCGGGCTCACTCTAGTATGGCGACGCACGGTCGACAGGTCAGTACTCGGACTGGGGGGTTCTCGGCATGGGCGTCGACACCGGCAGGACCTACTGGCTCCACCATGTATCCCCTCGGCGACCGGCGATCCATGACCCTCTTCCTTTTTCCTTTTTCCTCTTCTTCTATTTATTCTTATTTTTTTCATTTTTTTTCTTCCTCTAATTATCTAAACCTAAACCTAGAACTAACCTAATCCAACCACTAACGTAAACCTATTAATAACACCTAAACCTAAACACAAATAACAGTATAAAAAACAAAAAAATCACCTTGGCTCCGGCGGTGGTGGAGGAGGTGGCGGGGTGGCGGGGCGGCGAGCCGGGGCAAGGCAGCAGGGCGGGGCGACGGGGCGAGGCACCGGGGCGGTGGGGCGGCAGGGCGAGGTGCCGGGGCGGTGTGGCGGCAGGGCGGGGCGGCGGTCGGGTGTGGCGGCGCGGGTGGTGAAGGCCAGGAGAGAGAGATAGAGGGGAGAGAGAGAGGGGTGGGGGCACGGGCGCGGCCCCTTTTCTGCTAGGTCACAGCTCTTTGCCGTCTACTAGCAGACGGCAAAGAGCGTACCTAGTGGGGTGGGGCCGGGGGAAAACGGCATTAAAGCTGCCAGTTTCTTTGTCCTCTGCTGGCGGACGGCAAAGAATCTTTGCCGTCCGCTAGCACACGGCAAAGAAACTGGCCGTTAGGTCATTCTCGTTAGCCCTCCACCCACCCTCTTTGTCGTCTGCTAGCGGATGGCAAAGCATCTTTGCCATCCGCTAGCAGACGGCAAAGAGATAGCTCATGGCAAAGCCTACCTTTGCCGTCCGCTGCCTCTTTGCCGTTCGCTTTCTGGTGGCTGATGGCAAAGCCTTCCTTTGTCGTCTGCTAGCTGACGGCAAAGAGTTGGCAGATGGCAAATCTGCTGATTCCAGTAGTGTATTTCCTGCAAGCAAACAAAGAACAAATAAGAAACTAAAATTGCAATCTGGATATTGTGAATGAAAGAGGAAAGCTTTATTGATCAAGTGGGGTTCTATGATGCTTTGGTCTGGTCGTTGAACACAAACGAAGTATGCGAAGTTGCAGCTATGGAGAACTTTTAATCTAAACAAAACCCAAAGTCTAAACGATGCCCAAAGGGATGTATATATGGAGGAAGAGGGGGGAATTTCATGGCCCTTGGAGGAGGGGTCTGAAACATCCCTAACTCTTGTTTCCTCACACATCCGGACTCTAAAAACAGCCTATACTAAAGTATTTCGAAATTACATTGCTCTGGACAAAATTTATGAAGTGGCATCTTGTATATTTCGTCCAAGGCTTCATGGACATGTTATGGTGTCTTCAATGTCCTGAGATCATCACTTGTAACTCTGTTCTTGTTCCCCTTGCGCATGCCATCGTCTCCATGCTTGAACTTGCTCCAAGGTTCATCTTTCTTGTCCAAGCAAGGCCCTTCATTTGTAAACAAAAGAAATGTATCCAATTTAGGCAGCATCATATTCTCATGAACATTAGAATCATTACCAAGAAATGAAAGTACCTGGTAATTCAATTGGACTACGCGAGCTCTAGTAATTGGTCCAGTATGTATAGCAGCAGGGATTTTGGGTGTAACAATAGTATTGATGTCCTCATCACCTAGATGAGATCACGGACATGACGAGGAGCTCCGAAATGGTCCGGAGGTAAAGATTGATATATAGTACGATGATATTCGGACACCGAAAGAGTTTCGGAGTGCACTAGGTAGTCATCGGGTCGCTGGAAGGGGTTCCGGACACCCCTGGTGGGTGTACGGGCCTAATGGGCCAAGGGGGGGGGACAGGCCAGCCCACAAGGGCGCTAGTGTGCCCCTTCCCTGGCCAACCGGCCCTCGGGGAAGGAAAGGGGAGGGGTGGCCCCTCCTGCCTTTCCCTCCTCAGGTGCGAAGGAAAGGGGGGGCGCCACCCTCCCATGCCTTCCTCCGCACCCATACATGGCAGGGGGCACGGTTTGGGGCAGGACCCCGAGTGGGATTCGGCCCCACTTGGGGCGCCTCTAGGCTGCCTCCTCCCTCCCCCCACCTATATATATGTGGGAGGGGGCACCACACATAACCATGACAATCTCTTAGCCGTGTGCAGCGCCCCCCTCCATAGTTTGGTCCCTCGGTCATATTTTTGTAGTACTTAGGCGAAGCCCTGTGGAAATAGCATCACCACCACCATGACCATGCCATCGTGCTGCCAGAACACATCCACTACTTCGCCGTCTTGCTTGATCAAGAAGGCGAGGACGTCACCGAGCTGAATGTGTGCTGAACGCGGAGGTGTCGTACGTTCGGTACTCGATCAGTTTGATCGCGAAGAAGTTCGACCACATGAATCGTGTTACTAAACGCTTCCGCTTACGGTCTATGAGGGTACGTAGACACACTCTCCCCTCTCATTGCTTTGCATCTCCATGGGTAGATATTGCGTGTGCATAGAATTTTTTTGTTTTTCATGCAACGTTTCCCAACATGATCGCGCCAGGTGCCGTCACGAGGCTGGTCACACCAACTTTGGCGAGGGTTGTGGTTGCGGTTATCCCACCGGCCGCCACCATGGCCGCCTCCACGCTCGTTGCGGTCGGGGAGACTGTCGGATTTTGGGTTCCGGCAAAACCCTCGAGGTTCGAACACTAGGGTGCGCACGAAGATCTCCCTTCTACCTAATCACGCCCCACCCTCACCGCGATCTCAAAGCCTATCTCGACGAGCCCAAAGAACGAGAGACACAATAGTTTATACTGGTTCAGGCCACCGATGTGGTGTAATACCCTACTCCAGTGTGGTGTGGTGGATTGCCTCTTGGGCTGAGGATGAACAGTTACAAGAGAAGAAGAGCCTCCTGAGGAGAGGTGTTCCTGTGCTTGGTGGACTTGTGCGTGGCTGCGGACGGAATGGCTCTGATCCCAGATGAGATGAGGGCCTCCTACGATGGTGGCTAGTCCTATTTATAGAGGCCCTGGTCCTCTCCCCAAATATTGAGCAGGAAGGGATCCAACAACGGCCAAATTTGAAGGGAGACAACTAGTACAAGTTATCCTGACTAAAGGTGGTCTTCGCCTGCCAAAGACTCTGGTGGTGACGTCGTCCTGGGCTCCACGGTGACCTCCGTCCTACCGTCCTGCTGGTCTTGGTCTCGTTGCACTGATATGGAAACCGTTGCCTGATGCCCCGGGACTCCTCAACCGTGCTTGCCTCTTTACCACCAAAGAGAAAACGAGGACACTGTGCGCGCTGGCGCCTGCCTCGGGCCAGTCGTCATGGCTTACATCACAGGAACCTCGCGAGGTGTCCCTTGACTTGATCTCTCCACCCCTCGCGAGCTGGCCTGGTGAGACCGCTCCCGAGGAGGTATTGTGTCATCCGCCTTGCGAGGCTTGGCCCCTCGCGAGGGTCTTGAGTGTTTGCTGGTGAAGATGGGCCGTACAGGGCCGCTGGTGGAGCCGCGCCATGGGCCGCAGGGAGGCAAGTCTGGGGACCCTCGTTCCCAGGACGCTGACAGTAGCCCCCGGGCCCAAGGCGCGCTTGGAGTTGGCTTCGAGGCGAAGCCAAGGGGCAACTGCGGAGCGCCACGGGCCCCAACATCTTGCGTCCCTGCTTGACGCATGGCGATTGATTGGACGTGGGCGTCTCCGCTTCCCCACGCTGCCTCGACAACTGCCCGTCTTGACGAGTCCCTGCTGCATGCAGAGAAAAATCAGCATTACCTGTGATCGTGGGGATCGCCGGTTGGCCTTCTCCCGCTTCATTCGCTTCCGTTGCTCATCTCTTCCTGCTCCACTCACTTCTTCTTCCTCGCTTCATTGCTAGTTGCGACTCCCATGGCGCCTACGAAGAGGTTCTCGGCCGTAGAGAAGGGGAAAAACCCCCGCGACGAACCCGGGCCACTTCCGCCGAAGAAGCGGCTGGGCCACCGCCGCGACATGGTAGTGAGGCCGGAGGTGTCGAGGCCTTGGTACGAGCGGCCTCCTCCCGGGTACCCGCTACCTTTGTACGCCCAAGCTGAGGGCTCCGGAGGAAGAGGCGGCGAGCGCCGCCGCCCGCGCCGGGGCCGTGGTCGCCGCGCCGAGGTGACGCACGCCATCGCCCCGGGAGTCCACGCCGCGGACTCCTCGCGAGAACTCGTGATGTGGGCGGCGATGCCTCCACGCACTTGGATCCGCTTCCCGCAGTTCTTCTCCACCGAGATGCCGCCGAGGGGCCCCCTTGAGCTTTGGCTGCAGCACACCGACTGCGACGCCCCGGCGACTGGAGCGGAGGTGGAAGCCATTTCCCCGGGCAAGATCTTCATGACCCGCGGCTGGGGCGAGGTCGCCCGGGTTTGCCGCGCAGAAGGCGCCCTTGCCGTCCACTTCAAGTACGACGGCGCCTCCACGATGTTCTTCAAGGTCTTCGACGCGGAAGGCCGCCGCTTGGAGTGCTGCCCCAGAGAGGGTCATCGGGGCGGCGCAGCGGCCAGCGCCGAGCTTGCCGTTGGCTTCGCCAGCGGCTCTTCCAGCAGCAGCGGTGGCGCTTGGGAGTCCAGTGACTCTCCCGAGCTCTACGAGACCCCGGAGACGAGCGACGACAGCTACGTACCCCGAGCTCTCGCCGGGCCCGGAGCAAGGCCGCAGCGACCGGCCGTCGCTGATCGGGATGGGGTTGGCGCTGGCCTCCCGTGGCCCACTATTGATGATGGCGTCGGCTACCCTGGGGCATGTAGATAGATAGATCTGTAATGTCTTTTGTTCATATTATCCTTATTATGAAAATTTGCGAGCACATGTTTTGTTTCGGCTCGGTCTCCCCTTTCCAACCCCACGGCAGCTTGGTGCTCTACGCCGACTGGTCCCGGTCCCCAGGCAGGCTGCAGGCGTCGCTGGTATGCCAGGTCTGCGATGCCGTGGTCAAGGCCAGGAGGTGAGTGGCCCGAGGTCCAGTAAGAGCTCCTGAGGTGCGATGCTCAAGAGGTCCCCTTTAGCGCTCAAGCAACCACCGAGAGGCAGGAAAGTGTGGCGACGTTGCCGTAACAAGGCTGCCGCAGGTGAGGATCCTATGCTGTAGTGCTGGGTTAAACCAGGTGCGAGACTAAGCTTGGCAGTCCAGAGCTGGTTCCATGTGTGGCGCCAGACTTGTGCGTCGACTGCTGTAGGGTAGCTAGGTTAGGCCCGTGCGGGCCTCCCCCTCTTCTCCACGCTCTTCTGTGTGCTCTGCATCCTCAAGTCCCAGCCCTCGAGCAAGCTCAGCCGCCGGTGGTATGCCAGGTCGCGATGCCATGGTCAAGGCCAGGGGGTGAGGGCTGGAGAGCCAGTAAGAGCTCCCGAGTCACGATGCTCAGGAGCCCCCCTTTTTACACGCAAGCGAATCGCGTGGGAGAAGAATGAGCCCGTGGTACCGCCCGCTATCATCCTCGGGAGGTTCTTGCAAGTTAGCGCAAGGAGGGGCACAGATTGCCATGATGATTGCCGGCCTGCCGCGGGTCGCTCTGCAAGAAGGTGGAGGCACTCAGGGCCTGGTGAGGTGGCGTGCGCGGGGCGTGCCGCAAGCCAGAGCTCGACCGCTCAGATTTGTCGACGTTGCAAGGACGGACCCGAGCACAAGCGCCGTGCCACAGTGTGTAGCTCCTGTGGTGGGTGACAATCAAGCGAGTGATAACCATAGATAGATCATGCATGAAAAGCAAACTAACTTAGGTAAACGCAGGAACGATACATGTCGCTGGGTCGGACCCGAGTGGCCTGGGGATGATGCAGCCCGAGGGGTGCCCCCAGCAGAGTAATGCTAAAGACGTAAAAGTATACATGCCACAGGGACAGGCCCATCCGGCCTGGGAATGATGCAGCCCGGGGGGCGCTCCCAGATAAATAAACTTGGAAAATATCACCTGGTTCCGTTGCTGAAGGGATGTTGGGGTAGCTGAAGGTGCGTGGCGAAGGGGTTGCTCCTCACGAGCCACCGGGGCCCTGAGCCTCGGGAGGCCTTGGGGGTCCAAGCGGTTCCTCGAGGACCGTCTCCATCTCCGTCAGGACTGCGTGATGCCTGGCCTCCTGAGCCGCCAGGACGCTCCGCAGGTTGTGCTAGAAGGCGGATGCCACGCTCGGCAGGCCGAATGGCATGCGAACGTAGCTGTGAGGTGGGCCCTCGCAGCGTCCCACGCGCGAAGGCCAGAAGAGCTCCTGAGATACGGCCTTGTTGAGCCCTGGGATGTCGACGCAGACGCGCAGCCCGCCATCCTCGCCTGGATGGGGAGCTGCGCCAGGTGGGCGGCGGTCGCCGCGCATGGCTCTTGCATCCTGCAGCTCCTGAGTGGTCTTGGCTTTGAACTCCTGAGCGCTGGGCCCCCCTCGCACGGTGTCCTCCAGAGGGAAACGTGTCGCAAGGTACGCCTCCATGTGGTGCCTGAGCGCCTCCCTCGTGATGTTGGCGAGGTCTGAGGCCCTCCAGAAGAGAGCCCCCGAGCCCTGCCGAAGGAGGGCGCTGCGCGCACCTTCCTATGCGAGGGAGGGAGGCGCCCAAGGCGCGGGCGCCGATCCCGACGTGGCACCGCTTGAGGCGCCGCTCCCCTGTGTCCCTGTGCGGAGTAGCTGCTTCTTCTTCTTGGGGATGGCCTCAGGAGGGTATATGGTGCCTTGGTGGTCGGGGTCTTCGATTGATGCAGCTTGAAAGGTGCACTCGAGGGAGCACACCGCGTCTCTTTCTTTGCAGGGGACAGTGATGATCCCGCCGCTTCCTGGCATCTTGAGGACGTTGTAGCCGTGGTGGGTCACCGCCGTGAACTTGGCCAGGGACGGATACCTGAGGATGGCATTGTACGCCAGACGGATGTGGGCAACGTCAAAGTCGATGAGCTCGATGCGGTAGTTGTCGCGCAGTCCGAAGGTGATAGGGAGGCGGACCTGCCCTATCGGGGTGGTGGAGCCGTCGGTCACTCCTGAGAAGGGCTTGGTAGGTGAAGCTAATCGTATGGCACTTGGAGGCTATCGAACGTCTTGACGGACAGGACGTTAAGCCCTGCGCCGCCGTCGATGAGGGTCTTGGTGACTTGCACGTTGCTGATGCCGGGTGAGTAGAGCATCGGGAGGGCGCCAGCGGTGGCCGCGAACTTGAGCTGATCCGCCGAGACAAAGGTGATGGCGCACTTGGACCACCTAAGCGGGCGTGTGGCCTCGAGCCTGGGGAGGACTGCATTCACCTCGCGAGCAAACTTCTTGAAGATACGCTGAGATGCTGGGGCTTGAGCTCCGCCCAAGATGCAGGCGATAGCACGCGAATCCTGGAAGCCCCCAGCCCCCTCGTCCTGATGGTGGTCGTCGTTCCTTCTTGGCGGTGGCGGCAGCGGAGGAAGTCCAGCATTGCCCTGAGGCGGTCCTCGCGAGGTTGGTCCCTCCATGCGCCCTCACGAGGCTGGTCCTGCCAGCTGTCCTCGTGAGGCCGGTCGCGGCACTCCTGGCGAGGGCCGCGATCGTCCCAGCGTCCTCCGCCGCGTCCTCCTCCTCGGCGGTAGCCCTGGTCGTTGCGCTCGGGGCATCAACCGAACCGTCCATCTCGAATGGCCCTAAGCTCTTGACAGTCATTGGTGTTGTGGCTGTGTACGTTGTGGAAGGCGCAGAACGGCCGGCTGCTCTTGGACGACTCGGGATGGTCCCGGCCGCGCTTCGTGTGTGGCTCCGCCGCGAGCACGGCTACTCCCTTGCGCTTCACGTCCTTGGCCTTGGCTTTCTTCTCCTCCAGGTTTGTGGCCGGGAGCTCGAGGAGGGAAAGGCGCCCCTCCTCAGCTCTTGCGCACTTGGTCGCCAGGTTGAACAGCTCCAAAGCCGTGCATAGCTCCTTGTGGATGGCGAGCTCCTCCTTCATCTTGACGTCGCGGACTCCACCAGAAAACGCTGAAATGATGGCCTCGTCCATCACCTTGGGGATCTTGAGGCGAACGCTGTTGAAGCACTGGATGTACTTCTGCAGGGTCTCTCCTGGCTGCTGCTTGATGCGGTGCAGGTAACCCACGGCCGGAGGGCGGTCGCGAGTGCCCTGGAAGTTGGCGACGAAGTGGTCGCGCATCTCGTCCCGGGAGGAGATCGAGCCCAGGGGCAGGTTCAGGAGCCACGAGCGAGCGCCATCCTTGAGAGCCATGGGGAAATAGTTCGCCATGACTTTTTCGTCGTCATTGGCCGCCTTGATGCTCAGCTCGTAGAGCTGCAAGAACTCCGCGGGGTCGGGGGTGTCGTCGTAGCAAGGAGGCAGGTCCGGCTTGAACTTGCCCGGCCAGGCGACGTTACACAGCTCATGAGTGAAGGCGCGGCAGCCTGCTGTAGCCACCGGGGCCCTTTGCTGATGCGGAGCCTGCCCTTGATGCCCGCGCACCGCCGCCGCAGGCGGTACGCGGTCTTGTCATAGTGGCGCTGGGAGCGCGGGCGCATTCTCTTACGGCCGAGGAACTTCTTGGCAGCTCCCTTCTTCCCGCGCGGGTGCCCGACGCGGAGGGTCGCGCTGGGGGGCTGCACGTCTTGGCGCCAGCGCGCCGTCTTGGTGCAGAGGTGGTGGAGGCGCTCCGTGAGCCACGTCGCCCGCAGCTGGCGGAGGGCGAGGCAGCGAGAGGGACGGCGCTGACGAGCTTGGCGATGCGGTCCAGCCAGTCCTCGTAGAGGTCGTCGACTGGGCGGTAGCGCAGGAGCTCATGCGCCATGAGCAGCGCAGCCTGCGTGTCCGTGGGAGCACGACGAGCATGAGACGACGAGCCGGCCGGGGTCAACGACGGAGTGGCAGTGCGGCCGTCCCGCCGCACCGAGGGGTGCCACGAGGACGCTTGCTACTTGTTTCCCGCCGGTACAGTGGCGGTGTTGGCGGCGGGCGACGGAGAACGACAGGGAGGCCCGCCGACAGGAGCTGTCTGAGCGACACGGGCGGCGAGGGCGGCCCGGCGCTCAGCATGGGCTCGACGAGCGTCCGCCATGGATGCGACGAAGCGATGGGACGCGGATCAGTGGAAGAAAAGCTTCGGCGCACCCCCTACCTGGCACGCCAAATGTAGGATTTCGGGTTCCGGCAAAACCCTCGAGGTTCGAAGAATGGGGTGCGCACGAAGATCTCCCTTCTACCTAATCACGCCCTCACCCTCACCGCGATCTCAAAGCCTAGCTCCACGAGCCCAAAGAACGAGAGACACAAGAGTTTATACTGGTTCGGGCCACTTATGTGGTGTAATACGCTACTCCAATGTGGTGTGGTGGATTGCCTCTTGGGCTGAGGATGAACAGTTACCAGGGAAGAACAGACTCCTGAGGAGAGGTGTTCTTGTGCTTGGTGGACTTGTGCGTAGCTGTGGACGTAATGGCTCCGATCCCAGATGAGATGAGGGCCTCCTACGATGGTGCCTAGTCCTATTTATAGAGGCCCTCGTCCTCTGATACGTCTCCAACGTATCTATAATTTTTTATTGTTCCATGCTATTATATTATCTGTTTTGGATGTTTAATGGGCTTTATTATACACTTTTATATTATTTTTGGGACTAACCTATTAACTGGAGGCCCAGCCCAAATTGCTGTTTTCTTGCCTATTTCACTGTTTCGAAGAAAAGGAATATCAAACGGAGTCCAAACGGAATGAAACCTTCGGGAGAGTTATTTTTGGAACGGAAACAATCCAGGAGACTTGGAGTAGACGTCAGGGAAGCTTCGAGGTGGCCACGAGGCAGGGAGGCGCGCCTACCCCCCGGGCGCGCCCCCACCCTCGTGGGCCCCTTGTGGCTCCCCTGCAGAACTTCTTTCGCCTATATATATCCATATACCCTAAAAACATCGGGAAACAGAATAGATCAGGAGTTCCGCCACCGCAAGCCTCTGTAGCCACCGAAAACCAATCGGGACCCTGTTCCGGCACCCTGCCGGAGGGGGGATCCCTCACTGGTGGCCATCTTCATCGCCCCGGCGCTCTCCATGATGAGGAGGGAGTAGTTCACCCTCGGGGCTGAGGGTATGTACCAGTAGCTATGTGTTTGATCTCTCTCTCTCGTGTTCTTGATTTGGCACGATCTTGATGTATCGCGAGCTTTGCTATTATAGTTGGATCTTATGATGTTTCTCCCCCTCTACTCTCTTGTAATGGATTGAGTTTTCCCTTTGTAGTTATCTTATCGGATTGAGTCTTTAAGGATTTGAGAACACTTGATGTATGTCTTGCATGTGCGTATCTGTGGTGACAATGGGATATCACGTGGTTCACTGGATGTATGTTTTGGTGATCAACTTGCGGGTTCCGTGACCTCGTGAACTTATGCATAGGGGTTGGCACACGTTTTCGTCTTGACTCTCCGGTAGAAACATTGGGGCACTCTTTGAAGTACTTTGTGTTGGTTGAATAGATGAATCTAACATTGTGTGATGCATATCGTAAAATCATACCCACGGATACTTGAGGTGACATTAGAGTATCTAGGTGACATTAGGGTTTTGGTTGATTTGTGTCTTACGGTGTTATTCTAGTACGCACTCTATGATAGATCGAACGGAAAGAATAGCTTCGTGTTATTTTACTACAGACTCTTGAATAGATTGATCAGAAAGAATAACTTTCAGGTGGTTTCGTACCCTACCATAATCTCTTCTTTTGTTCTCCGCTATTAGTGACTTTGGAGTGACTCTTTGTTGCATGTTGAGGGATAGTTATATGATCCAATTATGTTATTATTGTTGAGAGAACTTGCACTAGTGAAAGTATGAACCCTAGGCCTTGTTTCATCGCATTGCAATACCGTTTGTGCTCACTTTTATCGCTTGCTACCTTGCTGTTTTTATATTTTCAGATTACAAAAACCTTTATCTACCATCCATATTGCACTTGTATCACTATCTCTTCGCCGAACTAGTGCACCTATACAATTTACCATTATATTGGGTGTGTTGGGGACACAAGAGATTCTTTGTTATTTGGTTGCAGGGTTGTTTGAGAGAGACCATCTTTATCCTACGCCTCCCACGGATTGATAAACCTTAGGTCATCCACTTGAGGGAAATTTGCTACTGTCCTACAAACCTCTACACTTGGAGGCCCAACAACGTCTACAAGAAGAAGGTTGTGTAGTAGACATCAAGCTCTTTTCTGGTGCCGTTGCCGGGGAGGTGAGTGCTTGAAGGTATATCTTTAGATCTTGCAATCGATTTTTTTTGTTTCTTGTTTTATCACTAGTTTAGTTTATAAAAGAAAACTAAAAAATGGAATTGAGTTTGCCTCATACGCTTCATCTTTTTAATATCTTTCGTGAGAATGATGGAAAGGAAAATTGTGCTCAAGTGCTAGAAGAAGAGGTCTATAAAATGTTTGGCACTAAATCTTTGAACGATGAGCATGATTGCAATGTTGTTAGTATGAACTCTTTGAATATCCATGGTACAAATGATGATTGCACTACTCATGATGAAAATGTTTCCTACAAGCATGTCGATTTCTGTGGAGTGCATAGAGTTTGCAAATACATACCAATTAGGGAAAATAGATTTTTCAAGAGGCATAAGTATTTAGAAACGGAATGGTTGCAAGAAAGGCTAGACGTTTGTGCTGAAAATTTAAAATTTCTTCGCCATACTTGTGAACTTTGCAATGAACAGGGTCATTTAAATATCAAATGCAAATTGTTTCATGATCGAATCGTGTCCAAAAATTGTGATGACTTGATTTCCCTTGCACATCATAATGAACTTAGTTTGCTTTTGGGTTATGAAGAAATCAAACGTCAAACTAACCATATTCCAGAATATAACCTTGAGAAATTCCTCGATATTGATCTAGAAGAAATTTATATGTATTGTGCGCTGAATTGCATTGAAAATCCTTATATTGCCAATTACATAAAGAAGAGGACACAAATATAAGATGAAGAGAATACTAACGAAAGGGAAGAGACTTCCCAATATTCTTCTATTATTTCTTATGATGAATCGGGCAACGAGGAGGAGCCTTCTATTCAACCAATCTCATCAATAAGGAGCTCAAAAAAGAGGGTTAAACCCACACATGATGTGAAGAAGAAAAAGAAAAGACAGAGAAACAAAGGTAAAAAGGTATCCCTCCCAAATGATGTTGCTCCTATTATGCATTGTGATGATGATAATTGCTATACTATTGGTGCTATCCATACTATTAATGATGAGAGTGAATATGCTTACGATATGAAAAGGCCCAAGCTTGGGGATGCTATGTTTGATGAAGATGATGTTTTTGAGAATATATTTGCTGCAATTAATGTTTGTCCCAAGCTTGGGATGCTATGTTTAATGAAGATGATATTTTTAGCCTCCCAAGTTTTGATGATTAAATTTATTATGATGATAGCATGCCTCCTATTTATGATGATTATTGTGATGACACTTATGCTATAAAGATTAGTGATGACTATATTTATAAAACATGTCATGACTATGATTACCCCTTTTCTGAACATTACTCTTTTAATGTGGAAACAATTTATAGTATTCGAGTCTCTTATGATACTCCCACTATTCCGAATGAGAAGAATTTTGCTTATGTGGAGAGTAATAAATATGCTATGCTTGGAGATCATTTTGTTTTATTTTGTTTTGCTTGCTATTTGAATAAAATACCAAGATCTGAAATTCTTAAATGTTAGAGAGTCTTCACATAGTTGCATAATTATTCGACTACTCATTGATTTTCACTTATATCTTTCGGAGTAGTTTGTTGTTTGCTCTAGTGCTTCACTTATATCTTTTAGAGCACGGCGGTGGATTTATTTTGAAGAAATATATGAACTCTCATGCTTCACTTATATTATTTTGAGAGTGTTTATAACAGCATGGTAATTTGCTTTGGTTATAAATTTAGTCCTAATATGATGGGCATCCAAAAGGGATATAATAAAAACTTTCATATAAAGAGCATTGAATACTATGAGAAGTTTGATTCCTTATGATTGTTTTGAGATATGAGGATGGTAATATTAGAGTCATGCTAGTGAGTAGTTGTGAATTTGAGAGATACTTGTGTTAAAGTTTGTGATTCCCGTAGCATGCACGTATGGTGAACCGTTATGTGATGAAGTCGGAGCATGATTTATTTTTTGATTGTCTTCCTTATGAGTGGCGGTTGGGGACGAGCGGTGATCTTTTCGTACCAATCTATCCCCCTAGGAGCATGCACGTAGTACTTCGTTTCGATAACTAATAGATTTTTGCAATAAGTATGTGAGTTCTTTATGACTAATGTTGAGTCCATGGATTATAGGCACTCTCATCCTTCCACCATTGCTAGCCTCTCTAATACCGCGCACCTTTCGCCGGTATCATACACCCACCATATACCTTCCTCAAAACAGCCACCATACCTACCTATCATGGCATTTCCATAGCCATTCCGAGATATATTGCCATGCAACATACCACCGTTCCGTTTCTTATGACATGCTTCATCATTGTCATATTGCTTTGCATGATCATGTAGTTGACATCGTATTTGTGGCAAAGCCACCATTCATAATTCTTTCATAAATGTCACTCATGAGTCATTGCACATCCCGGTACACCGCCGGAGGCATTCATATAGAGTCATATTTTGTTCTAAGTATCGAGTTGTAATTCTTGAGTTGTAAGTAAATAAAAGTGTGATGATCATCATTATTAGAGCATTGTCCCAATGAGGAAAGGATGATGGAGACTATGATTCCCTCACAAGTCGGGATGAGAATTCGGACTAAAAAAAAGAGGCCATAAAAAAAGAGAAAAGGCCCAAATAAAAAAAATTGAGAGAAAAAGAGAGAAGGGACAATGCTACTATCCTTTTACCACACTTGTGCTTCAAAGTAGCACCATGATCTTCATGATAGAGAGTCTCCTATGTTGTCACTTTCATATACTAGTGGGAATCTTTCATTATAGAACTTGGCTTGCATATTCCAATGATGGGCTTCCTCAAAATGCCCTAGGTCTTCGTGAGCAAGCGAGTTGGATGCACACCCACTTAGTTTCTTTTGTTGAGCTTTCATACACTTATAGCTCTAGTGCATCCGTTGCATGGCAATCCCTACTCACTCACATTGATAACTATTGATGGGCACCTCCATAGCCCGTTGATACGCCTAGTTGATGTGAGACTATCTTCTCCTTTTTGTCTTCTCCACAACCACCATTCTATTCCACCTATATATAGTGCTATGTCCATGGCTCACGCTCATGTATTGCGTGAAGATTGAAAAAGTTTGAGAACATCAAAAGTATGAAACAATTGCTTGGCTTGTCATCGGGGTTGTGAATGATTTAAATATTTTGTGTGATGAAGATAGAGCATAGCCAGACAATATGATTTTTTAGGGATAGCTTTCTTTGGCCATGTTATTTTGAGAAGATATGATTACTTTGTTAGTAAGCTTGAAGTATTATTATTTTTATGTCAATATTAAACTTTTGTCTTGAATCTTATGGATATGAATATTCTTGCCACAATAAAGAGAATTACATGGATAAATATGTTAGGTAGCATTCCACACCAAAAATTCTATTTTTATCATTTACCTACTCGTGGACGAGCAGGAATTAAGCTTGGGGATGCTGATACGTCTCCAACGTATCTATAATTTTTGATTGTTCCATGCTATTATATTATCTGTTTTGGATGTTTAATGGGATTTATTATACACTTTTATATTATTTTTGGGACTAACCTATTAACCGGAGGCCCAGCCCAAATTGTTGTTTTCTTGCCTATTTCAGTGTTTTGAAGAAAAGGAATATCAAAAGGAGTCCAAACGGAATGAAACCTTCGGGAGAGTTATTTTTGGAACGGAAGCAATCCAGGAGACTTGGAGTAGACGTCAGGGAAGCTTCGAGGTGGCCACGAGGCAGGGAGGCGCACATGCCCCCCTGGGCGTGCCCCCCACCCTCGTGGGCCCCTCGTGGCTCCCCTGACCGACTTCTTTCGCCTATATATATCCATATACCCTAAAAACATCGGGAAACATAATAGATCGGGAGTTCTGCCGCCGCAAGCCTCTGTAGCCACCAAAAACCAATCGGGACCCTATTCCGGCACCCTGCCGGAGGGGGATCCCTCACTGGTGGCCATCTTCATAATCCCGGCACTCTCCATGACGAGGAGGGAGTAGTTCACCCTCCGGGCCGAGGGTATGTACCAGTAGCTATATGTTTGATCTCTCTCTCTCGTGTTCTTGTTTTGGCACGATCTTGATGTATCGCGAGCTTTGCTATTATAGTTGGATCTTATGATGTTTCTCCCCCTCTACTCTCTTGTAATGGATTGAGTTTTCCCTTTGAAGTTATCTTATCGGATTGAGTCTTCAAGGATTTGAGAACACTTGATGTATGTCTTGCATGTGCGTATCAGTGGTGACAATGGGATATCATGTGATTCACTGGATGTATGTTTTTTTGATCAACTTGCGGGTTCCGTGACCTCGTGAACTTATACATAGGGGTTGGCACACATTTTTGTCTTGACTCTCTGGTAGAAACTTTGGGGCACTCTTTGAAGTACTTTGTGTTGGTTGAAGAGATGAATCTGAGATTGTGTGATGCATATCGTAAAATCATACCCACAGATACTTGAGGTGACATTGGAGTATGTAGGTGAAATTAGGGTTTTGGTTGATTTGTGTCTTAAGGTGTTATTCTAGTACGAACTCTATGATAGATCGAACGGAAAGAATAGCTTCGTGTTATTTTACTACGGACTCTTGAATAGATTGATCAGAAAGAATAACTTTGAGGTGGTTTCGTACCCTACCATAATCTCTTCGTTTGTTCTCCGCTATTAGTGACTTTGGAGTGACTCTTTGTTGCATGTTGAGGGATAGTTATATGATCCAATTATGTTATTATTGTTGAGAGAACTTGCACTAGTGAAAGTATGAACCCTAGGCCTTGTTTCAACGCATTGCAATACCATTTGTGCTCACTTTTATCGCTTGCTACCTTGCTGTTTTTATATTTTCAGACAAAAACCTTTATCTACCATCCATATTGCACTTGTATCACCATCTCTTCGCCGAACTAGTGCACCTATACAATTTACCATTGTATTGGGTGTGTTGGGGACACAAGAGACTCTTTGTTATTTGGTTGCAGGGTTGTTTGAGAGAGACCATCTTCATCCTACGCCTCCCATGGATTGATAAAACTTAGGTCATCCACTTGAGGGAAATTTGCTACTGTCCTACAAACCTCTGCACTTGGAGGCCCAACAACGTCTCCAAGAAGAAGGTTGTGTAGTAGACATCAACCTCTCCCCAAATATTGAGCGGGAAGGGATCCAACAACGGCCAAATTCGAAGGGAGACAACTAGTACAAGTTATCCTGACTAAAGGTGGTCTTCGCCTGCCAAAGGCTCTGGTGGTGATGCCGTCCTGGGCTCCACTGACCTCCGTCCTGCCGTCCTTGTGGTGTTGGTCTCAATGCACCGATATGGAAACCTTTGCCTGATGCCTCGGGACTCCCCGCCTGCGCTTGCCTCTTAAGCACCAAAGAGGAAACGAGGACACTGCGCGCTGGCGCCCGCCTGGCTCCAGTGGTCATGGCTTACGTCACAAGTACCTCGCGAGGTGTCTCTTGCGTTGATCTCTCCGCCCCTCGCGCACCGGCATGGTGAGACCGCTCCCGAGGAGGTCTTGTGTCGTCCGCCTCGCGAGGCTTGGCCCCTCGCGAGGGTATTGAGTGTTTGCTGGTGAAGATGGGTCGTACAGGGCCGCTGCTGGAGCCGCACCATGGGCCGCAGGCAGGCAAGTCTAGGGACCCCCGTTCCCAGGATGCCGACAGCGACGGCCCAAGCGCTCATCGCGGAGCGCCTTGAGCTCCTGATAGTCGTTGGTGTTCTCGTTGCGCACGTTGTGGTAGACGCAGAACATGCAGCTGCTCCCTTCGGGCTCACCACGGTCACAGCCACGCTTCTACTCGGGCTCTGCTGCCAGCACGGCAGCGCCCTTGTGCTTGACCTCCTTGCCCTTGGCCTTGTCGTCATCGACCGTAGTGTCCGGGTTTTTGTGGACGAAAAGGCGGCCTTCTTTGGCCTTGGCGCACTTGTCGACAATGTTAAACATTTCCAGCGCCATGCTGAAGTTATCGTTGATGGCGAGTTTTTCACACATGCAGACATCCTAGACGCGTTTACTGAATTCCATGATGATGGCTTCGCCGAGGTGCGCAGAATCTTGTGGCGCACCTGGCCGAATCGCCGAATGTACTTGCAAAGGGTCTCTTCGGGGTGCTGCTTCACGCGCCGCTAGTCATTTATGGTGAGGGAGCGGTCATAGATACCCTTGAAGTTGGCGACAAACACCTCACAGAGCTTGCTTCACGAAGAGATGGATTCCTTGGGCAGGTTCATGAACCAGGAGCGTGCGCCGTACTTGAGGGCCATGGGGAACCAGTTCGCTATGAACTTGTCATCTTTGTACGCCGCCTCGGTGCTCAGCGCGTAGAGCTGGAGGAACTCCGTAGGGTCGGGGTTGCTATTGTAGCACTGTCGCAGGTCTGGCTTGAACTTGGTAGGCCAAACCACCCGACACAGCTTGCGAGTGAAGGCCCGGCAGCCGGTGGTGCTCATAGGTGCACCTCGCACGTGGGCGGCGCAGTTCTAGCATCCCGCCGCCGCGACCTTCTGGAAAGCTCTGTCCTGGCACTACTACCGCTGCCCGAGGAGCACGCACACGTCCGGGGGCGTGCAGTGGACGATCTAGCAGCTAGCCTCATCTCGGGCCAGCGCAGGCGCCCCGCGCGGTAGGTCGCACGGCCGCGTGTCGTGCCGGGGTTCGGCATTGTCGCTGCGCATAGGAGGAGGCGGAGGTGCACTGTGCGCCACGTCCCCAGCGTGGGACGATGGAGGATGGAGCGAGTGGGAGGGCGCCGAGGCCTCATCCGCGTCATAGCCCTCGTAAGCTGGGCGGTAGCACCACAGTTCGCGCGCCATGAGCAGCGCGGCCTGCGCATTCACCAGCCCGGGGAGGGCGGTAGCGCGGTAGCTCATGCACCATGAGCAGCGTGGCCTGTGCATCCACTGGCCCGTGGCGGCTGTGGGAGGACGAGGCCATAGCCGGGGTGAGCGAAGGCGTAGCGGTGCAGTCGTCCGCCTGGACGGAAGGGTGCATGGATAAATCGTGCTGCTCGCGGGCGGCAGGGTTAGTGGCAGCGTTGGCCGCGACCGAGGGGGAGTGGCGGAGGACTCCACGACCTGCGGGCTCTGTCTAGGCGGCGTGAGCTGCCCGGCCTTCAGCACGGACACAGCGAGCGTCGGCCATGGAGACGATGGAGCAGGAATTGGAACAAAGCGGACGAACAGAGGCACACGCCTACTCGGCGCGCCAAATGTCGGAAACTAGGCTCCAGGGACCCAAGAAAGGTTCGAACTCTAGGGTATGCTCATAGAACGTAGCTAAGTCCAGCCCCTCAGCTCACTATCTCACAGTGAAGCTCCGGGTGCTCAAGCGAGAAGGAAGAGGAACTCTAACATGGCAGTTTACCCAGGTTCGAGCCACCTTGCGGTGTAAGACCCTACTCCTGCTTTGTGGATGGATTGCCTCGCGAGGGAGGATGAATACGTGAGTACATGTGGCCTAGGGAGGCTTCCGGGGTGTCTCCTTGGATCCAGCCTAAGGTGGCGCCCTAGCTATACTTATACTGGCCCCGGTCCTCTTCCCCCCAAACACTAGGCGGGAAGGGTTGCCACAACAGCCAAATTTTAAGGGGGACAGCAGTACAACTTATCCTGACTAAATGTGGTCTTCACCTACTAAAGCTCGCTGCCATGATGCATCGGTGGGCTCGGTGATGACCTCCATCCAGGCGAGCCCGCTGTCCTGGTCTTCTTGCACCGAAACGGTAACCTTTGGGGATTGCTTCGGGAACTGGCATGCCGTCCTTGCTCCCTTAGCATGAAAGAGGAAAACATCCTTATCCATGCCCGCTCGCACCCTTCTGGCCCCGCTCGTCGTGGCTCGCGTCACCAACATGTAGCGCGAGGCGGGCCTTGGTGAGCCTGGACATATCTGCCTCGCGTGGGACCTCGGGAGGTTGCTTGGGGAGGCTTCCCAGCGTGAGGCCCTCAGGGAGCTCTTGATGATGCTTGCTGACGTACACCTCGTGAGGGGGGCCCTCGTGAGGGTCCTGCTCGTGAAGTCTTGAATATGGCCCACATCATGCACCGTGCCTTGGGCCGCAGGAAGATGGGCCAGGGTACCCAACAATCCCATGGGCCCGACAGCTTGGAGCGTCATTTTCTTTTGTTTAGATTTGCTTTTTTTTATTTATAATAACAAGCGAAGTAGCCCGCCCGATGCGCGGGCAAGAATTTTATGAAGTTCAATGACGAGAACATATTATTTATTTTTCTAAAGAAAATTAGAAATAAATGTTACGTCATTTAAATATATAAGATTTGTGAATATAGCTTTTTCTTAGGTTTCTTTTGTTTCTTATTGATACATAAATATGTGTTATTCGTATATCATTTTACCTCCTTATTATGTTGTTGTCCTCAATATTTTTTCTTTGCTTAGTCACAAAGTGTAAATTATATTTGTATCTCATTTTTCTCGCATTTTTATCATGTTGCTTTTTACAATGTATTTTTAAACATATATTTAATAGAATCATTGCTTTCGCGTGTAGGCATTGGTTAATTTTCTAATGATCTCCATGATTTACATATTTTTTATTGTTGAAAGTAGAGTGTATATATTTAATGCGCCCTCAAGGTGGAGCTGGTTGTGGCAGAGTGGCGCGAGAAGGCCGCCGAAGAAGCCCGGGCCACCGCTGAGGCCGAGCTGTCCTCACTTCATCAGCAGGTCGCGGGTGTCATGTCTCTTGTGGAGAGAGCTTCGGATGAGGCAGGCCGCCGCCGAACATTGCAGCGTGAGCATTCCTTCATGCTTGAGGACCTTAGGGTCAGGGCCAACCGGGCCTTGGACACTATCTGCGGCGAGAGCATCTCCCGCCCGTACGAAGCTGATGATGCTGACATCCTCCGCTTCTTCACCCAGGTCGTGAGCTACCTCGCAAGCAGGGCCGCGAGGGCGTGCCAGCTTGTCGAAGAGAAGAGCCGAGACCTTCTTGGGCGCACGTTCTTGCGCGTCTTCATCTACCTTCTTAGCCTCAATCCGGACTTGGACTTCAACACCGCGATAGCCCCCATGCCCGGGGTAACCCAGGGCGATCTGGCAAGCTAGGTGGACAACCTGATGAAGGAATTCGCCCTTGCCGATGATGTGGCTGCACTCGTGGCCGAACAGGGCGGAGTTGATGGTGATGATGATGTCGGCGATGCAGGCGGTAGCGCATCCCGCTAGGCTTGTATATCCCTGCTTTCCTGCCAAGATTTTGGGTACGGCCCTGCAGGGCATGAAAACATTTTTTGGAGGGGGATCCCCTGTAATGTATGAAACAATGATATGCCCTCTAAATTAATTTCAAAACGTGTTGTCGTGAGCCGGAGGGCTCTCGACTAGAGTAGTTGGCGTGGCTTATCTTTGTGTTCGTGGCCTTGGACATGTTATTGTATCGCAGAGACGTGCTTCCCCTGAGGGCAGCCCTCCGAGGTCCCTGATCCGCGGAAGCTCAGGAGGGGCTTGTGAGAGATTAAGGCCTCCTGGTGTGCCTTCGCCTGGCACCGAGCTTCGTGGGACTGTGGGGGACGCCTGGGTGCTGAGTGCCCCTGAGGCACAAAGCCGGATGCCGGGCATGGTGCGTGCCTGCTGGCTCGCTCGAGAGCGCCGCGCGAGGAGCCAAATGCCAAAGCTTTCGCAAGGTGTGCGCGCAGGCGGGCCTGTGGCAGCTGCGCCCTTGGCCCCGGGTAGGGGGGCCCTGACGCTGCCCAGGCTAGCTCATATGCGCACGCCACACCCATCCCCGTTCGCGAGCCGTTTGGGGGGAGAGCAGCAGGCAGAAGTCGTGCCTCCCGAAACACAAATCGGAGAGCAGAGAAACAGAACAAATCAAAAAATTCCCCCCTTTTGCTTTTAATAAGTGCACAAAACTCCAAATTTCATTCCAAAGGCAGCAAATTGAATTACAAAAGAGAGCAAAAAAGACAGTCGCGTCCGGCGCCTACACTAGTTTTCTCACCAGCGCGGAGCTCAGTTCTTCCACTAGGCGTTGGCATAGTCATTGGGGGACAGTGTCGACTGCCAGCACGGAGCATGGTGCTTCCACTTAGACGTGGGTGGGAGCCCCCGTGAGGCCCAAGGGCGGCGCTCAGGAGACTCTGGGGCGTGTACAGCCCCACTCACTATTACGTAAGACTATCACGGGCGGCGATTTGAGGGGCACTCCTTGCTCCTGGACGAGGACCCCGCCCTGTGCATGCCCCGACCACCGTTGGGGCGTCTGGAAACAAGGACAGGACCAAGGGGAAAGGGGCTACACGGGCGGTGGTCGGGCGATCGTAGCCCTCGACCGGGGGGAAGGGCTCGCCGGCGCCTTCCCCGGCAGAGGGCCCACTTCTGGATGGCGTGCGCCACCGTCGCGGCGGCGCCCTGTGCCGCATAGCTTGGGGGAAGCTCTGGCGCCGGGCACCCCCCGCACCACCTCCCAGTGCGCCCTGCCTGCCTGAGGCGGGGTCAGCGTCCGGAGGTGCACGGCCGTGGCGTGATTTACCTGTGATCCAAGGTTAGCGCGACGTGCTCCAAAGATATTGGTTGTAATCATTGGCGGTTGTTGTCGAAGCTTCTGGTGGGGCGTTGAGTTTGCTCATAAGGGGTCCCACTCCACGCGGCCTTGGCGATCTTGACGTCCGAGCCGACGGGGGGGACGCGTACGGGCTTCTCCCTTGCTCGTACGGCGATCCCCCTAACGGTGGCAAAAAGGTACGAGGGACCATCATCCTGAGGTCAGCCCCCAGTCCTTCTGCTCTGTTGTCCACCACCTCCGATATCCTGCCTCGCCAGCCTAGGAGTGGCTCTTCGCCATTGCCGCGATGGAGGCCGCCTACCTCGGCTACTCCTTGGGGGCGCGCCTCTTGGGTCAGGTGAGCGGCGCCGCGCGCTGGGTTGCCTCCGCGGGGTCCTCCAGGCTCCTCCCGAGGGGACGAGCAAACACAGCAGGGGCAGGTGTGGGTCCCTGGAGGTGTCCTATAGCCGGCATGATGCAGAAAGGCGCCGCACCCTAGCAGGCAGCATCAAGCAGCTCGGCGACGTGGGAGAGAAAGGCTTCGCGGCTGCCTTCTGCCAACCTGCATGGCAGCAATTTGCGCGCCACGACGAGCGCGGCTCGCGTGTTCGCCTGCTCCCGACGAGCGTGCAGGGACGATGCCACGACGTAGGAGGAGGACCACGAGGTGGCTCGGTTGTGACATTGAACAGGAGAAGGCGAGAGCGGCCCATGCCGCCGGTGATGGTTGACGCCAGTATCCACGCCAGCCGCGGGGAGCATGGGGTGATGATGAACACCGCGGCCGAGAGGCGCCACATGGGTGGTGCGAGCGGCCCAACGCTTAACGCAAGCTTGGGGAACCTCCGCCATGGGGATAGAAGAAGAGCTTCGACACACCCCTACCTAGCGTGCCAAATGTCGGATTTAGGGCTCCGCAGACCGAAGAAAGATTCGAACTCTGGGGCGTGTGCGAAGAACTCAGCCTCCTGGGGCCTAGCTCGATGAACTGGAAGAACACGAGACATAGTGGTTTACCTAGGTTCGGGCCACCTTGCGATGTAAAACCCTACTCCTGCTTTGTGGTGGATTAGCCTTGCGAGGGACTGAGGATGAACTAGTACCGTGGAAGAACGACCTCAAGAGGTCTGTTCTTGTGTGGGTGTGAGCTAGCGAGGTCTCTCTCTCTCTCCCGGATCCGGTCCTTCTCCTTCGTTGGTGGCTAAGCTATATTTATAGTGGCCTTGGTCCTCTTCCACCAAACGAAGGCGGGAAGGGATTCCAAAGTGGCCAATTTTGAAGGGGGACAAGTAGTACATCTTATCCCGATGAAAGGTGGTCTTCGCCTGCAAAGCTTCTGGTCGTGACGTTGCGGTGGGCTCAGCGATGACATCCGTCCTGGCGGTCCTGGTCTTGTTGCATGGGAATGGAAACCTTGGGCTGATTCCTTGGGACCCCGCGCCTGCGCTTGCCTCCTTAGCACCAAAGAGGAAACCTGGAGCTTTGCGCCCGCTGGCGCCCGCCTGGCCTTGGTCGTCATGGCTGACGTCACCTCAACCTCATGAGGTGGGTGCCTGCATAGGAATATCCTCTCCTCGAGAGCCAGCCTAGGGAGGCCGCTCCCTCCAGTGGTCTTGGCGTCGTCCGCCTCGCGAGGGTCTTGTCTTGAAGGTGCTGAAGATGGGCCATATCAGGACGTCGATGGAGCCACGCTGTGGGCCGCAGGCAGGCAAGTCTGGGTACCCTGGTTCCCAGAACGCCAACAATTTTGATCTCAGCTGACATGTGCCATGAGTTCGTTGGCGCCTTTAGGGCGGCCATCAAGAACCAGGGAGGCCCGGCGACTTGCAGCTTCTCCCGCAGAAGGAAGGAGAGACTCTGCGGAAGTACATGCAGAGGTTCAGTTGAATCCACAAAATTATTCCAGACATCCACCCGACAACTGTGATAGCTGCGTTCCAGCCCAACATGCGCAATCGACGGAACCGTTCCAAGATGAATGTTCGATTGCCCAAGACTGTGAAGGAGCCTTATAATTTAGTGGACAAGTGTGCTCGACTAGAGGAGGGGAGGAGGCTCCCAGGAGAAGAGGATGGCATCGACATCGACTCGGAAGATGATGACGAGGCCACCAGTCAGAAGAAGAAGAGCAAGAAGCGCAATAAAAAGCGCAAGGATAAGTCAGTGATGACCGTTGAGGGATCGGGCATGCCTAGTACCGGCAAGAAGGCTAAGACTGAGGTACCCGGCAAGGAAGTTGCCGCGTGCACTGATTGCCGGGAAGCCGCAGCTGTCGAGAAGGCTGGGAAAGGTGATGGGTCGTACTGCAAGATCCATCAGACCAAGGGCCACGATCTCCAGGAATGTCATCAGGTTGAGCAGCTCGTCAAGAAGCAGAGGGCTGAATAGGAGAAGTGTTGTCGGAGTAAATGGCCACGGGTAGCCTAACCGACTACCCCTGGTTCTTCAGAAAAATTATCAGGCCTTTGGGCCTCCCAACGCACCAAGCATTGGACCCCCTTCCCTGGCCGGCTACCTCTGAAGCCGACTCATGAAAGGCGGCCCAGCCTCAAGCGACCTCCCTCCCCAAGACAACCGCGGGGTGGCCGACTCCAAGAAGCCGGCCTCAAAAGAACGCCGACTCCAAGAAGCCGGCCGAGACCACAACCACCAAAGCTACTCCCACCTAACGGTGACAAGACGGGGTGTGGCCACAGTGCGGCCCACTACCCCCGAAGCCCGAGGCGGGCATGGCTACAGGAGGCCGTACGGGACGGCCGTCTCCCGTGCGGCTCGACACTGTAGCCATGCTAGCCTCAACGTCATCCACGACAGACTCCCGTACGGCCCACGGGCGGCGGGCCCCTTCAGCCAGAGAGAGGCGTGAAGACGGCCCGGCCTTTCCCAGTTGGCCAAGGGCGTAGCCGGCCCCCAGAAGCCGGCTACTCCCATCCTCGAAGCAGGAGCCCCATTAAGGAGACAAGACGAGGTAAGGCTACAGTGAGAGCCCCCGGGGCGGCCCACTGTAGCCACGCTTACCTCGACAAAGCCCTCGTCATCAGAGGCGAGGCTACAGTAAGCAGCCGCCGACAAGACCCTAGGCGGTGGGGCCGGCCTGTCGACCAAGAAGCCGGCAGCCAGCGGGACCCACCAGTCGGCGGGACCCAACAGCCGGCGGAGAAGCCGGCGAGCGTAGACACTGACGGCTGGGACCAGTGCCGAGCCGTATTACCATTGTACCCTCGGGGGGTAGGCCTATATAAACCCCCCGGAGCACCTATGCAAAGGATTGGCTTCAAAGCATAGCACAGACACCATAGAGAGAGAGAGAAGTTGGAGCTAGCCTTGTTCTTCTTCTCCCTTGACCCCAAACAGCTCTAGGAGCAATTGTAGCTACCTTTCCTGATCTAGTGATCATGCGGAGACCCCGCAGAGCAGGACTAGGGGTGTTATCTCCTCGGAGAGCCCCGAACCTGGGTAAGATCCGCCGGCGTGCATGTCTTCGCCTCATCCCGTTTCCAGGCATCGGCGACGTCTTATTGGCACCCACAATGATAAGCCATCTGTTGGCATATGCCGCACCAACCACCCGACATTTGGCGCCCACCATGGGGCCAGGTGCACCGTCGTCCGGAGACCTGTTCTGGACGGGAACCCTCTTCCTCCCCCACGAGCGCAGCCAGCCTGCTGCGCCCGATGGCGTTTGCCTCGACGCGCTGCAAGGCGTCGACGACGCCTGCGCTGCGAGCTGCCTCGCCGATCTGCTCGGCGAGACTCGCATCTCCGACGAGCCTGCGTCCGACGCAGGCACGGGCTACCCTGAGAGCCGCCTCGTCAGCCTCCTCGACCAGCTTCACGTCTCCAGCGAGCCTGCTGCAGATGTGGAGTCGGTCGGCTCCACCGACCCGATGCTTATCGATTCCGACAGCATCGCTTGACGCCTACCCCTCCGGCGTGGTGGTCTTCGACGACCCCCTCACTCGAGCTGACAGCGGCAGCAGCGCTGTCACCGAAGTGTTGGTCATCAGTCACGTCGCCAACTCGGGCGAGAACGCCCACGATGCCCTGCAAGCGGCGATGCACGACCTCTCCGTCCCCATCCCGGCCGACGCCGACGCCGAGACCCTGGAGGCACGCCGCCTCGCCCTCATCGCGGAGGGCCAGAAGATAGCCTCCATGAGACGCCTCACCGAGGCCCACCAGCGTGAAGTCGACCGCGCCGCCTTCGGTATGCCGCCGCCTAGCAGCCCGAGCCGAGCCGGCTTCGTCCAGAAGCGCGGCGCGGCCGTCGCCAGCATGCTGGGGGCAGATCGCCCCGTCGACGCCACCCTGCTCGAGAATTTGCGAGCCGCCCAGGCGGCCGCAGAAGAGCTCAATGGGCTGGGAGCCGATGAGCTCCCCTACATGACAAGACAGATCCAGCAGCTGATCGATGTGGCTGCAGAACGGCACAAAGCCGGCGCCCGTGCTGATAGTCACCCCCCGCGCCGGGAGCACGCCGCGACGTCCCGCTCGCCGACTGCGAGCGGCGCGCCAGAAGAAAGACAAGGAGCCGGCTACCAGCCGCAGCCGGACTCGCATCACCATCGAGCGCGACGCGGAGGGCCGCCCTCGAGCAGTAGAGCACCAAGGAAATCTGCCTCCTCCCCCACCTCGAAGAGAAAGACGCCTCACTCCGCCGCCTATCACACACCCGACTCTTGGCGACCGACTCGGCCGCCGAGAAGGAGTCGGCGAGAACGACGCCCGCCACAGGATCGACCGCCTTGCTTGATCCTTGGCCTTAGAAGAAGAAGACGATGTCGGCCCGCCATGCTTTGGCCCCCGCATCCGCGACGAGCCCTTCCCCAAAGGGTTCTCGCTCCCCAGAGACACGCCCAAGTACAACGGCTCAGTGAAGCCGGAAGATTGGCTCATCGATTACTCCACGGCCGTCAGCATAGCCAACGGCAATCGGCGCGTCGCCGTGAAATACGTCCCCCTCATGCTGCAAGGCACGGCACGTACATGGCTCAACAGCCTCAAGCCCTACAGCATCAACAGTTGGCTGGACTTCACAGAAGTCTTTGTCCACAACTTCACCAGCACCTACAAGCGGCCTCCCAAGCCTCGCCAGCTCTCCCTCTGCGTCCAAGGGCCCAACGAGTCGACCCGCGACTACGTCACGCGATGGGCCAAGCTCCGCAACTCCTGCGAGGGGGTGCACGAGGTCCAGGCCATCGAGTACTTCACCGCCGGGTGCTGAGAGGGCACCCTCCTCAAGCACCGACTCCTCTGCGACGAGCCGGCTACCCTCGACGAGTTACTGGTCATCGCCGACAAGTACGCCACCGCCGACTCCTCATTGAAGACCGAGCTCCGAGTAGACGCCTCAGGGAAGGTGATTGCTCCGGTTCCCAAGACGCCGGCTGGCGACCCTAATCGGCGCCCCTACCGGAACGACCACAAGCGCAAGGCCCGCATGCCGACTTCCTCCAGTCGGCAGGTGGCCACCGTTGAAGATGAGCAGCCCGAAGAACAGCCCGCTCCCAAGAAGAAGGGTGGCCGGCCGCCTTGGCAGCCGGCCTTCTCCTACGAACAGGCTCTTGATGCCCCCTGCAAATTCCACAGCGGCGCGAAGCCGTCCAACCACACAACCCGGAAATGCCACTGGCTCACCCGCATCACCAAGGGCGAGGGGATGTAGCCGCCTCCGCGTCCCAGCCCGCCGCCTCCAGCCCCCCAGCAGCCGGCGGCTCGGCCGGCAGTCGGCGCCATCCAAGACGAATTCCCCGAAGAACACGCCGCCTACGTTGTCTTCACCAGTCAAGCCGACGACAAGCACAGCCGACGCCGACAGCATCAAGAAGTGAATGCAGTCGCCTCCCGCACCCCCGAGTTCATGCACTGGTCAGAGAAGCCGATCAGCTGGAGCCAGGCCGACCACCCAGAGGTGATGCCTTCGCCTGGCTCCTATGCAATGGTCTTGGACGTCATCCTCGCGATGGAGAGGCGAGCTGCTAGATTTTCCCGCGTCCTGATAGACGGCGGAAGCAGTATCAACATACTGTACCGCGATACTATGGAGAAGCTGAACATCAAAGCGAAGCAGCTCATGCCGAGCCGCACCGTCTTCCATGGTATCGTCCCCGGCCTGTCTTGCTCCCCAATCGGCAAGATCAAAATGGATGTTCTCTTCGGAGACAAAGATCATTTCCGCCGAGAAGCAATATGGTTCGAGGTAGTGGATTTGGAGAGCCCCTATCATGCACTGCTTGGCCGGCCTGCTCTGGCCAAGTTCATGGCTGTGCCCCACTACGCCTACCTAAAGATGAAGATGCCGAGCTCGAAGGGGATCATCACGATAGCCAGCGACTACAAGAAGTCCATCGAGTGCGCCATGGCCAGCAGCCAGCTGGCCGAGTCCCTCGTGGTGGCAGAAGAGAAGAAGATGTTGGAACGGGTTGTGGCCATGGCCGGCAAGCAGCCGGCCCTGTCCCCCAACCCCAAGGATTGTGATGCGCAGGGCTCCTTCCAACCTGCCAAAGAGACAAAGAAGATACCTCTGGACCCGGAGAACCCGGAGAGGTTCGTTGTCATTGGGGCGAACTTGGACAGTAAATAGGAAGGCGAGCTCGTCGACTTCCTCCGTGAGAATCGAGACATCTTTGCATGGTCCCAAAAGGACATGCCGGGTGTCCCGAAGGATTTCGCCGAGCACAAATTACATGTCCGAGCCGACGCGAAGCCGGTCAAGCAACCGCTCCGCCGACTGTCAGAAGAGAAATGAAGAATCGTGGGAGAAGAGATAGCCCGGCTCCTTGCCGCTAGCTTTATCATGGAAGTATTCTTTCCAGAATGGCTTGCCAACCTAGTTCTGGTTCTGAAGAAGAATAACAAGTGGCGTATGTGTATAGACTACACCAGTTTGAACAAGGCCTGCCCAAAGGATCCGTTTGCTCTGCCACGGATTGACCAAGTAATAGACTCCACAGCCGGATGCGAGCTGTTAAGTTTTTTGGATGCGTACTCAGGGTACCATCAGATCAAGTTGGACCCAGCTGACCGCCTGAAGACTGCCTTCATCACACCCTTTGGAGCTTTCTGCTACCTGACAATGACATTCGGCTTGAGAAATGCCGGTGCCACTTTTCAGCGTTGCATGCAGAGATGCCTCTTGAAACAACTCGGCAGAAATGCCCACGTCTATGTAGACGACATTGTGGTGAAGACAGAGAAGCGCGGTACCTTGCTGGAAGACCTGAAAGAAACATTCGCCAACTTGCGCCGATTCCAAATCAAGCTCAACCCTGAGAAGTGCGTGTTCGGAGTGCCAGCCGGCCAGCTGCTAGGCTTCCTGGTCTCTGTCAAGATCAAGGCCATCGAAAGGATGGAGATTCCAACCAAGCTGCGAGATGTGCAGAAGTTCACTGGCTGCTTAGCCTCCCTGAATCGTTTTATCAGCCGACTAGGAGAGAAGGCTCTCCCCCTGTACCGACTCATGAAGAAGTCCACTCACTTCGAGTGGAACGACCAAGCCGACCAAGCCTTCCATGAGTTGAAGAAAATGTTGACCACTCCGCCTGTCCTGGCAGCGCCGACTGAGAAGGAGCCCATGCTCCTCTACATCGCCGTGACTAGCCGAGTCGTCAGCACTGTTGTTGTGGTCCAGCGCCCGGAAGAAGGCCGAGCCCAGCTAGTCCAGAGGCCGGTGTACTATCTTAGCGAAGTACTATCCAGCTCAAAGCAAAACTACCCGCACTACCAGAAGATGTGCTATGGGGTGTACTTCGCTGCCAAGAAACTGAAGCCCTACTTCCAAGAGCACCCCATCACGGTCGTGTGCACTGCCCCGCTCGCCGAGATCATAGGCAGCCGGGATGCATCCGGCCGGGTGGCTAAATGGGCCATTGCATTGGCGCCCTACACAATCTTCTATCAACCCCGCACCGCCATCAAGTCGCAAGCATTGGCCGACTTCCTCGTCGACTGGGCCGAGACCCAGTACCTACCGCCGGCTCCCGACTCTACCCATTGGCGGATGCACTTTGACGGGTCCAAGATGCGCACCGGCTTGGGAGCCGGCATCGTCCTCACCTCTCCCAAAGGCGACAAGCTCAAGTACACGCTGCAGATTCACTTCGCCGCCTCCAACAACGTGGCCGAGTACGAGGCGCTCGTACACGGGCTCCGGCTAGCCAAAGAACTTGGCATACGCCGGATCCTATGCTACGGCGACTCAGACTTGGTGGTCCAGCAATCATCTGGCGACTAGGATGCCAAGGATGCGAACATGGCAAGCTATCGATTCCTCGTCCAGCAGATAAGCGGATACTTCGAAGGGTGCGAGTTCCTTCACGTGCCAATGGCCGACAACGACCAAGCAGATGCCCTAGCACGGATCGGCTCCACCCGACAAGCCATACCGACTGGCGTCTCCCTCCAGCGCCTTCTCAAGCCGTCCATCAAGCCGTCTCCAGAGTCGGATTCCATCTTCGTACTGCCTGCACCAGATACAGCCGGATCCGACTGGAGAAATCCCGCAGGCGGCACGGGGACTTCGACAACTGGCCCGGGGACTGCCGTAGTCGCACCCGGCCCGGGGACTGCCGTAGTCGCACCCGGCCCGGGGACTTCAGAACCCGGCCCGGGGACTGCAGCAGTCGGCCCGGGGACTGCAACGACACAAGAAGCGATGGCCGACTCCAATTCCGCGCCACCCAACCCACCCACCCGAGTCATGGTGGCCACATTAACAGAAGAAGAAGTCACAGCTCCGTCATGGGCCCAGCCCATCCTCAAGTTCCTAGTCAGCAGAGAGCTGCCGGCTGATGTGATCTCAGCAAGACTAGTGCAACGACGAGCCGCAGCATACACAATAATCAACAGAGAGCTTGTGAAGCGCAGCGTCACTGGAGTCTTCCAGCGTTGTGTTGAGCCAGAAAAAGGAGTGGCAATCCTCAAAGACATCCACCCAGGCGAATGCGGCCACCACGCAGCCTCAAGATCACTTGTGGCCAAGGCTTTCCGCCACGGTTTCTTCTGGCCGACTGCGTTGCAGGATGCTAAAGAAATAGTCAAGAGCTGCAGAGGATGCCAAGTTTTTTGTTCCAAGCAACACCTGCCGGCCTCTCCACTCAAGACCATTCCCCTCACTTGGCCTTTTGCCGTCTGGGGACTGGACATGGTGGGCCCTTTCAAGACAGCCCGCGGCGGCTTGACACATCTACTGGTCGCTGTGGACAAGTTCACAAAGTGGATCGAAGCAAAGCCGATCAGGAAGCTGAACGGGCCGACTGCCGTGACATTCATCACCGACATCACTACTCGGTACGGCGTGCCGCACAGCATCATCACCGACAACGGCACGAACTTCGCCAAAGGAGCACTGGGACGTTTCTGCGCGACGCAGGGCATCCGACTGGACTTAGCGTCCGTTGCCCACCCGCAGTCAAACGGCCAGGTCGAGCGAGCAAATGGACTCATCCTCTCCGGCATCAAGCCTCGACTAGTTGTACCACTGGAGCGATCGGCCGACTGCTGGCTCGAGGAGCTGCCGGCTGTCCTCTGGAGCCTGCGCACTACACCCAACAAGTCAACCGGCTTCACTCCATTTTTCCTCGTGTACGGTGCCGAGGCTGTCATCCCAACAGACATCGAGTTCGACTCGCCTCGGATCACCATGTACACGGAGGAGGAGGCCAAGGAAGCAAGAGAAGACGGCGTCGACCTCCTGGAAGAAGGCCGGCTGTTAGCACTCAGTCGGTCCGCCATCTACCAGCAAGGGCTGCGCCGCTACTACAACCGCAAGGTCAAGCCAAGATCTTTCCAAGAGGGCGACCTTGTGCTCCGGCTGATCCAGCGAACAGCCGGCCAGCACAAGCTCTCGGCCCCTTGGGAAGGCCCCTTCGTCATCAGCAAGGCACTCGGCAACGACTCCTACTACTTGATCGACGCACAAAAACCAAGAGCACGCAAGAGAGACGACTCCGGCAAGGAGTCGGAGCGACCATGGAACGCAGACCTCCTGAGACGATTTTACAGTTGAAACCAGTATGTATCATGCTACCCCTTTTGTATTAAGTACAAACCAATAGGCCCCCCGAACAGTACTCGGGGACTGCCTTTGTTTATCTATGAATGACAAGTGTCATATCCATGAATGTATTATTACATTTGAATTCTTGTCTGGCACCGGGTTCGACTAGTCGGCCCGGGGACTGGCCGCCTTGAGCTATATTGAAAGTTCTACCTGAAGTCAGAAAAGTAGTGTGCCGGCTCCCGAGTCCTCTCTTGCTGAAAGTCGCAGCTCGAAGAACCGACTGTCCGACTAGCAAGAGGCAAGGCAGAAAGGATGCCCACACGAAAAATGGCTAAGGAACAACGAACCTATATAGCAAAAAGACGGCCTCCAAACATGCCTGCCGGCTGTCAAAACAGCCGGCTGGCCGGCTTCCTAAACACTTAGCTCTAGTCCAGCAAAGCTAAAGTACTTTCCCCCCCAATTGGCCAAGTACTCCTCCAGCTACAGATTGCAGAGCAAATGTTGGACTGGGGGGGCGGCAACCAAGGGAGGGCGGCAAAGGAAATAGCAGAAGGACAAAAAGCAAAAGTACAAGGAAAAGCCAAATGCATAAGTTATATATACATATAAAACCCCCAACAGGCTAGCAACAGACATAAGTTCGAATACACCCAGTGGGTGGAATTGTGCAGACTTAATCAAACATTGTTCCAAAAAGTAACAAGACAGGAAAACAAAAGACGGCAGGCTAAGGCGCGGTGCGGAGGCCGAGCTAGTTGGTGAAGGCGACCTCGCCGGCTGAAGGAGTGGCCGCCTAGCGGGTCTCGACCTGATCACCACCTACGGCAGGCGACGCACTCGCGCGCGACGTAGTGCTGGAGGTGCGGTCAGGCTGAGGCTGGCCGGCTGCTCCACCAGCCGGCTCGGCGTCTTCACCCTCCTCCTCCTCTTCTTCACCCTCGTCGCTGGAGTCGATCTCCTCCGCCGAGTCTTCACCGTCCGCCGGGTTCAGACCGAACCACTCCTCCGGCTGGGCGACACCGTTGTCGTCCACCTCGGGGGCGAAGACGCTGGTGTCGGTGTAGTCGGCGATTGCCGAAGCCCGCCGGATGATGGCCGGCCGCGCCGGCTCCAGCTCCGTGTTGGCTTGCTGCCGCTAGGTAGCCAGCTGGTCCAGGCTCAGGCCGGGATACCAGGCCTTAACGAACTCCAGCGCCCGCCTAGCACCGGAGCGAGCTGCCAAGGCCTTCCAAGCTTCGAAGCGGCCGACCGCCACCTCCAGCCAGTCGGCGGTCCGACTGGGGGTGCGAGGAACCACTTGGCCGGGCCAGAGGGCGGTCAATACTTGCGCCCCGGCACGCTGAAGCCGGTGGAGCAGTCGGTGAGCCGGCTGGATGCGGGCCTGGATCGCCAGGAGCTGTTCATCCAGCGAGCGGCCGGCGGTTGGCGAGATCTCAAAGCCAGCCTGCCTTCGCGCTTGGCGATGGGCCTCGATGGTCTGGTTGGCGGCAGTAGAATAGCCAGGGAAATACTCTGCGCAAAAAAGAAGAAGAAAGGAAGAAAAGAACACCAAAATCAGAAAACAAACCAAAGTGGCAGGTGGCAAGAAAGGACAAAGAGGTAGGCGGCTTACCGTCAACCAGATCTTCGATCTGGCCATAGCCAGAGATCAGAGTCTGCCTGGCCTTAGCCCAGCCAGCCGCCTCCATCTCGTACTCGGCCTAGAGAGTGGCTTCGCGGTCCTGCACAGCCTTCAGAGCCGCCTTATGGCCTTCCTCCTGGTCGGCCAACTTCTTGGCCAGGCGGTCGCGTTCCTGCACCAAGGCAGCGAGCTCGGCGTCCTTGGCACGAAGGGCAGTTTGGGACTCCCCCAGCTGTGCCCTCAGACTGGCGTTGGCCGCTGCAGACACGGCAGAAGAAGAAAGAAAAGTAAGAAGAAGTCGTCAAGGAAGATCCGACTCGACTGCTCAGCAGTTGGCCCGAATCTCGGGGACTACACCCAGTGGGTGCGCTGACGCGCCCCCACATAAGACAAAGAACTAAGCACGTACCTCGGCTCTCGGTAAGGTCGGCGGTCTTCTGGGTCAGCTCCCGAGCCTGGGAGTTGAAGGCGGCCGCACGAAGATTGTGGTAGTCCTGCAAGATAGACAGAAGATCGGAGTAAGAACAAGAATAGCAAAGACAAATCCTCCAAGAAGTTCCAAGCCACCTGCTCAGCAACCGTCTCGGAACTCGGGGACTACACCCAGTGGGTGCGCTGACGCGCCCCCGCGGAAGAAATCAAGATCAAGAGAAGCTAGATGGGAAGACTAACCCGGATGGCCGCCCGTGTCGCGAGAAACTCATCGGTGAACTGCCTCAGCGCCGCGGCTTGGCCCTGGAGCCGGGTCCGGACGTCCTGCGCAACCACGTTCATCACGGCCGTCCCTCCGCCTGGCGTCCACCCTGAGGTTGCGCTGGCCGCCTCCGCATCCTCGGCCGACGAGCTGGAGCCCATGGCCGGCTGTGGCTCCGACGCGGCCTTCTGTGGCTCCGACGCGGCCTTCCCCGCGCACCGGCTCGGCGGCATCCGGGCCGCCATCTCAGTCCTCGCGGCCGGCTCGCCCCCCGCCGACTGTGTAGGCGGCTGATCAGGCCGGCCGCCTTCAGCCGCCCCAGTTGGCGGGGTCGGCACCGGCGCCCTCTCCAGGATGATGACGTCGTCGTCTCTCCCCAGCCCTGGCTGGTCGCCGCTGGCTCCTTCTGGCGAGGGCTCCATGGACCCCGGCGCCGCAACGCGCAGAGGGGTGACCATCAAGACCTCCCCCGCTGCTTCTGCAGCTGCAGCCTCCGCCTAGGCCCTGGCAGCGGCGTCGGCGAGCACCTTCGCCGCCTCCTCCTCCAGCGCCACCTGAGCGGCCGCCGCCTTCCGTGCCTCCGCCTCTCGCGCCTCCCGTTCCGCCCGCGCCTCCCGCGCGTTCCGTTCTGTCGCCTCCTGAAGGTCGGCCCGGGGGTCCACGCGGCGAGTGGTGCTCCCAGACCCCCTCGGCGACTCGACGACGGAGGCAGCAGCCGCCCGCTCAAGCGACAGCGGAGCCCTGAACATCGGAGAAAAAGACAAGGACTCAAGAACCACCAGAGAAAAGAAAGAAAAAAGAGTATACAAAAGAAAGTGAACTTACGCCGACACGGTCTGCGGTTGCTTCACCGTCTTGCGGAAGCGAGCCGCCTTCGCGGCCGCCTCCTCCCGCCTGGTGGCAGTCGCCCCGCCCCTGGACTTCTTCGTCCGACTGCCGAACAAGCCCTGGGCGGCGCGACGATTTTGCCCTCCGCCCCGAGCAGGCGGTGCAGCGGAAGAACCCGCGCCGCGTCCAAACGTCGGCTGGCGGCGCGGGACGACTTTGGCCTCATCGTCGTCCGGCCAGTCGTCGAAGGTGACTCCGAGCCCGGAGCCGCCTGCTTCGCCGCCGGCTTGGCCACCAGCCGGCTGGATGTTGTCGTCCATGCCGGCCGCCCCCAAGTCGGGGTCCTCCAGATCGTGTTCGGTCCGGTCAGGGACGAATCAACGCTCCGCGTCCGACCCGCCAGCCGGCCGAAGCAGAGGGCTCTGTCGAAAAACGAGCCGACTAAGTTAGAGTCGGCCAAGAGGAACTTGGCAACAAAGTCAAAAGAAAAAGAAGAGCCAAGGAAAGCATACCGTGGGCGGTGGATTGGCTCGGCTATATGGCTCCTTGCCGAACTGCCACTCTTCGGAGAATTTACAGTTCGCAAGGTAGTTCACCATATAGGCGACCTCCTCGCGCGGCATCTCCTTGGTGCACATTCGGCTCGGATCAAGCTGGCCGCTCATCTGACAGATCAGATGAGGCCGGCTCTGGAGCGGAAGAACCCGGCGCGTGACGAATGCGGCCAGCGGGTCGGGCCCCGTCAAGCCCTCCGACTGGGTCAGCACTCGCACTCGGGCGATGGCTGCGGACCCGGCCGGCGTTAGAGTCACGGCCCGGAAGGACCACTGGGGCCGCCTGCCCGCTGGTGGGCCGGCTACGTAAGCCGGCAGGTTGATGTAGTCGCCCCGCGGGGCGATGTTCCGCACGTAGAAGTACAATTTTTGCCACTTCTTCACCGATTGGATCAGCGTGATGACGGGGAAGGGGTTGTCGGCGACCGACCTCCGCGACGCGATGAAGGCGCCAGTCTGAGCCGGCACGCCCTGCATGCGCGTGCCCAGCTTGGACTGGAAGAACTCCCCCCAGAGCTCGAGGGTGGGGAGGACGCCGAGGTAGCCCTCGCACAGGGTGACGAAGGCAGACACCAGCACCACCGCGTTTGGGGTGAGGTGGTGCGGCTGGAGCTGGTAGAAGTCGAGCCAGGAGCGGAAGAAGGCGCTCACTGACAGGCCGAAGCCGCGCAAGAAGTGCGAGCGGAAGACCACCCGCTCGCCCTCCCGCGGCTCCGGCGTAATTTCCTTCGCCAGCGCGAGGCGGACCTCCACCTTGTCCGCGCTGGGCAGCCGCCGCGTGTTGCGGAGCAACTCGACGTGGTCGTCATGGACGTTGGAGCCGTCCCAATCCCCGCCATACTGCTCCGTGGCGGGAGGCATGGCGAAAACAAGCGCGGCGGTGGAGGAATGCGTGGTGGAAGAGCGCGGCGGCGAGGCGCTGTCGCAAGAACCGGCGAGCGAAGAAGATGGTGGAAGTAGGAGGAGCGTGCGAGGGCCTGCCGCCCTCCACCTCCCCCTACTTATAGCTTCGCGAGGCAGGGCCGGGGAAGCCGAACGTGGGGGGAGTCGTGGGATTAACTGCACCCACTCCCCCCACGCCTCGCGATTATCGTGCATAAATGCGAGCCGAAACAGCCGCACGAGACGTGCGGGCGGTTTCAGGATGCAGACAATCCGCGCCTGGGCCAGGGCGCGGACGTGGCGGGCCCCCTCCCTGCGGTGACGTCCCGTCACGCGCGTGGGCTGGCAGGCTTTCCGGCCAAGAAGGGCCACCTGGTTCGCAGACGGGCAGTGGCTGGCCCGCGGCCCGGTGCACGCACTGGCGGGCTCCCGCCCTCCGACTTCGGAAGTTTTCGATCCAGGCGGCACGCCGAACCAAAGCCGGCTCCCAGCTGCCGGCTTGCTAAGATGGGAAGCTGATCGAGCTTCTCAACTCCTACTCAACCTCGAAGCCCAATCAGCTTCGGGGACTACTGTCGGAGTAAATGGCCACGGGTAGCCTAACCGACTACCCCTGGTTCTTCAGAAAAATTATCAGGCCTTTGGGCCTCCCAACGCACCAAGCATTGGACCCCCTTCCCTGGCCAGCTACCTCTGAAGCCGACTCACGGAAGGCGGCCCAGGCTCAAGCGACCTCCCTCCCCAAGACAACCGCGGGGTGGCCGACTCCAAGAAGCCGGCCGACACCACAACCACCAAAGCTACTCCCACCTAACGGTGACAAGACGGGGTGTGGCCACAGTGCGGCCCACTACCCCCAAAGCCCGAGGCGGGCATGGCTACAGGAGGCCGTACGGGACGGCCGTCTCCCGTGCGGCTCGGCACTGTAGCCATGCTAGCCTCAACGTCATCCACGACAGACTCCCGTATGGCCCACGGGCGGGGGGGGCCCTTCAGCCAGAGAGAGGCGTGAAGACGGCCCGGCCTTTCCCAGTCGGCCAAGGGCGTAGCCGGCCCCCAGAAGCCGGCTACTCCCATCCTCGAAGAAGGAGCCCCATTAAGGAGACAAGACGAGGTAAGGCTATAGTGAGAGCCCCCGAGGCGGCCCACTGTAGCCACGCTTACCTCGACAAAGCCCTCGTCATCAGAGGCGAGGCTACAGTAAGCAGCCGCCAACAAGACCCTAGGCGGTGGGGCCGGCCTGTCGACCAAGAAGCCGGCAGCCGGCGAGACCCACCAGTCGGCGGGACCCAACAGCCGGCGGAGAAGCCGGCGAGCGTAGACACTGACGGCTGGGACCAGTGCCCAGCCGGATTACCATTGTACCCTCGGGGGGTAGGCCTATATAAACCCCCCGGAGCACCCATGCAAAGGGTTGGCTTCAAAGCATAGCACACACACCATAGAGAGAGAGAGAAGTTGGAGCTAGCCTTGTTCTTCTTCTCCCTTGACCCCAAACAGCTCTAGGAGCGATTGTAGCTACCTTTCCTGATCTAGTGATCATGCGGAGACCCCGCAGAGCAGGACTAGGGGTGTTATCTCCTCGGAGAGCCCCGAACCTGGGTAAGATCCGCCGGCGTGCATGTCTTCGCCTCATCCCGTTTCCAAGCACCGGCGACGTCTTATTGGCACCCACAATGATAAGCCATCCGTTGGCATATGTCGCACCAACCACCCGACAAGTGTGATAAGGAAAAAGGTCAGAATGGCGCAAGCGGGAAGGGCCGAGGCGGCGGAGCAAGCCGCCCCGGCAAGGCTCCTAAGGATCAAGAAAAACCGCGAGAGGCCGTGATAAGGATGATTGCAATGATGATAGCGATGGAGGGGATGAAGAGGATACCAGCGAGTAGGAATTCCAGAAGGCCACTAACACCCTGTGCATTGACGGGGTGCATCTCTGCACTCCTCTTACCGCCAACTTAAACAGTGGGCCTGTGAGGTCAATGTCGTGGAGCCAGCGGCAGATTCTCGAAGGCCGCTCAAGTGGTCCCGCACGCCCATCATCTTTGACGAAGAGGACCACCCTGACCGCGTCACTGCGGTAGGGTGCTTGTCGTTGTTGGTCTCACCAACAATCCGCAACCTCAAAGTCACAAAGATGTTGGTTGATGGCGGGGCCGGGTTGAATCTGATTTCTCCAAAGGTCATCGGCAAACTTCAGATAGCAGAGGAAGAGCTCAAGGTCACGGGCACGTTTCAAGGAATCAACCCCGGCAGAAGTCGTCCTAAGGGGAAGATCACGTTGCCGATGACATTCAGGGGGAGTTGAATTACCAGACCGAAAAGGTCGTGTTCGATTTGGTCGACCTCCCCTTGCCCTACAATGGAATCCTTGCTCACCCAGCCCTGTCCAAATTCATGGCGGCATCCGACTACACCTACAGCACCTTGAAGATGCCAGGGCTGATAGGCATCATTTCCATTCCGTCAGACGAGAAGGACGCAATCATCTATGTGGACAAGATGTGCCGGGAGGCAGTCGCGGTAGAGGCCGCTTAGGCTATTGTTCCCGCCAAGGAAAATTAAGGAAAGAAGGAAGCTAACAAGGACACCAGCCAGGAATCCGGGAAGTGTACCTCTTCGGAGTACGCTGCAGCTGTCGATGACTTGCCAGAGTTCCAACAGCAAGAAGTCCAAGGCTGCTGCACTGTGACAGCCTGGTTTTTGCCTTCTCTCTTTTTCCGGACTTTCATTTGCATTTTCTTTGGATTTGGAGTTTTGAATCAATTCAAATGGACTTGAACACTTGGGCTTACCCTTGATTTTCACACAAGTGACCCATCCACCTCTAACCCACTTTTCCTTCTCTGAAAAACTCTCACCAAAGCCCATGGAATATTTTTCATAAATGAAAAATATTCATTTTCTTCCTTGAAAATCACTTTAGAGAAGTGTGCTCCAAAGCAACCCCATTTTTCTTTGCCCACAAAAATCTGAGAAAATTCCCAATTATTCTTTGAACCCTAGGGCATCTCCCTAAGCAAAAATATTGCATAACTTTTTGTAATATTTTTGCTACAGAAAATCATTTCTGTTCTGGACCAAATGACCAGTTTGTACAACAAGTATATTTTTGCTTGATCTATTGGGGCTGATATTTTCTGAGCTTAATTACCCTCCTAAGAGATCACTACACCCCAAAGCATAGCCCTTAATTCTCAATAGATTTTTCTCATCAAAGCTCACAAGTTTCTGTCCATAAACTTGCCAGGAAGAGAGCCACTCCCATAGTGCACCTTTGACCCAGCCAACTATGCAAAATGACCAAAACCACTAAGGACTAGCTGCCAGACATAGTTTTTGCGCTTAGCTAAGCCTGATGCTAAAGTTCACACGGTGACCACGTGAGTCCAAGGTGTTTGGCATGTGGTCGACGCGCTCTGTGTGGCGCCAGCGCCTCTGTTGCGCGCGTACTCGTTGTCCCGACCGCTGTACCTTGCCAAACCGCGCCACCATCTTCGTTTGAACCCCCATAACTACACCCTGGCGCTCCCCAACGCCGGAGCTCGCCGCAACAAGCACGGGCACGGCACGGCCAAGGCAACACTATGCCCGTGCCCCTGTGCTCGTCAGGTACCGTGCTCCTGTGCTCGTCGCCGCTCATCTACAGCCTCCACGTGATCTCTGGCGTCTTCCCCTCTCTCACTAATGCCATTCATCGCCGGGCGATGCTCCAGAGAGCTCCGGCGAGCTCTCGATCCCTGCCTCGACCTCGCCTATGTATAACCCCCTCCCGAGCTCATTTCTCTCCACTCCCACACTCAGCACATCTTCACGACCCCGTAAAAAGCCACAGCCGGGCCGGGCAGGCCTCTGGCCACCGTCCCCGCCCGAGCTCGCCGGTGATCCCCATCCTCTGCCCCCTCCCTCTCCAGAGCCGCTCAAGCTCCACCAACCACTCCGGTGTGTTCATGGTGGTTCATTCGTGCGAGCTGGTGCAGTTGGAGCTACTGAGCCGGCCCTGCCTCGCCGGAATAGCCAACTCCGACGAGCCGCGCCCGCTGCCGCTGCTGGAGAGCTCTGTTCCGACCCCGTCCAGCCACCCCTAGCCACGCTATTGGTAGGGGCAGATGCGTCTCGATATCCTCGCCCATCATATCCCTTTGGATCTGGCCAAGTAGCCCTCCTCGCCGGCGTGAGCTTCGGCTGAGCCTCGCCGTGCTTTGTTTCCCTCTCTCTCCCCCTCCGACCTGACCAGCAGGGCCCGCTGTCAGCCACTTAGGCCACGGCCGAAGCGGTTTGAGTGATGGCGCCCAGGCGGTTTACGCCTTCGACGTCACCCCCTGGTTTTTCTTTTAATTCAAATTTAGTTCTAATTTGACCATAACTTTGACCAGCTATAACTCTTATTCTACAAGTCCAAATGAGTTGATCTTTTTGCATTCTGTTCTTACTGGAAAATCCTAGCAGCTCACCAAAGATGGGATTTTTCCTTGCTGCCTGGAATTTCTGGTAATTTTCAGAAGTGTTCCTCATTTTTTTTTGTCATTTGAATTATTTCAGAAGGTGAAGCTTATCTAGAAGGCATCCAGGAGGAGTGTGAAGTCCCTCTGCACTAAGGCAAGCCACAGCAACATTATCATGGTGTCTTTGCAATATTCATGATTTTTCTACTTGAATTTATATCTTATTCATTGCATATAGTATTAAAATAAATAATGCTTGTGTTATTTAGTTTGTCATGATCAAAATGCTTAGTTAACAGAAGAGAATGCTTGAACTAGTGAGAGGTAGTTTGAGTAGATGATCTAAGTAAATTTGCTATTACTATGGTGATATGATTATCGGTATTATTTTCCTATATACATGCTAAGATAATTTTTATTTGATTAATGTCAACTAAAGTGATGAGGATGAATAACAAGTAGGAAAGGACCAGAAGTGTTGAGAGTTAAGTTTGTGCAAGTAGAACATTGAATGAAGTTGATCTGTTATGATATGTGATGCAAGTTATATGGTTGCATAAGCAGGGCATATATTAACTCAAGCATTTTATTTCAAGTTAAACCTGATGATAATTGAGCTTGAACATAAAGTTGGTCGGGTCATGGTGAGACTGAATTGGGCTGACAAGTGCAACCACATTTGCCTTTATGGGGAGGCCATTAGTCGTCTGTTGTCATGCCTTTTGTCGGTGCCTCCAACGAGGGAAGGTTATGGGCATGTGTTACCCTGGCCTAGTAAGCATACATAATCTTGTGGACCCGTTGTTCTTATGGTACCGTGTCCCCATTTGGGACTGTTTATTTGCCACGACGGTGGTAGTTTTGCCTTTGGTAGGCTAGGTCACCCAGGACGAAGCCCAGTGGGGAGTTGGTCAGAGTGGCTGTAAGAGTGTCATGGCAATGGGAGAGTTCTGTCGGAATGCCGTTGGTCCACCCGAATGGGAGTGTGAGGCCATGGGTTCCGTGGTGTGGGTAAAGTGCGCTACCTCTGCAGAGTGTATTAATCTATCGATAGTCGCGTCGGCGGATAAGGTCATATTCGTAAGTAAGTCACACCATGGATCAATTGTTAATAATAAATTTTGCACACTAATTTAATTGCATTGCACTGTTTGGATCATGATGGGGTCAGTGAGACTGACCGTTGTGGAATCACTTGTGATCCGGAAGTGATCACGGTTTGGTTACGAGATAACCAGTTGGACCAAGTATGGTTCCGTTCGTGCTTCGTCGTGAGCACTGTTCGGTCGTGAGGCAGCCTGTTGGTAAGAATGTCCGAGTGACTCGATGCACAAGTTTGGTTTCACTACATGAGTAACATGATGTTGTTTGCATTTAACTTGATTAAATGTCATGATATTGTTTGTCATTCTGGTTATGTTTGATGTGAGCTTGCAAGTACATTCAATGTACTGACTTGGCGTGTTATGCCAGACTTCAGGGAAGTCTAACTGGATCGGAGTGCTTCCGTGTCTAGACTGTGTCCACATCGGTGTCCCTGTGCTATGGAGTCCCGCTACGTCCTTGTTCCGCTGCCGTGTAGATATGATGCTCGAGCCCCTTTTATGTTCACTAAATAATGTACATATTGTTCAGCCGCACCAAGTGTGCCGCTTGGCCTCGCAACTTGATGAAATGTCACACTTTGTTTCCGCTAGTTCAATAAAGTAGTGATTCCTGTACCAAGATGTTGTCTGTTGCCAGAAGACATGATCCCTGGGTTGGCAATGCAAGGTAAACCGGTCGCTCTGAGCCAGGGTGCCACAACGCTTGGTATCAGAGCTGTGCTGACTGTAGGACACGCTAGACTACCGACATGTTAGCTGGACGTTAGTTAGAGTAAAAGTTGAGTGACGGTAGTGTTTAGAGCTGATTGTTGCATTGCATGCACTAGTTATATTTTTATTTCTAACCCACTAATGGTTGTGAGTGTATAAGGCTCCGGTGTCGTATCCGTGTTAGTTGCAGCTGATGCCGTACACCTCACCGCATCTTCTTCGTAGTGTGTGGCGTCGACTATACCCTCACGCTGACGACCCAACATATCGGGTGTACCGGGAGCGTCGAGCCGACTCCGTGTATGAGTATCACGCAGTGGTTACTCTGCGCACCAGTTCGTCAATAGGCTCTTACACTCGTACCTCGCGGAGCGGTTATGCATCCACCGCCGCTCAGGCCGTCTAGTATGCTACATTCAAGATTCTTGTTGAGTTATGCTATACATAGGCTCAGATGCAGAACCACCCAGGTTTTTGTTTCTACCCATCTTTGCACGATGATGGTCGTGTTCGCTTTCACTCCATTGATCCGGCGTCTTTTAGTGACACTAGCCACCTTTCTCGATATATCACTCCTAGTTATCTTCTGATTCACCAGTTGGCTCGAGAGTTGAATCGTGCTTGTTCTGCTTTAGCCGCCGCTAGATCCTACCCTACTCCAACTTCTATGGGATTTACTCCTTATATTGTGCCCAACTCTAGCTCGCCTATTTCTTCGGTTGCTCCACCGAGTAGCTCGGGCACCTCGATAGTGAACCCACACAACGCTCCTGCTGAGTGGGCGTATCTTCTCGCTACCCCCGGAGCTCCCATAGACCCTTCTCATCCTGCGCCTACCCCTGAGGGAGAGCCCTCGAGGCAGCGTCGTCGTGTTACCTTTAACCCAGAGGTCCCGGTTGGCATCGTCAGTTCAGGATCTGGGTCTAACTCAGGAGAGGATCCGGCAGCACCGGCAGAGTCTTAGAGCGTATGAGTATCCGCAGTGGTCATGTACGGATGTAGTAGTATGAGCCATGATGTATCATTGCATGTATGCTAGTAGTCGCACCAGTCATGATGTTTATCTTTCACGTATGAGTCTATGTATAATTATATTGGGACTTTTTATTCTATCGTTGTGTTTCTTGGTTTCTTCGTTTCGCTCTTTCGGGTTTGTCACTGTCTTTTCTTCCCACGTTTGGATGTTTCTCATTGCGGTTGCTCTTATTGGGAAAAATAAACAGTACGATGACACGGGGAGGTAGCAGCATGCAGGGTTAGCGAGGATGTCCCTGTTTGTCGCTTAGCAAGGCAGGCAGGGCACTCCCCCGAGCCATATCCGCAGCCACCGCCTCCACCGCCAAATCCACCGTCCACTTAACAAATTATGCGCATGTTTGAGGAAAGAAGGAACAATGATCTGATTGAGCTGCTAAACATGTGTAAGCTATGGTTGGACAGAATGGGAATCAAAATGGCAATCACTCCAAGTTGTCAGATTTTCAAAGGACTAAGCCTCCCAGTTTCAGTCAAGTGGTTGACCCTTTGGAAGCAGACAATTGGCTACGAACCATTGAGAAGAAACTTGAAATTGCTCGCACTGAAGAAGCCGACAAGGTTCCATTCGCTACCCACTATCTTGAAGGAGTCGCTGCTATATGGTGGGATAATGCTAAAGCTCTGTGGCCCGCGGGAGAAGAAACTACATGGTCTATTTTCAAGGACCAATTTCTCAAGTATCATATTCCTGCTGGTATCATGAAGGTCAAGCAACGCGAATTTCTTGGTCTCACTCAAGGCAGTCTGTCAGTAAGTGAATATTTGCACAATTTCAACCATCTGGCGTGTTATTCCCTTTATGATGTGGCCACGGAAGAAAGGAAGGTTGACAGGTTCCTTGGAGGATTAAATCAACACCTCCGGAGTGCTCTCTGCATGCTCGACTTTCCAGATTTTTAGTCTGTGCTAAATAAGGCCCTCATCGCAGAAAGAGAATACAAGCATGTGCAAGACAACCGACCCGCAAACAATGACAACAAGCGTAAATTTGAGCCAAATAAGGACGGCCATCCCATACAGAAGGCCCGTACCTGGCAACAGACTCAAGTGGAGTACAAACCCAATTGGTAGCAGAATGTGAACAAGACCACTACTCAATTCAAGAATGTCGTGACCAGTCCAGTACAAAATGAGCGCCAGCGCAACAACGCTGCTTTAGTTGTGGACAAACCGGACACTATGCCAGGCAGTGTCCCAAGAAGTCAAATGCCCCGTTCCAGCCACAAGTCAATCACATGGGGCCATATCATACCCAGCAGATTTTCCAAGGGCAAGTTCATCACCTCTCCACAGACGAGGCTCAGGAAAACCCCAAAGTCGTCATTGGTATGTTTTCTGTTAATAACATACCTGCAATAATTTTATTCGACTCTACGGCTTCCCACTCTTTTATTTCTCGAAGTTTCGTTGCCCAAAACAAATTTCCTTGCTCGCTTTTGGGAAAAAGTATGCTGGTTCAATCCCCGGGATATGTACTCAAAAGCAATTTGGTATGCCGGAATTTGGAAATTGATATTAAGGGGGTCCGATTTCCGACCGCTTTGATAGTCATTGAGTCTGCCAAGTTGGATGTAATTTTGGGAATGAACTGGTTGATCAATATCAAGTATGCATAAACTCTGCGACCCGAGAAGTCACCCTGTCAAGTCAAGGGCAGACTACAAAGTTCTATGCCCACAGACGTATACCCAAGAAAGAAATGGACTTCACTGCAGTAGCCGAAGGATTGGATCTGATTCCTGTGCTCAGTGAATTTCCTGATGTATTTCCTGAGGAATTACCCGGAATGCCTACAGATAGAGAGCTTGAGTTTGCAATTGATATTGTGCCCATAACCGCACCGCTATACAAGAAGTATTATCGAATGCCTTCATCAGAATTAGTGGATTTAAAGAAACAGCTTGATGAGATGCTGCAGAAAGGATATATCTCCCAAGTTTGTCACCTTGGGGATCACCTGCAATATTTGTAGACAAGAAAGACGGTGGTCTCAAAATGTGCATTGACTATCGTCAGTTGAACATGTCACAATCAAGAACAAATACCCGCTACCAAGGATTGATGAATTGTTCGATCAGCTCAGTGGTGCAAAAGTATTTTCCAAGGTTGATTTAAGGACCGGATACCATCAACTAAAAATCAAGAAGGAAGATATTCCTAAGACCGGTTCACAACCCGGTATGGTCTCTATGAATATACGGTGATGTCTTTCGGTCTTACAAATGCCCCTGCCTTTTTCATGCATATGATGAATAAGGTGTTCATGGAATTCATGGATAAGTTTGTGGTGGTTTTCTTTGATGATATTCTCATATACTCCAAGAGTAAGGAAGAACACGCGGAACACCTCCGAGCATTCTTACAGAGACTCCGTGACCATCAGCTCTATGCAAAATTCAGCAAGTGTGAGTTTTGGCTCAAACAAGTCAGATTTCTGGGGCATGTTCTTTCAGTAGAAGGTATCGCAGTGGATACTAGCAAAGTGAAAGATGTGCTTGATTGGGAAGCACCCAAGTAACATGATGTTGTTTGCATTTAACTTGGTTAAATGTTATGATATTGTTTGTCATTATGGTTTTGTTTGCTATGAGCTTGCGAGTACATTCAATGTACTGACCTGGCGTGTTATGCCAGATTTCAGGAAAGTCTAACTGGATCGGAGTGCTGCCGTGTCTAGACCGTGTCCACATCGGTGTCCCTGTGCTATGGAGTCCCGCGACGTCGTTGTTCCGTTGCCGTGTAGATGTCGTGCTCGAGGCCCTTTTATGTTCACTAAATAATGTACATGTTGTTCAGCCGCACCAAGTGTGCCGCTTGGCCTCGCAACTTCATGTAACGTCACACTTTTCTTCCGCTAGTTCAATAAAGCAGTGATTTTTGTAGCAAGATGTTGTGTGTTGCTAGAAGACATGATCTCTGGGTTGGCAATGCAAGGTAAACCGGTCACTCTGAGCCGGGGTGCCACATGCACCCGCTGTGAAAAAGGTCCTGGCAGGGTTGGCTGGCGCTGATGGTACTTTCACTATCAATGCCACCCTCGATGACAAATAGGAAAGCGTGCTTGTTGCCTTCCTGCAGGCGAATATCGATATGTTTGCGTGGCAACCATCTGTTATCCCCGGTATTCCCAGGGAGGTAATCGAGCACCACCCAGTTGTCTGCCCACATGCCCAACCCATCAAGTAGAAGGTCTGAAAGGAAGCCTTGTAGCGGTAGCAGTTCATTGCGAGGATGTCAAGAGACTTAGGGCAGCTGGTCTGGTCAGAAGAGTACTGCATCCAACATGGTTAGCAAATCATGTGGTGGTGCGCAAGGCTAATGGGAAATGGAGGCTGTGCATACATTTTAAGAATCTAAGCAAGGCATGCCCGAAGGACCCATTCCCCTTGTCGCGAATCGATCAGATTGTGGATTCAACCTCCGGGTGTGACTTGCTCTCTTTTCTGGATGCATACTCTGGATATCGTCAGATCTTTATGTCCAAGGAAGACGAAGAGAAGACTGCGTTCATCACCCCCTGTGGCACATACTGCATCGTACAGATGCCTTTCGGGTTGAAGAGCGTTGGATCCACTTTTGCAATGGCAGTCCTGATTGGTCTTGAGCCACACAGAAACATTGAGGCTTACATGGATGATATTGTGGTCAAGACCAAGGACAGATCGACCCTCGTTCGGGATTTGGAAGAGACGTTTGCTAATCTGTGCAAGATCAACTTGAAGTTGAACCCGGAGAAGTGTGTATGTTTGGCGTTCCTTCTGGCAAGCTACTTGGCTTCTTTGTGTCCCACCGGGGGATAGAGGCCAACCCCGACAAGATCAAGGCTATCGAGCATATTCAAGCACCCAAGACAGTTAAGGACGTAAGGCATTTGACTGGATGCGTTGCCATGCTCAACAGGTTCATTTCCAAGTCGGCCGACCGTGCCTTGCCTTTCTTCAAAATCTTGAAGGAGGCAGGACCCGTGGAATGGACTCGAGAGGCTGACGCCGCACTGGAAGATTTGAAGGCCTACCTGTCCTCTATGCCCAGTTTGGTCGCTCCCAAACCACAAGAGCCGTTGCTGCTATACCTGGCGGCAACTAATCAAGTGGTTAGTGCAACACTAGTGCCGCAGTGGGAAGTGGAAGAAATGGCAGCCACAGATAGTGTCCCCTCCGGAGAGGGAAGTGAGCACATCCCGACAAGGTCAGTTGCACATCAAGAAATAGAAGAGCAAGGCAGTAGAGACGACACCAAGGTTGCGGCAAAGAAGAAGGTAGTGCAGGGGCCAGTGTACTTTGTCAGCTCCCTGTTACAGGGGGCTAGATCTAGGTACTCTGGCATGCAAAAGTTGATTTTTGGCCTTGTCATGACCTCAAGGAAACTGCGCCACTACATCCAAGCCCACGAGATCACGGTTGTCACCCGTTTCCCTTTGCAACGGATACTCCGAAACCCAGAGGCTACCGGCAGGATAGTGGAGTGGGCCTTGGAGTTATCCAGCTTTGGTTTGAAGTTTGAGATCACATCAACTATTCAGAGCAGAGCATTAGCAGAGTTTATTGCAGAATGGACGACAACCCCCGATGAAGAAGTGGTAGAGAAAGTTATACCCAGCAAGGAAGCGCCCCAAGAATGGATCATGTATTTCGATGCCGCCTTCTCCCTACAAGGTGCAGGGGCTGGCATGCTTCTCGTTGCTCCTACTAGGGAACACCTGAAGTACGTCGTCCAGATGCATTTTCCACGGGAGAAGGCTACCAACAATATCGTAGAGTACGAAGGGCTCCTTGCCGGGCTCAGGATTGCAACAGAACTGGGGATCAAGAAGTTGATCATCCATGGAGACTCATAGCTAGTGGTGAGACAAGTCAACACGGATTACCAGAGTCCATTGATGGAGGCATACGTTGAGGAAGTGAGAAAGATGGAGGAGCGCTTCGACGGATTGCAAACAGAGCACGTACCCCGTGCAGAAAACAGCATTGCTGATCATCTGTCGAAGTGCGCTATGCAAAAGCTCCATGTGGAACCAGGAACCTTTGTTCTCCATCTGACTCAACCCTCCGTATCCCTGGCAACAATGTCCAGAAAGAGGAGGAAACTAGACTTCAGCAGGCCTCTCCCGGTAGAACCTCTAGAGGATCCTGACAGGGGGCTTGTAGAGAACAACTCCCCTTCGGTCAATGAGCTGCACCCTCCGCCGGACCACTGGTCCCCGCGTTCGAGGAATGTGCTCCCGCGAATGAGGACATGCCACTAGTCCTCATTGCTGAGTCTCACGCTCCAACTTGGGCGCGGCACATAGTCCAATTCCTCCAAACTTGAGAACTTCCCGAAGAGCAATAAGAAGATGAAAGAGTAGCCCGGATGGCCAGTATGTATCAGTTTGTTGAAGACACTCTGTATAGAAGGAGGCCCAACGGTGTGAAATTGAAGTGCATTTGACGGGAAGAAGGAAAGGAGCTGCTGGCAGAGATACACAAGGGTATGTGCGGCTCACACATCAGATCGAGGGCTCTGGTTGGAAAAGCCTTCCGACAAGGATTTTACTGGGCCACATCCCTCCAAGATGTAGTTGAGTTGGTCACCAAATGTGAAGCCTGCCAGTTTCATTCCAAGAATATCCACCTGCCTGCCCAAGCTCTTGAGGCAATCCCTTTGTCATGGCCGTTTTCAGTCTGGGGCTCGACATCTTGGGCCCTTCCCCCGTGCTACCGGGGGCTTTGAATTCTTGTTCGTTGCAATCGACAAGTTTACAAAGTGGCCGGAAGTAGAGCCCGTGAGAAAGCTGAGTGCTCAGTAAGCAATCAAGTTCTTGAAAGGATTGGTGTGCCACTTCGGAGTCCCTGCTCGAATCATCACCGACTATGGCACCCAACTCACGAGCCACGCCTTCATGCAATACGTTCATGCCCTCGGAAGCAAGATCTCATTCGCCTATGTTGCTCATCCAAGGAGAAACGGGAAAGCTGAGAGGGAGAACGCTGAAGTGTTGCGAGGACTCGATGAGAACATTTGATAGGCTGTAGAAGTGTGGCAGACGGTGGATCGACAAGCTGCTGGTCGTTCTTTGGTCCATCAGAACGACACCAAATTGAGCTACCGAGTAAATTCCCTTCTCCCTAGTCTATGGGGCAGAAGCAGTTATCCCCATGGAACACATTTACGAGTCGCCTTGAGTGCTTGCCTACGATGAAGTAGCGCAGGAACAACACCGGCATGACGACACTGTGCTACTCAAGGAGAACCGTCTTCGGGCTGCTATGCGTGGTGCACGCTACCAGCAACCATCGCGTCGCTATCACAGCCCCATGGTTCATGCCCGGAGTTTTGAGGAAGGCGACCTTGTCCATTGGCGTGTTTAGTCTGTCAAGGGTACAAACAAGTTGACACCAAAGTCGGAAGGCCCTTACCGGGTAGTACGATTCACCAGACCTGGCGCAGTCCGTCTGGAGACCAGAGATGGCATTCAGTTGCAAAACTCATGGAACATTAAGCATCTCCGCAAGTTCTACCCGTAAGGCGCGGCTTTCGGGCCCTACCCGACAGCCACCCTTTTGTACAGGCCTTGCCTCTGTTGCATGTATCACCTTGTACAAAGCCATGCGCAGACCTTGAGCATCAGAGAAATAAATGAAGCGCTGGGCCCCCCCCCCCGACAATTTCCATGCATGCATAAGCATATCATGAGCATAGCAAGTTCATATATTTAAGATCTCATGAGGCATCATTTTCATCTGCACCAAACTGCAGGCTCCTACCGTGGATTCGATCTCGAAGAGGAGAAGAGAAGACGAGCCTACATTGCGATCTCCGGCAAGCCCAAACAGATAAGTTCTCTCTCTTATCCGTACGTGTTCTGTAAGCAAAAACTTGTGCATAAGGAAATCTCGCCACTTTCAAAACTTAGGTGCTCCCGTCCCTTTTTGATTCGAACGTTGCTTCGGTCAGGGTGGTTGTAGTGTCCTTTGGCGGGGGGCTGGTCCCTCTTTTTCGATTTGTGCCCGGCAGGCATAGCGTCACGGCAGCAAACTGAGGGTACCAGCAGGATAGCCTGCGAGGGAAAACTTGTTTACTTAAGTGTATAGAGGCATTCTACCTCTGCATGGACATGTTACATGCACAAGTGCCTGGCAAGGTTTATCTTTTTCATTATTATGTTGATCAAACAAGTACAGACCTTACAGAACGCAAACATGGATAAAAGATATTACATAATTTGAACTAAAGTTTGGCGAGTGCCTACATATTTTAGGTTAAAAAAGATAAAATGCCCATGATGCCTTTACTCTTTCCTCCCCTTCTTCGAAACTACAGGGGGAGACGAAGAAGACAGAGGGAAGGCCTAGCTGGGATTCGGCCCCTCCCCAGGATCAGGTTGGTGTCATTCCTGGGATGGGAGGAAGAAATCGGAGGGCTAGTGCGGATGGTAACGCTGTCGGAAGTCCAGCCGGTGATGACGGTGCTGGCGGCAAACATGACTCGTCGGAGCGGTCGCCCCCGCTCTTGACACATCGTGGGTCGCCGCCAGCTTCCTCACTGTTGTCGCCCAAAGCCCCCACTACGGTGGCCAGAGAGCATGGTCGTCTCCCACGACCCGAAGATAGAAGGCGGCCGCCCTTTGAAGAAGCATGCATGGAGACAAGTGTCGGTGTCAAAACCGGCGGATCTCGGGTAGGGGGTCCCGAACTGTGCGTCTAAGGCGGATGGTAACAGGAGACAGGGGACACAATGTTTACCCAGGTTCAGGCCCTCTCGATGGAGGTAATACCCTACTTCCTTCTTGATTGATCTTGATGATATGAGTATTACAAGAGTTGATCTACCACGAGATCGTAGAGGCTAAACCCTTGAAGCTAGCCTATGGTATGATTGTTGTTGTCCTACGGACTAAACCCTCCGGTTTATATAGACACCGGAGGGGGCTAGGGTTACACAGAGTCGGTTACAAGGGAGGAGATCTACATATCCGTATTGCCAAGCTTGCCTTTCACGCCAAGGAAAGTCCCATCCGGACACAGGACGAAGTCTTCAATCATGTATCTTCATAGTCCAACAGTCCGGCAAAAGGATATAGTCCGGCTGTCCGAGGACCCCCTAATCCAGGACTCCCTCAGTAGCCCTCGAACCAGGTTTCAATGGCGATGAGTCCGCCGCGCAGATTGTCTTCGGCATTGCAAGGCGGGTTCTTCTCCAAATTATGAATACTTGTTTGAGTAGTGTCCGGCTTCCCATAAATGTTGCACTCCTTGGCTTCCGCGCCTAATAATGGATATTCTCCACGCGTCGAGCGAATGCGAGAAGTTGGGGCATTTTTACAATTGCCACCCTAGCCATGTGGGTAAATCGTCTATTAAAGAGACAGGGATTCTCAGATACAGATCACACCATCCTACCACAGCGAGTATCCATCGGAGCGCGCCCGGAAAAAATCCATTCCAACATGGCCGGTCGTCGCAGCTCCTCCTCTCGCTCCGGTAATTGGAAGAAGTGTTCCGTCCCCCACAGCCAATTAGTAGAGTTGCAGGCCCAGGGATTTCTCCCTTCAGCGTGTATGGTCCCCGTTCGAGCCGGGCTCGCCACCTATAAATGCGGGGAGCAAGCGGAGATCTTTCCCAGCCCATCCATGGGGGAGCAGGTACGCCTCGTCCCTTACTTATTAAGAGGGCTTGGATTTCCAATTCATCCGTTCCTCCGCGGGCTCCTAGAGTTCTATGGCCTCCAGCTGCATAATTTCACTCCCGCCTCCATATTACACATTGCTAGCTATGTCGCCCTTTGCGAGCTGTTTCTGGGCTGCGAAGCTCATTTCGAGCTATGGAAGAGGCTATTCTGCCTCGTACCCCATACACAGGAGGGGTCACTGTTTCAAGTGGGCGGAGCCAAAATATGGCCCATCACCGGGACCGGATACCTGTCCGGTACTCCGAAGAAGACATCCGAGGACTGGCCTTCGGAGTGGTTTTATATGGAGGACGTCCCCATTCCGGACCTATTCGGATGGACCTCCCCGAGTTCGACAACGCTCCCCTGAAGAAACGCTGCAGCTGGCGCCCTCGGAGTGCGCAGGAGGAAGATAACGGAGAAGTCCTTTACCTGATGGGCCGGATAAAAATGCTGGCTCAATCAGGACTGACAATAATCGAGGTTATGTCAATATGTATAATGCGGGGGGTACAACCACTTCAATATCGAGGGCACCCCATGTGGCACTTTAACGGGGAAGATGATGCCACCCGCTGCGGGCGTAAGGGACCGGACTCAGTTGCTGCTCTAGCAAAAATTCTGTCCGATTTGTACAAGGGAGAGGAAGAGGAGTTCATCCGCATTCACAACCCTCCAAGCTAGGTGAGCTGTCACTTTTTACTCCCAGCCTTCCCGCATTCTTCGTCATAAGTACTTACCTTGCCGTTTCATGGCAGGAACTGCGAAAAGCTGTAAGGGTGGTCAATAGCCCGCCTCCACAACCGGAGGACCCTGACCGGGCCCTCGATCCCGGACTCGAAGAGGATCCGGACATATTTGTGGAGCTGATCGACAGGACATTCTATCAATTGAGCTGCGATGATGCCATGGTGGCCATCATAGCCGACTATCCTGGGCTACTCCCTGCATCGCATGTAAGTAAAACCGGAGTCCCAACTTCCGAGAAGGATCCCCTTTTTTGCACTTCACCTACCGTACACATATGGTATCTTACAGGGAAGGCCCTCGGGACGCCATGCCGAACCCGCAGTGACTCGCCAACAAGGGGCACCAAAGCCGGGTAGGCTAAAAAGGAAGGTGGTCAGGACTGAGACATCATCGCAGAGGTATGATACAGAACCTCGCTCTGTGGTTGTCGTCTTTTAAAATATAATAACGTCCATGTTTCCTAGTAGGAAAAACGCTCGCTGGACTATGTTCAAAGAGGTTGCCGATCACGCCTCCACCAGTTGGGCTCCAGGGCCGGACAAAGAGGCGGAAGCTAACACGGGGCGAACGCCGGATGCTCCTCCTACAAAGGATGCGGATAGATTATCTGCTACAAATTCCGAAGTGGAGAGCGCCATGAATCACAGGCGTCGCCGGGCCGTACTCCGTGACGCTTGTTTCTCCCAACAGGCATTTGATGCCTTCAACTCAGGAGACGCGTACATCCGTGCCGCTCAAAATGGTCTTGTCAGAGCCATGGTCCAGTATGTAAAGGACATACGGGTAAGAAAATCTGATGATTATATATATCAGTAGCCCCTGAGACTTGAAACAGTTGACACAACTGATTTAAGGATCATTATTTGCGCAGGTTCTTATAGAGAAGAATACCCAATTGTCTCAAAAGCTGGAAGAGTGCAATGCCCAGCTACGGGCCGCAGTTGCCGCGTTGAAGGAGTCCGTGAAGGCCCCCTCTTGTAACACTTGTTTCCATTGCAAAGAATGACAGGTACCAGATAGTATGCGGCATGCACGCAAATCTAACAATAGATGTTGCAGATGACTCCGGAGTGAATCCGGAGGCCGTGCCTGGGGATGCGCAACGTGCTAATTGACAGCTAAATGCTGGCGAGCGCGTGCTTACGCGGGTTAGGCAGGAGAAAAATGATCTCCAAGACGCCAATATCCAGCTGGGCGTGGAACTGAAAGATGGTCGAGCCCAGCTTGCGGACTCTGTGAAGGAGAATAAGCGGCTTTGACGCGGCATTTTCAGTAAGCGCTTGAACGAACTGTTGAAAGAGTTCGGCGAAGAAGCCGGCTAAAAGAGTTATGTCTACAGGTATGCTGACGGGTCATCCTGCGGAGGAGATGCCCGGGTCTGCGGGTGATCTTCTACCAGAGCTCTCACAACTGCACGAACAAGTTCGGCGGGTGATGCAGGGTATTGCCCAAGCCTTGTGGCCATCCGCTTCCCCGCCACGAGGCATGGGGGAGCTTATAGAAAAGCTCAAGGGAGCGCGGCGGCGCTTCCGATTATGGAAGATATCAGCCTGCCGACAAGGTGTAAGGGAAGCCTGGGCCATGGTGAAGACTCGATATACCAAAGCTGACCCAAACCACATGGACGAGGTCGGACCTGTGGGGCCTGATGGGCAAGAGATCCCCGTCAGTTTGGTGTATGGCCAAGTAGAATTAGCCGCAAAGTATTCCCAACAGGATTGTAGGCTAGACAGCCTGTTGGATGGTATAGAAGAAGAATTTAGTCATTCTAAGTGACTGTGTACTTCCAGTGACATATATTGTCCCTAGCCGGATTGTAAATCATTTGTCATGGCGGACCTTTTAGCTTCGACCTCTGGACCGGATAGTCCGGAGTGTATCCGAATACCGGCTCAGTTATGTAAAAACCGGGGTACGCATGGAAACTAGGCGTAGGGGTCATAAGTACTTAAACAGACAAGTACCCAACTAGCTATGTTATATTACATGGATAGTAAGAAACATCTTCCAGGGAGAATAGTTTCGTTAAGGTTTCCTTTCCCTGGGTACGCATGCCCTAATGTGCAGTTCCGAACTGCGAAAAGTGACACAGGCTATAAACATCTGGGGGCATGTATTAAAATAAATAAAAGTCATCTTTTGTTCACCGACCGAGTATTCCCTTAAGAACGCTAGCTTTCGGCTTCACCAAGTCTGAGGTACACATCCGGCTGACCCAGCAGTAACAATCGCAGAGGTGCTCCCCTTATGCCCTAGCCGAATTAACAGGAACGTAGGGCATAAACACAAGAGCCTGGCAACCCAGCTTGGCCAAAACTTAAGTCATATCGATGCATATAATGGCGAAAAAAGGTACATGTGGAAGAATAACACGTGTGGGGCATAAAGCCCGGAAAATAGTTATATTAAGCTTCTATATAAGAAGCCCCCAGGTATAATGAGCGCGGCTAGCGCGTCAAGAATGTGTAGTCAAGACACAATTTAGCCTTTTAAGGCCTTGAAGAAAAGGAAAAAAGAAGAGAGAAAGAGAGAAAAGACAGATAACGGATATGTAAAAAATTGACGGAGGTAAGGAGACGAACATAGGGTCCGGCACTAGGCGTAGAACCTTCGGAGTTTGGCTGCGTTCCATGGGTTTGGCTCGAGTCGATTATCCGATGCATCCCGCAGACGGTACGCTCCACCGGTCAGAACCTGGTCAATAATGAAGGGACCTTCCCATTTGGGCTTGAGCTTGTTCTTTTTCTTCTCCGGTAGGCGTAGAACGAGTTCGCCAACGTTATAAGCTTTGGCCCGTACTTCGCTGCTTTGATACCTTCGAGCCTATTGCTGATAGAATGCGGGACGGGCTTTTGCCACGTCACCCTCCTCCTCCAGGGCGTCCAAACTGTCCTGCCAATCGAGCTCGGCCTCTTTTTCTTCATACATGCGCACTCGAGGTGAGTCATGAATTATGTCGCAGGGCAGTACCGCCTCTGCGCCGTACACCATAAAGAACGGTGTGTATCTAGTAGTGCGATTCGGCATGGTCCGCAGCCCCCGTAGTATGGAGTCGAGCTCCTCTACCTAGTGCGTGTTTGATTCCTTTAAGGACCACACTAATCTGGGTTTAATGCCGCTCATGATAAGACCATTTGCTCGCTCGACTTGACCGTTAGTTTGCGGGTGATAGACAGAAGCATAATCGAGCTTGATGCCCATGTTGCTGCACCAAAGTTTTACCTCGTCGGCTGTAAAGTTCGAGCCATTGTCGGTGATGATGTTGTGGGGGATGCCATAACGGTGTACAACCCCAGATATGAAGTCTATCACCGGTCCGGATTCAGCCGTTTTGACTGGTTTGGCTTCTATCCATTCTGTGAATTTGTCCACCATGACCAATATGTATTTTTTTCTTATAGGTTCCCCCTTTGAGGGGTCCGACCATATCAAGCCCCCAGACCGCAAAGGGCCAAGTAACGGGGATTTTTTGGAGAGCGGTAGGCGGCATATGGCTTTGGTTTGCAAAAAGCTGACAACCGACGCAACGTTGAACAAGGTCATGTGCGTCTGCTCGGGCCATCGACCAATAGAAACCTGTACGGAAGGCCTTGCTTACAAGGGCCCGGGCTGCGGCATGGTGGCCGCCGAGTCCAGCATGGATTTCTGCCAAAAGCTTCCGCCCTTCCTCTTCGGAGATGCACCTTTGAAGGACACTGGTAGTGCTTTTCTTATAAAGCTCTCCCTCGTGGACCTTGTAGGCTTTAGACCGCCGCACTATGCAGCGTGCCTCATTTTGGTCCTCGGGTAGTTCCTGCCTGGTTAGGTAGGCCAAGAATGGTTCTGTCCACGGGGCGATGACGACCATTATCATGTGCGCTGAAGGTGTTATTTCGGTGGCAGAGCCTCCGATTGTGTCGGAGTGTTCGGTATCTGGTGTTGTGGCTGGGTCCGGACTATTGTTACCGGTGTCCCCTTCCTATACCACGGATGGCTTAAACAGTCTTTCCAAGAAGATGTTAGGTGGGACAGGGTCGCGCTTAGCGCCGATACGGGCGAGGATATCCGCGGCCTGATTGTTTTCCCGAGCCACATGGTGGAATTCAAACCCTTCGAACCGAGCTGACATATTGAGGACGGCGTTGCGATGAGCCGCCATTTTCGGATCCTTGGCGTCGAAGTCTCCATTTATTTGAGATATTGCGAGGTTCGAGTCCCCACGCACCTCCAAGCGTTGAATGCCCATGGAAACTGCCATCCGGAGACCATGTAATAGGGCCTCGTATTCGGCTGCGTTGTTGGAGTCTGTGTATAGTATTTGGAGTACGTATTGGACTATATCTCCGGTGGGGGATGTCAGGATGACGCCAGCCCCCAGACCAGCCAGCATTTTAGAGCCGTCGAAGTGCATGATCCAATTGGAGTACGTGCCGCATTCTTTAGGGAGTTCGGCTTCTGTCCACTCAGCGACAAAATCGGCCAGTACTTGCGACTTAATGGCTCGCCGTGGTCTATATGTTATGTCGAACGGGAGGAGCTCGACAGCCCATTTGGCAATCCGGCCCGTGGCATCGCGGTTGTTTATTATGTCGTTGAGTGGTACTTCCGAGGCCACCGTAATTGAACACTCTTGAATGTAGTGTCGTAATTTCCGGCATGCCATAAATACCGCGTATGCTATCTTTTGATAATGTGGGTACCGTGATTTGCATGGAGTGAGGACAGTGGATAAATAATATACCGGCTTTTGAAGTGGGAATTTATGTCCGTCCGTCTCTCATTCGACGACGAGCACTGCACTTACAACTTGGTGAGTTGCCGCTATATATAACAGCATTGGTTCGCCGACATTCGGCGCGGCCAAGATTGGGTTGGTGGCCAGGGTGGCTTTTATTTCTTCCAATCCGGTCGTGGCCGCGTCCGTCCACTCGAAGTGTTCAGTGCACTGAAGAAGGCGATAAAGGGGTAGTGCCTTTTCTCCTAATCGGGAGATAAAGCGGCTTAAGGCAGCTGTCACGCATCCAGTTAACTTCTGGATTTGCTTGAGGTCAGTTGGGATAGCCAACTGTGACAGAGCTCGGATTTTAGCCGGATTTGCTTCAATTCCTCTACTGGAGATGATGAAGCCCAGGGGCTTTCCGGCGGGCACGCCGAAAACGCATTTTTCTGGATTGAGCGTGATGTCGTATGTTCGGAGATTGTCGAACGTGAGCCTCAAGTTGTCTCTTAAGGATTCGACGTGTCTGGTTTTAACGACCACGTCGTCTACGCATGCCTCCACTGTTTTCCCGATCTGTTTTTCCAGACATATCTGAATCATGCGTTGATACGTTGCACCAGCGTTTTAGAGCCCGAAGGGCATTGTGTTAAAACAGAAGGGGCCGTATGGAGTGATACATGTCGTTGCGGCTTGATCGGACTCCGCCATCTTAATTTGGTGGTAACTGGAGTATGCGTCGAGGAAGCACAATGAGTCGTGTCCTGCGGTAGCGTCGATAATTTGATCGAGGCGAGGGAGGGGGAAGAGATCCTTTGGGCAAGCCTTATTAAGGTCCTTGAAGTCGACGCATAGGCGCCAGGATTTGTCCTTCTTTGGTACCCTCACCAGGTTTGCCAGCCAGTCCGGATGTTTTATTTCTCTAATGAATCCGGCTTCCAGTAACTTGGCTAGCTCCTCTCCCATGGCTTGTCGCTTAGGTTCAGAGAAACGCCGAAGAGTCTGCTTGACCGGCTTGAATCCCTTTAGAATGTTAAGGCTATGCTCGGCCAGCCTGCGTGGGATTCCTGGCATGTCTGAAGGATGCCAGGTGAATATGTCCCAATTCTCGCGTAGGAACTCCCGTAGTGCGGCGTCTACAGCGGGGTTTAACTGTGCCCCGATGGATGCTGTTTTTGTAGGGTCCGTTGGGTGGACTTGGAATTTGACAATTTCATCCACTGGTTTAAAAGAGGTGGACTTGGATCTTTTGTCGAGTATCACGTCGTCCCTGCCCACTGTGGAGCGTAGTGCAGTTAATTCCTTGGCCGCGAGGGCTTCGGATAATGCCTCAAGGGCCGGTGCGGCTGTTTTGTTTTCGGCGCAGAGTGCTATGTCCGGATCACTAGCTAGAGTGATGATTCCATTGGGCCCGGTTATTTTGAGCTTCATGTACCCGTAATGGGGTATGGCTTGGAAGATCGTGAATGCCTCCCGCCCTAGAAGGGCGTGGTATCCGTTACTGAACGGGGCCACTTGGAATGTAATTTCTTCGGACCTATAATTCTCCGGCGTGCCGAATACCACATCTAGTGTGATTTTCCCAGCGCATCGTGCCTCCCGACTAGGGATGATTCCTCTGAAGGTCGTGCTACTTTGCTCAATGCGGTTTCTGTCTATTTCCATTTTTTGAAGAGTCTCCTCATAAATGAGGTTTAATCCGCTGCCGCCGTCCATGAGCACTTTAGTAAGCCGAAAGCCGTCCACAATTGGACTAAGGACCAAGGCGGCTGGTGCTCGGGCTGTTCGGAATTTAGGTTCGTCACTAACATTGAAGGTGATAGCCGTGTTGCTCCATGGATTTATTGCTACCACGTGGCAGACTTCGGCAAGGCTGCGGAGTGCTCGCTTACGCCTATTATTTGAGGCGAAGGTCTCGAAGACTATCAATACTGTATTGTTGTTATCCACGGGGTGGTGCTCTGCGGTATTTTTAATGAGGAGATCCTCCCCGCTCTTGGCCACCTGCCGTAGTACCCAACAAGCTCTAAGGCTGTGTGTTGGTATGGTATCCGTTGTACTAAGAATTTTGCATGGCCCATTAAGCCATCCCTCCAATACGGTTCCATGCCATATAGTGGGCTTTTGCTTCTTTGTAATTGAGTCGGGCGACTTATGAGAGTGCACCCTTTTATTTCGGACTGGGGGTTTTGTCAGAGCCGGATTATCCCAAAATTTTGTTTCGGTTTTCCAGGCGCTTTCCATCGCACAGTACTTCCGTACTATGGCCGCCAAGTCAGCGAAGTGTGCTATGTCACGGTGACTTATGGCGTTGAGGATTCCCTTGTCCGTGCAATTATTGCAAAAGAATGAAATTGCGTCTTCCTCACGACAGTCCTTGACCTTGTTCGTTAGAAGGAGGAATCTGGCCCAATAGTGATGTACTGTCTCCTGGGGCTCTTGCCTAATGTGGGAAAGATCGTTTATATGTAAGTGGGTGGGTGGATTTAAGTCCAAACCTTGACCTGATCTGAGACCCGGGGGCGGAGGAGTTTCCGATCTTGGAAGTTCGGGCTCTGGGATGTTGCCAAGTGGGTCTGGCCCGCTGCCTGATTCTCGGTTCAGGGTTTGGGCGATGTCCTCCCGTAGACGGGTATTCGGCTCGGAGAGCTCGGGAATCCGGACATAGTTTTTCCTCAATATATAGGAAGAATCGCTACATTGCTCCTCCACCACCGCTATCTGATGGGTGACCGGCGGAGAGTTAATCTCCCTTTGGTCGGGTTTAAGCCCAATCCGATCATAGTCCGTAGCGACTCCCAAAGCGGCGATGCGGTCCAAGAGCTCGTTCAAAGAGGAGAGCTCCATTGGATTCATCCGCTCGGTAAGTTCGGAGCCGATGTGGAGGCTGTTTTCGATGACCCGAGAAGTCATCGTCGGCGCAGCGGCCGAACGGGTGGTCATGACGAAGCCGCCTAGTCGGAGAGTTTGGCCTACAGCCAGGGCTCCCCCAGAGGTGATGTTGTCCCTGACAACGAGACGAGCCATCCTTCCTTATGATGACGGCACGGTGGAATTCTCAATGAAAGCACCAATGTCGGTGTCAAAACCAGCGGATCTCGGGTAGGGGGTCCCGAACTGTGCGTCTAAGGCGGATGGTAACAGGAGACAGGGGACACAATGTTTACCCAGGTTTGGGCCCTCTTGATGGAGGTAATACCCTACTTCCTGCTTGATTGATCTTGATGATATGAGTATTTCAAGAGTTGATCTACCACGAGATCGTAGAGGCTAAACCCTAGAAGCTAGCCTATGGTATGATTGTTGTTGTCCTACAGACTAAACCCTCCAGTTTATATAGACACCGGAGGGGGCTAGGGTTACACAGAGTCGGTTACAAGGGAGGAGATCTACATATCCGTATTGCCAAGCTTGCCTTCCACGCCAAGGAGAGTCCCATCCGGACACGGGACGAAGTCTTCAATCTTGTATCTTCATAGTCCAACAGTCCGGCAAAAGGATATAGTCCGGCTGTCCGAGGACCCCCTAATCCAGGACTCCCTCAACAAGGAGCCCACCCGTAGACCGGACAGACAGTGCCTAGAGAGGAGGGATCCGCCATTACAGATGATGAACCTCCTCTGCGGCCTCCCTTCGACGTCATAGGGAAAGGGGAAATAGGCCACAATCGACTACCACCCCTTGTGTCTGTTATGGGCCCCGGCGTGGTATCGCTTGCATCGCCCCTCACTAAAATTGAAGCCACGGACGGCCCGGCGACGAGCACACCAGAGTCGCTACCTCCGGTGCTACCACCGCGCC